>NW_022436966.1:12443942-12762349 GCF_009761245.1 Sapajus apella
ACCTGGGATTACAGGCACGCGCCACCATGCCCAGCTAATGTTTTGTAGTTTTAGTAGAGACGGGGTTTCACCGTGTTGACCAGGATGGTCTCGATCTCTTGACCTCATGATCCACCCGCCTCGGCCTCCCAAAGTGCTGGGATTACAGGCTTGAGCCACCGTGCCCGGCCCCCAAATCCATTTTTACAGCATTATAAATGTAGAGTTCAAGATATCAGTGTCTCTCAATTGCAAAGATGAGTAATCAATATGCAAAAAAAGATAAATTGGCAGCTAGATGTTTCTGATAAGTTTAAAAACAAACCTATGTGAAATCTGTGAATGGATAAACAAACTGTGGTAGGGTCCTACAATGGAATAAACTCAGCAATAAAAGAGAACAAACTATGGATATATACCCCCAAATGAATGTATCTTAAAACCATGCTGAGCAAAAGAAACTAGATACAAAAGTATACTGTATGGTTCCATTTATATGTAATTTTACAAAAGATTAATCTCCAGTGACAGAAGGCAGATTAGTAATTGACTGAGGTAGAGGCAGGGTAGGGAACTGAGCAAGAAGGGGACCAAGGTAATTTTAGTGGGTAATGGAAATGTTCCATAGCTTGATTGTTATGTGGCAGGATATATTTGGGTAGATTTTATTGTATCTTAATAAAAGTTGATTTTAAATATTTTTAAATGGTACATAAAAGAAAAATAAATTAACTGGTCAATAAGCCAAAGTTTAAAAATATTTAGTCACACAATGTTTCATTACAGAGAAGAAATTCTACCTACTTCTCAAAAAAAAATCAGTGTTAATGAGATTTTGCTTTGAATCTTCTCAATGTGTGGAAATACAATTACCAAAGCATCAGAATTACTTTCTCTCTGTACAATGTGGTTAAAAACCACTGACAGGCAAGAATCATGACAGATACCTGTTTTTACCCAATATAAGATTTAGTGTAAGGCTGAAAACCCAGCTCAAAGTTTATTTCTAATAAAGCCTAACTTCATCCTCTGCAATGGAAGTAATATTTCTCCTCTCTAGATCAGTGTAAGACTTGACCTACACCTTTATTATGCATTTAAAAGTTTTAAAATCTTACATAATAATTTATGTATGCCTCTTCTATCCTATTAGACAAAGTTTCAAATGAAGTCAGAAGGGGTGTCTGACGTATCTCCACTAGGCATGGAACATAGTGGTTTACATACATTTGATACTTATTATACATTTCCTCAATTAACTTAAATGACAAAGAATTAATTAAAGGCCTATTGAACAACCAAGCATTTAGATATTTTTACAAGTTACTGAAGAAAGCATAAAGTAAAAGTTAACAAAAAGTTCTACTTGGGGCCGGGCGTGGTGGCTCACGCCTGTAATCCCAGCACTTTGGGAGGCTGAGGCGGGTGGATCACGAGGTTAAGAGATCGAGACCATCCTGGTCAACATGGTGAAACCCCGTCTCTACTAAAAATACAAAAAATCAGCTGGGCATAGTGGCACATGCCTGTAGTCCCAGCTGCTCAGGAGGCTGAGGCAGGAGAATTGCCTGAACCCAGGAGGCGGAGGCTGCGGTGAGCCGAGATCGCGCCATTGCACTCCAGCCTGGGTAACGAGAGCGAAACTCCGTCTCAAAAAAAAAAAAGTTCTACTTTTGGTAATAGCAGATGATAATCCATGAACTGAGACCAATTCGACCATGATAACTAATAAAGTGAACAAAATATGAAACAAAATTTCTCTAATGATGTTAGAGAGCCAACAAGGTCATGAAAAATCATGGGACCAAAATATGAGAGAAGAAAATCCAGAGTTCAGAATGAGAGGCCACTTTTATCTGAATATAGCCTGACAATTTTCTGAGAGATGGTTAAGAAGATTGAGATGAACATTCAGTAAAATATAGGGAAAAAAATAAAGGACTTGAGAGTCTGCCAAGGATATCGAATATGGTAAATACCCACGACTTTTGGGGATTTGAGGTACCCTAAGAGTAAAGGTAACTGGCAACAAATCAGATCTCAGGGATGAAAACTCAGCTGCAAATAACCTAAATCATTCATTGATTTTAGGTGATCTGGAATTGCTAGTATACCCAGCCACTAGCCAGAAGAAAATGTTCTGCAGGTAGATAATATCATAGGTCTAAAATCTTTACGCATTTTCACAGAAAATGACTGGTATTCTCTCTTAAATAACCAGACATATGAGGAGGCAAATTAAAATGATTATTATTATTTTTTTTTTTTGAGACGGAGTTTCGCTCTTGTTGCCCAGGCTGGAGTGCAATGGCGCGATCTCGGCTCACCGCAACCTCCGCCTCCTGGGCTCAGGCAATTCTCCTGCCTCAGCCTCCTGAGTAGCTGGGATTACAGGCATGCACCACCATGCCCAGCTAATTTTTTGCATTTTTAGTAGAGACGGGGTTTCACCGTTCTGACCAGGATGGTCTCGATCTCTTGACCTCGTGATCCACCCGCCTCGGCCTCCCAAAGTGCTGGGATTACAGGCTTGAAAAATGATTATTTTTTAAAAAAGAAAGCAACAGGCAATAAAAACATTCCACAAAGGATCCAAATAACGAAGTTTTCAGATATTATTTAAAGAAACTATACTCAATATATTCAAAGAATTAAGATTGAGAGTTTACTAGAGAACTTGAAACTGAAAAAAAGGAATCAAATTCTAGAACTGAAAAATGTAATAAATTGAAATGAATATAATCAAATTTATCAAAGGTTTATAGAAAACACTTTGTATCTTTTTATACCCCAAGGATTAAAATGTTTACCAACAGAATCTACCAAAAGTTTTTAAAGTGTTGATTCACATTAAAGCCTTTAATCCATTTTCAGCTGATATTTGTATATGGTGTGAGGTAGGGAATCCAACTTAATTAAATAACTGTTTTTTTTTCCAAGTTTCATTTCTCAAACATTTCCTCCTTTCCTCGTGATATGTCATGCCACCTCTGTCATACACTAAAGTTGCATATTTCCTTAGCTCTGTTTCTAGGCTCTCCATTCTTTTTTCTTTTTAAAGTAATTATAAAAATAATTTTATAAAAATTGGGTGAATATGTAGATTTAAATTGACAAAAATGTGTATTTAACAGTTTTGTCTTTTACAGATTAAAAGAAAGATTCTGGGGCTGGGCATGGTGGCTCACACCTGTAATCCCAACACTTTTGGAGGCCGAGGCAGGCGGATCATGAGGTCAGAAGATAGTGACCATCCTGGCCAACATGGTGAAAACCCGTCTCTACTAAAAATACAAAAATTAGCTGGGCGTGGTGGTTCATGCCTGTAATCCCAGATACTAGGGAGGCTGAGGCAGGAGAATACCAGGGAGTCAGAAGTTGCAGTGAGCTGAGATCGGGCCACTGTACTCCAGACTGGCGACGGAGTGAGACTCCATCTCAAAAAACAAACAAACCAAAACAAAGCTTTTGGGCAAAAATGAAATGAAATCTTTTTGAAATGATTTCTATTTTATAATACTTGTGAGTACTGCTGCAACTTCAGAAGATCTGTTATATTTTTAATTTCAAATCTGTTTATACACACAGAAGTCTTCACTTAATGTCTCCTAGGATGATGTCTATAGGATCTTGGAAATTGCAACTTCAAGTGAAACAACACATAATGAAACAAATTTTACCACAGGCTAATCAATACAAATAAATGTTAAGTTTCTATGGCATACTTCTGGTCACAAAAACATCTCTAAATTTTAAGTAAAGACCAAAACACTTGTAACATTAAATACTGAAATAAATGTGAGCCATACATACATTTAAGAAAGATTAATAAAAACAAGATAATTATTTACCCAATTATTCCAGTTCAGGGTCACAGGTGATTAGAGCCTTTTCTGGGATCTCAATTCTACTCCAATGAGTCAATCTTTCTATCCTTACCTCAGTACAACACTGCCTTAATTAGTATTAATACTTCTCTCTGATGAGGTCAATTTCTCCTCATTGTTCTTTTTCTATAAAGTAAGTGGTTCTTGTTTAGAATTATCATATTTAATGAAAAATCTTGCTAGGACTTTGTTTGGAATTGCATTGAATCTATTTATCAACTGGGGGAAAATGACATTTTCACAATATTACTATTAAAGAGCATGGAATATCTCTCAATTTATTTAAGTATTCTCTATGATCTCCTAATAAAATTTTATAATTTTCCCTAAAGAAATCTTGATTATCACTTCTTTGATTTGTTTCTACGTGCTTCATATTTCCTGACAATAATTGCTTTAATGATGTTTTCTAGTTATTTGCTGCTGATGTATGGAAACATGACTTGACTTTTGTACATTAATTTTACATCCACTAACCCTTTTAAACTTCATTTTTTATTCAGTCTCCAAAAAGACTGTCAAAACTCGCCAATGCTGACTATACTGCAAGTCATGACAGCAGGGTATTTGGAAAAAGTTTTCAATTAGCAATAACCACTCCTGAGATAAACCTCATTTGGCTATACTGCCAATGCAAAAAGCTCACTCTTTTAAACTTATTTGAATAATCCATTTATGTATCTTTTGGGTTATCACTACATATAACAATTTCAAATAATTACAGTTTTATTTCCTCATTTTTCAATCCTATGCCTCTACTTTTCAGTGGAATCTCACTGCACACTGGCTTCAACGCTCACTGCTCTGGCCATGATCTTCACTACAATGTTGTATAGAAGTGGTAAAAGTGTGCCCTGGTTTCTCACTCCCAACTTTAAAATCAATGCTTCTGATATTTCTCTTACTTAGGATAATGCTTGCTGTAGACTTTTTAATAAATAAATATCATTCTATAATACAAATGCAGTGTTTTATTCTGTAATATGAAAATTAATACTCAGTTTTGTTTGTTTTGTTTTGTTTAAGATGGAGTCTCACTCTGTTGCCCGGGTTGGAGGGCAGTGATGTGACTGCAGTTCACTGCAGCCTCTGCCTCCCAGGCTTAAGAGATTCTCATGCCTCAGCCTCCCAAGTAGCTAGGATTACAGGTGCGTACCACCACGTCCGGCTAATTTTTGTATTTTTAGTAGAGACAGGGTTTCACCATATTGGCCAGGCTGGTCTGGAACTCCTGACCTCAAGTGATCTGCCCACCTTGGCCTCCGATAGTGCTGGGATTACAGGTGTGAGTGGTCGCACCTGGCCCGATACTCAGTTTTAACATTTGTAAAAACTAACAGAGAAAGCATGAGACCAATCAAATTCCCTCAAATTCCTCTTAAACTAGTTTAAAATTTCACTTTGTACTTTGTCAAAAGAATATAAGGTAGTAACTGTTCTCCTTCCTTTTTATGTTAAATGTTCAATCTACCTTTAGAAAGAAGTACTACTCATTTAACCCTAAAATCAGTAGGTATACAATGAGAATTTCATTTTAAACCAAGAAGATATTGTCATGCTATATTTTTTCATAAGCAGGAATTAAATTTTTAAAATCAATTATGATATCTACTAGCTCTAGAGGTGTTGGCATTTCTAAAATTCTAATACCATCAAATACTACAGAAATAAAAATAAATAACATGGCAAAAATACACAGCATATGGAATAACAATTTTTTTTTTTTGAGACGGAGTTTCGCTCTCGTTACCCAGGCTGGAGTGCAATGGCGCGATCTCGGCTCACCGCAACCTCTGCCTCCTGGGTTCGGGCAATTTTCCTGCCTCAGCCTCCTGAGTAGCTGGGATTACAGGCACGCGCCACCATGCCCAGCTAATGTTTTGTATTTTTAGTAGAGACGGGGTTTCACCATGTTGACCAGGATGGTCTCGATCTCTTGACCTCGTGATCCACCTGCCTCGGCCTCCCAAAGCCTTACAGGCTTGAGCCACCGCGCCCGGCCTGGAATAACAATTTTAAATACTATGTCTCAGCCAGGCATGGTGGCTCATGCCTGTAATCCCAGCACTTTGGGAAACTGAGGCAGGAGGCTCACTTGAGCCTAGGAGTTCAAGACCAGCCTGGGCAACATATGGAGACCCTGTCTCTACAAATAATAGAAAAAAAAATGAACTATGTCTCACTTAAGGAAAAATATAAAATTTAGTTACAATTAATTTATGTTTTTGTTACTTAAAAGTATATAAAGTGTTCTATATATAATAATAAAAGCTGACATTTAAGTGTTCATGTGCCAGGCAAAAGGTAAAGGTGCTAGAAGTACATCATTAATTTACTCAACCTTTCAACATATTTATTGAGTATTATGTGCTACCACAGCAAAATAAGTGTTAGATACAGATATAAAAAGACAGTGCCTAACCTTAGTGAGAGGAGTATCTGGATGAGAAATAGATACATAAATTAAAATTATACAATACAACATGAAAAGTGTTATAATGGAAGTATGTTCAAGCAATACCGAAAGCAAGAAAGTATACAAGTTCTGCCTTGGGTAATGAAAAAAAGCTTCGAAAACTCTGACTGCAATGAAGAAAGGACAATGAAGTAGATATGAATCATTTTTTTCAAGCTTTAAGTTTTCAGTTGTAAGGAAAGGCTTTTTCTTGTATTAAACCAAACTTTAGAGATAAGAATCTATGTTAGACTACTTGTCTTATTAAACTGCATTCCCTTTCAGACAACTAAGTAATGTACTTTTCCCAAACTCAACTGTACAACAGCCTTTTACTCTCCTAAGAACTCAAGATTCTCTATGTGGGAAAACAGTAAAATACCTAATAAAACTTAATTGTAAATTCTTTATTGTCAAAATCAATTTTATTGCACAAAATTTAATACAGAGTTTAGGTATTCTATGGGGTTTAATTGCCACATACAATTAGAAAATGATATATAATTAAATTTTTTTTTCAGCTTTTGCAGTTGAGTCCTCTACAAAGTCTAACTGCCACTCTTGTTCTAGCTAAGTACACACTGTTAAAATCTAATATTGGAGTCCTTAATTAAATTATTCACCCAATTTAGACTTTGGTACATTATTAGACAATTTGAATAATCCTTTACTTGAAGCCTTAACTTTGACAGTATTAGACTGCTTTATGCCCCATTTGCAAGAGACTGCTCCTTAGTTTTAAAGACCTAATGGCAAGAAAGATAATGATTGGCCTTAAAACACACTAGTTGGGGAATCTATTGTGTGCAGGTAGGAAACAAGAGCTCAAGGCACTTAGCTGAGAAGGTATGTATATAACAGTAAAACAAATACATTGTTTAGGTGCCAAAGTGAAATGCAAACAACATTCCATCACAGACCTTGTCCACAATGAGCATGAAATTCATATCTGAAGACAATTCCTGAAGAATCAAATGATATAACAGATATCACAAAACTTTCAATGATTAATTGCTAAGTATATAGTATAAATTAGGAAGGCATTACCTTAGACTTAAGAGAACTGAGAAGGCTTTCAGGGCATTTCAGCTAAGGAAAACAATTGTGATATTTTTGGTAGAAAAGTACAAATAAGACATGTTCATCCCTTTATTCTTTCAACAGTTTTTTCTCACTGTCATCCAGGCTGAAGTACTACAGTAGGATGTTCTCAGTTCACTGCAACCTCCGCCTCCTGGGCTCAAGTGATCCTGCCACCTCAGCCTCTGGAGCAGGCTGGGACTGGTAGTGCACACCACCATGCCCAGTCAATTTTTTAAAAAAATTTTCTTCCAGAAATATTTTAATAAAAATTGGCCATTTCCAAGAAACACCTATTGCATGCCCATCAATAAGCCCAGCCAAATTTTTGTAGAGATGGGGTTTCACCATGTTGCCCAGGCTGGTCTCAAACTCCCAGACTCAAGTGATCCACCCACCTCAGCCTCCCAAAGCACCGGGATTACAGGCATGAGCACTGTACCTGGCCCTTTCAACACATTTTAATTAAGTTTCTTTTCATATGCCAGACGCTGGGCTAGGTGCAAGGGATACATGGAAGATAGTCCTCATCATCCAGAATCTCATAATTTAGTGGCGGAAAAACATGTAAACAAAGTTACAGTAAATCATATTAGAAATACCTACTTTGGGAAAACAGAGGGAAGGTCAAGGAAGGCTTTAAAGAGGACGTGATTCTTAAACTCAGAGGATAAGTTAGAAAAATTCACCATGCAGATCAGGGTATTCCACGCAAAGGAACTGCCATGTATAAAAGCACAGAGGTAAGAAAGAACATAACTCTTTTAACAGTGCAGATAGTTCAGAATGGCAAAAACAAATAAGTGCATGTGTGCACTCAGTGGTAGAGGAAGGAGGGGTAGGAAGTTGAGGTAGAGAATGAAAGCTAGAATAGAAAGCAAGGATTTGATTATGAAGGACTTTGAAGCCATACTTGAGAAGCTGAACTCAGCATGCAGATCAGATCAGTTTCTCAAAGTGTACTCTGTGGAGCACCTACATCAGAATCATCTCAGAGATTTTCAAATTGTAGTTTTGGAACCACTGCTTGTAAAATTAATTTAGTGGGCTAGGTAAGCACTAACAAAGCAAGAGAGAAAGGAAAGGAACAGAACAGAATAGAGTACACTGAATGTAGTAGGGTGATATGGTTTGGCTCTGTGTCCCCACCCAAATCTCATCTTGAATTATAATTCAAGATGATTCTCATAATTCTCATGTGTTGTGGGAGGGACCTGGTGGGAGATAATTAGAATCATGGGGGTGGTTCCCCCATACTGCTCTTGTGGTAGTGAATAAGTGAATACTCAGCCTCCTATCTGGAACTACAGCACGTGCTGCGGTTTTAGAGAAAATGAGAAGGATGCAAAAGCAGAAACCCCTGATAAAACCATCCTTAGTATTTTCTCTTGCCATTGCCATGTAAGAAGTGCCTTTGGTCTCCTGCCATGATTCTGAGGCCACCCCAGCGATGTGGAACTGTAAGTCTAATTAAACCTCTTTTTTTTCCCAGTCTCGGGTATGTCTTAATAAGCAGAGTGAAAACGGACTAATACATAGGGTATTGTTGTTGTATAAGGGTGTGGTGTATGTGCATGTGGATGTATTGAGCTGAAAAATAAAATCTATTTCTTACTGTGGGTCATGGTCAAAGAATTAAGAAATACTGATCTAGATGTTTGTTAAAATGCAGATTCCCAGCACACCTGTCTTTCAAGTCACCTGCTTGGCCTTCTTCCAAGTGTACTTCCTTTCCCTCCTGCTCTAAAGCTTTTTAATAAACTTTCACTCCTGCTCTAAAACTTGCCTCAGTCTTTCCTTCGTCTTCTGAGGAGGCAAGAACTGGGACTGCTGCAGACCTGAACAAATAACATACTTTGGTGCCAGGTGACTTGGATAAGTTATTATTTTAAAAATATTTTTTTAAATGCAGATTCCCAGGACCCATACCAGCCCTATCAAATTAGTAGAAGTGTGGCCTGAAATCTACATTTTTAACAAGTACTAAGATATTCCTATGCACATTCAAATTGAGAACCATGGCCGGGCATGGTGGCTCATGTCTGTAATCCCAGCACTCTGGGAGGCTGAGGCGAGCGGATCAGGAGGTCAGGAGATCAAGACTATCCTGGCCAACATGGTGAAACCCCGTTTCTACTAAAAACTACGAAAATTAGCTGGGCATGGCAGTACATGCCCATAGTTCCAGAAACTCAGGAAGCCAAGGAAGAAGAATTGCTTGAACCTGGGAGACGGAGGCTGCAGTGAGCTAAGATCACATCAATGAACTCCAGCCTGGGTGACAGAGCGAGACTCTGTTTCAAAAAAAAAAAAAAAAAAAGAGAGAGAGAGCCACTACCGAAGGGCTCAGGGAAGGAATGAATGTTTAAGTATACAACAATGGAAAACATAAATAGTGGGAAGGATTAACTGGCAGAATTGTTCCTTCCCCAAATCAATATTCATCCAGGCAGCAAGACAGAGTTGTTAAGGCCATGACTTTAGATTTCGGCTACCTGTGTTCAAATCCTAGCTCAATCACTCATCAGCTATATAACCTTGAACAAATTACTTTTCTGTTTTCTTCTTAGAGACAAGGTCTTGTTCTATAGCCCAGGCTGCAGTGCAATGGTGCGAACACCATTCATTGCAGCCTTGGCCTCCTAGGCTGAAGCAATTTTCCTTCCCCGGCCTCCTGAGTAGCTAAGACCACAGTTGTGCACCACTGCACCTGGTCAATCAAAAAAAAAAAAAATTGTAGAGATGGAGTTTCACCATGTTGCCCAGGCTGGTCTCAAACTCCTGGACTCAAGTAATCCTCTCCACCTTGGCCTCCCAAAATGCTGGAATTACAGGCATGAGCCACCGTGCCTGGCCTACTTAACTTTTCTATGCTTACATTTTCTTATTTATAAAATGGAGTTAATAATAGTACCTATCTCATCGGTTGTGATAAGGATTAAACGAAATAAAGTATATAAAGCATTTACTATCTACCAGGAACTATTTTTAGTGTTATTATGAGTATTCACTATTAATATCATGACTGAGTTGGGCCCAGGAGCTCATGCCTATAATCCTAGCACTTTGGGAGGCTGAGGCAGGCGGATCACTAGAGCCCAGGAATTTGAAACTAGCCTGGGGAATATGGCAAAACTTGTCTCCACAAAAATATAAAAACTGTGGCTGGGTTTGGTGGCTAACACCTGTCATCCCAGCACTTCGGGAGGCTGAGGTGCGCAGACCACTTGAGGTCGGGAGTTTGAGGCCAGCCTGGCTAACATGGTGAAACCCTGTGTCTACTAAAAACACAAAAATTAGCTGGGTATAGTGGTACACGTCTGTAATTCCAGCTACTCAAGAGGCCAAGGCATGAAAATCTTTTGAACTCAGGAAGTGGAGGTTGCATGAGAATGGCTTGAACCCAGGAGGTGGAGGTTGCAGCAAGCCGAGATTGCAAGACTGTACTCCAGCCTGGGTGACACAGTGAGACTCTGTCTCGAAAAAAAACAAAAAAAAATTAACTGGGCATGGTGGTGCATACCTGCAGTCCCAGCTACCTGGGACACTGAGGTGGGAGAATTACCTGAACCTGGGAGGTCAAGGCTGCAGTGAGCTGTGATCGTGTCACTGTACTCCAGCCTGGGCATCTCAAAAAACATCATGCCTGATCCTGAACTGCCAAAACTAAGAAAAACATTCCACAGATAGCGTCTTCCTTTTTAATGCCTTTACCACTGGAGTCAGGGAACCTGCATATAAATTCCCGGTCTACCACTTATATTTGCTGCATGACTTGGGACAGTCACATAACAAAAGCCTTGGTATTATCTTCCATTAAGCAGAATTGTTTCCATGATTAAATAAAATAGTGTACATAAAGCACTAACGTTTACTCCCTGACACATGAGAAGTGCTTAATAAATGATAGACATCACTTATAATTTCCTTGTTTTATATTGCATCTAGACTTACATGGCCTCTTTGATTTAAAGGTCTGGCCTATTAATTTGGCAACAAATCACAATTTTAAATGAGCATACTCTTGACCCAGAAATTTGCCGCTTTCAAAAATATATCCTCGGGAAATAATCACAAGAGCTCAAAGCGTATATTCAGTAAAGCTTTAAAAACCAAATGAAAACAACATAAATGTTTTAGAACAATTAATAGAAGACTAAATAAGCTGGGTACAGTGGCTTATGCCTGTAATCCGAGCACTTCAGAAGGCCGAGGCAAGTGGATTACTGAGCTCAGGAGTTTGAGACCAGCCTGGGCAACATGGCAAGACCCTGTTTCTACAAAAAGTACAAAACTAGCTAGGTATGGTGGCGTGCCTGTTGTCCCAGCTGCTAGGGGGGCTGAGGTGGGATGATCACTCTTTAAGCCCAGAATGTCAACGCTGCAGTAAGCTGTGATCACATCACTGCACTCCATCCTGGGCAACAGAGCAAGACTACCTAAAAAAAAACACCCCAGGCACATTGGCTCACGTCTGCAATCCCAGCATTTTGAGAGACTGATGTGGGCAGATCACAAGGTCAGGAGTTCAAGACCAGCCTGACCAACATGGTGAAACCTCATCTCTACTAAATATACAAAAATTAGCCAGGTGTGGTGGCAAGTGCCTATAATCCCAGCTATTCGGGAGGCTGAGGCAGGAGAATTGCTTGAACCCAGGAGGGGGAGGTTACAGTGAGCCGAGATTGTTCCACTGCACTCCAGCCTGAACGACAGAGCCAAACTCCATCTCAAAAAAAAAAAAAAAAAAAAAAAAAAAGACTAAATAAGCAAATTCTTTTCTACCCAAACAATAAAATATTCTGTTAAAAAATAAAAACAGATTTGTAAGTATTGACATGGAAAGTTTAAGGTATATTCCTGAGTGGAAAAAAATAAAGCAGTAGAATAGGATGTATAGCATGATACCTTTTATATAAAATATGTATGTCTACATATAACTACACCTGTATAAAGACAATTCTAGAAAAAATATATATCAAACTTAATAGCAGTCTCCCTGGTAAGACTGGAAGGGAAGGGAAGATGGGGACTTTGGTTTTCAGCTTTACACTAAGTAGTACGAAAATGAAAACCAAGAGAAAAGAGATACAGATCTTATGGTTCATAAAATAGTACTTATCTGTGAATATATTCCTTAAATTATCAACATATCTCTTAAATTATTTTTATATATCCAGGAAAAATGCAAACCAACAGTATAAGAAAGTCTTAAATATGACAAGGAAATTTATTCTTTGAAAATGTTATAGTCATTTAATTCCTGACTTCTGCACATTTAAGTAGCTGCAGAAGACTTTAGAATGGAAGCTACTATAAGTATAGGATGCCACCATCTAGCATGGTAGTACTTATCTATTCAAACAATACAGAGTGCTTGCAAGTAACAGTCAGGTAATATTAAGCATTTATACTTATAACATGAGGCAGATAGTACCATAAATATAAATACTTAATAAATGCTATCCCCAATAAAATCCACTAAGCAGTAGATATCTAGCCATATATATAAATATGCTATGAAAATACTTTGTATGATTTCTATTATTTCTATGCTTCTTCTTCCACATTGGGATTAAGTCTTACTGGTGAATACGCCCTTGAGCTAAATGCACTCCAATAAACACAGTGCCTAGTTAACATTCAAAAGGGGAGTATATATCTGCTGGAAGTGGCATAAGGAAGGCCACATTCAAAAAGAATCAGAACATTTTGAAGTTTTATCATAGAAAACAATGACACTTTCCAACAATACCAGAAATCTCTGTGTGCATAAGATTTTTTTCAACAACTGTGAAAAAGCTATTTTAATAGTATACCTCATTCCTCAGGTAGAGGTATAAGTCAACAAGTAGAAAAGTAAACACAGAACTTAAAACACAGGTTCAAGATATAAATAGCCGAGCATGATGATTCACACCTGTAATCCCACACTTTGGGATGCTGAGATGGGTAGATCACCTGAGGTCAGGAGTTCGAGACCAGCCTGGCTAACGTGGTGAAACCCCGTCTCTACTAAATATACAAAAATTAGCTGGGTATAATGGTGGGTGCCTGTAATACCGGCTACTTGGGAGACTGAGGCAGGAGAATCTCTTGAACCTGGGAGACGGAGGTTGCAGTGAGCCAAGATTGTGCCATTTCACTCCAGCCTGGGCGACAAGAGCAAAACTGCATCTCAAAAACACTACAATCAAAAAACCATATATACAGATAGACAGAAATCAATACCCAAATAAATAGAAATGACTATATCAAACATACTTACCATTGAATGGATTGATTCCTGCCTTTATTCTTGAAATAATAGCTTCTTTTACTTCTTTTTTCTTTACACATCGAATACCCAAATTTTGGAAACTAGCAGGAAAAAAACCAGAATATTCAAAACTGCATTATAAACACATGGAATATTGCAAAAATCAAATGTATAGCAATACTGAAGTTATTATGCTGTCAGCTGAACATACCAAAGCATGAATGTGCTTCAAATTGCTCTGATAAAGATGAGAGGCTAATAAGTGGGGGTATATGGCCGGGCATGGTAATCCCAGCACTTTGGGAGGCCATGACAGGCAGATCACCCGAGGTCAGGAGCTCGAGAACAGCCTGACCAACATGGAGAAATCCCGTCTCTACTGAAAATACAAAATTAGCCGGGCGTGGTGGCGCAAGCCTGTAATCCCAGATACTTAGGAGGATGAGGCAGGAGAATTGAGCTGAGATCATACCATTGTACTCCAGCCTGGACAACAAGAGCAAAACTTCAACTCAAAAAAAAAAAAAAAAAAAAAAAAAAAAGAAGTGGGATTATATTTCTAAGAGAACTGTTAAAAGAAAAATAGTATATATCATTTTTACATACAGTGTTTCACAATTACATCTTATTAATATGCCTATGTCAAACATACCAAAGTGTAGATTAACCATAAAGCAATACCATAATGGTAAAATTTACCTCTCAAATTCAGAATCAAATCAATAAAATCTGTATTTTTTTTTTTTTTTTTTGAGACGGAGTCTCGCTCTTGTTACCCAGGCTGGAGTGCAATGGCGCGATCTCGGCTCACCGCAACCTCCGCCTCCTGGGTTCAGGCAATTCTCCTGCCTCAGCCTCCTGAGTAGCTGGGATTACAGGCACGTGCCACCATGCCCAGCTAATTTTTTGTATTTTGAGTAGAGACGGGGTTTCACCATGTTGACCAGGATGGTCTCAATCTCTTGACCTCGTGATCCACCCGCCTCGGCCTCCCAAAGTGCTGGGATTACAGGCTTGAGCCAAGGCGCCCGGCAAAATCTGTATGTTTGATAATGTAAAACAAAAGCTGTAAAAAGAAGTCCACAGGTTGAAGCCCACAGGTATGTTTCACTAGGCCCACAAGGATGTTGCCTATATTTTTAAAAATCTGCACAGATTATCTACATTTAGAAATCAGATAACTGCACATGAACATCTGGACTTCTGGCTTCTCTCGAACATTTTAAAGGCCTGGAAACACTAGGTTGGCACAGAAAATATAGGCTGAAGACTGAGACCCATTTATGCAGGGCTCTTCAGTTTGCTGCAGTGCCTGTTAGTCCTCCTACACTTGATTCACACCACTCATTTATGCTGCTTGCCTAGTTCTGCAGAAATTTGATTTTTGAGCCCTGAATTCACTGTTAGTAGCAGAATATGTTTTGTGCCATATTATACAAAGTTATCAGAGCCATTTATCATAAAAAATTACTGGTGTGTTTTTTATTAGAAAGTTTAATTCTAACAATAATATTTAACAAGTTTCAAAATGTCATTTATGAAAAACTTCCCAATAGCTACAAATATTACTAATTTGCATATTTGTAGCATAGACAGTGGTGGGGGGAACTCCCCCACCACCACCAGTCATACTTGTTCCCACATGGAAAAACCATGACATCAGTAAAATTGGGTGGGTGTGAATAAGGAAGCAAAACTCAGTTATAATAACATTACTATTTGTTCAAACTTCACATGGCACTTGAAACCAGAGGCTACTTTGTCAGCCTGTCTCCACACTCATGCTGTCTTATGCTGATGCTCTTCATAGTCAACACACTTACAATTTTGCTAGCACCTAAAATATATTTCACATTTCCTTCCTCTGCCTCCAATAACTACAAAAATAAATCTTAAGAAAAAAATTTTTTTTCAAGATGATCTCACTCTGCCACCCAGGCTGGAGTGCAGTGGCACAATATTGACTTACTGCAACCCCCGCCTCTCAGGCTCAGGTGATCCTCCCACCTCAGCCTCCTGAGTAGCTGGACTACGGATACAGGCCACCCTACCCAGTACATTTTTGTATTTTTGTAGAGTCAGGGTTTCACCATGTTGCCCAGGCTGGTCTCAAGCTCCTGGACTCAAGCAATCTGCCTGCCTCAGCCTCCCAAAGTGCTAGGATAACAGGCATGAGACACTGTGCTCGGGTGGCTAAATCTTGAATTCTTAGTCCTTTCTTGAAATCTTGCAGTTATAATCTTCTTACTCAAAAGTATTCCACTTCTTTGAAAGATTCTTGGTTTGACTCTTTTTCTTTGGCAAAAGATTTTATAGAATTCTTCATATTAATATATTTATATGACTTCATTTTGTTTCATCTGAATAATCTTGTATTTGACTGCCATTCACAAAATATTAGAGGTGGTGGTAATTTTTGAAATTCTGACATGAGAAATTAAGGATCACAGAGATTGTTTGAATCAATTATTCATTCATTCATTCATTCACAGACATTCAACAAGTTTTGGGGTTCCTATTATATACCAAAAACTCTGGAAAGTAATGGGGACAAACAATCTCTCTCCTCAAGAGGCTTACAATCTAGTGGAAGGGTTGGCAAACTATAACTCATGGACCAAACCCAGCATCTCGTCTGTATTTGCAAATAAAGTTTTATTGGAACACAGACCTACTGATGTTTATATATTAGCTATGACTGCTTTCATGCTACAATAGCAGAGCTGAGCAACAGAGACCATATAGCCTGCAAAACCCTGAATATTTACTATCTAGCCCTTTAGAGAAAAAATCTGGTAGTCTCTGGTCTAGTGAAGCAGATATACATTAAATAATCACACATACATAAATGCTAAACTGAGATCATAACCAGTTTTATGAAGGAGGTATAGATGATATTATGGCAGCCTATGATGGAATAGAAGAAAGAGACTTCCAGGCAAAAGGAACAGACCACCACAAAGACCCCTATAGAAGAGCACTGTAAGCAGAGGAAACTAAAGAAAGGCTTTGTGAGTTGAGTGTAAAAATTAAGGAAAGCAGAGTTTAATAGAAGGCTAGAAATACAGGTGGGTCATGTGGGCCTTATAGGCTATATAGAAGGAATGCTGTCTTTGTTCCGAGAGCCAAATAAATCCATTAAAATGTTTTAAGCAAGGGAGAAACAATTCCATTTGTATTTTAAAAGATCACTCTGGCTAATGTGAAGAAAGATTGAGGGGGAAAAGGTACAAAATGAGTTGATGCAAGACTGGTCAGGAGGTTATTCCAGCAGCCCCAGTTTAGACTACAGCAGTAGTGTTGTGGTGATAAATTTCACTGAGTGAAGTGGATAGATTCAAAACCACTTTAAGAAGGTATCTGTTAGTAGATTCAACGTGCACATCTGGCGGAGTAATGTCAGAGATGACAGTTATAGGGCTTTTATAGCAATCACTAACGCACAGGACATTGGAAGAAGACCAATTCTGAGGGGAAAGAGGTATGATCACGGTAAAATAATGGTTTGGGGCATATTCTATTTGAGGGGCCTTTTTAACATTTTTTATTTTTAAGAGATAGGGTCTCGCTATGTTGCCCAGGCTGGACTCAAACTCCTGGGCTCAAACAATCGTCGTGCTTCAGCCTCCTGAGTAGCTGCAATTACAGGCATGGGCCACTGTGCCTGGCTGCTTATGGTACTTTTGAGACATTTAAGAGAATATGTTAAGAAGGCAATCAGACTAAATACCATTCCCTACTAAAAGGAACCAAGAATCTTTGGAAAAAACTGATGACTTCGGCCGGGCATGGTGGCTCACGTCTGTAATCCCAGCACTTTGGGAGGCCGAGGTGGGTGGATCATTTGAGTTCAGGAGTTCGAGACCAGCCTGGCCAACATGGAGAAACCCCATCTCTAGTAAAAAATACAAAATTAGCTGGGCATGGTGGCGGATGCCTGTAATCCCAGCTACTCAGAAGGCTGAGACAGGAGAATTGATTGAACCCAGGAGGCGGAGGTTGCAGTGAGCCGAGATCGCGCCATTGCACTCCAGCCTGGGAGCAAAACTCCATCTCATAAAAAAAAACCCAAAAAACAAAAAACAAAACTGATGACTTCAGGGCTGGGACAAGCAAAGCACAAGTTGGCCAGGCGCCATGGCTCACTCCTGTAATCCCAGCACTTTGGAAAGCCGAGGCAGGCAGATAATTTGAGGTCAGGAGTTTGAGGCCAGCTTGGCCAATACGATGAAACCCCATCTCTACTAAAAATACAAAAGTTACCTGGGTGTGGTCATGCATGACTATAGTCCCAGCTACATGGGAGGCTAAGGCACAAGAATCGCTGGAACCCAAAAGAGGGAGGTTGCAAATAAGGCGAGATCGCACCACTGCGCTCCAGCCTGGGCGACAGAGCAAGACTTTGTCTCAAAAAAAAAAAAAAAAAAAGAAAAGAAAGAAAGAGGAAAGAAAGAAAGAAGGAAAGAAAGAAGAAGAAAGAAAGAAAGAAAGAAAGGAAGAAGGAAGGAAGGAAGGAAAGAAGGAAAGAAAGAAAGAAGGAAAGCACAAGTCTTGAACATTTTGTTTTGTCAGAAAGTAAAAAAGTGCTCAAAGAAAGATGAGGACATATCAAAAAAATACAGAAGACAGTTTGAAGAGGCATGCATTAATCAAATCTGGGTCAATTTGAAAATCAAAAGAATAACAGAATAACTGATACATTAAATACAAGAATCCATGAGTTTACAGTGATACTTTTTAAATGGAGACAGAGAAGAAGGGAAAGTTCTTCTTTATAACAGAATGCCAATTAATATCCCCAAGAATGTAAAAAACTGAAGGGATATTTTAAGAATTATACCGCATCACTTCTGTAGGTTTCTTGCCCAAAATGTTTCATGTTAACATGAAAACACTATTCATGTTATTCATGTTAAATATAATGCTACCTCTAGTGTGTGATCCTTAATGGGATCTTAAATTGGGAAGAGAGGTGGAACAGCCCTAAAGAGCATTATTAGGACAGTGAGTGAGGTGGTTCAAAAATTTAACTGCCTGGAGCTAAGAAAGGACAGCCAGAAAAGCAGGAAGTAAAACGGAAGTTTGTTCTCACAGAAGTAAAGAATAAAAATGTTTCAAGTAAGAAGTGATCACAATGTAAAATGCTATTGAGAGGTCAAGTAATACAAATATTTGCCAAGTGTGTATATTACCAGATATTTTGTTTTGTGTTATTATTGTTAAGAGGAGCTTTTAAGGCATTTTTTTCCTAAATGGTTATTACTAATATATGTGGGACTATGAATCTCTTTTTTGTTGTAATTAGTTCATTTTTCCCCAAAAGCCAATACATGCTCATTACAAAAATGAATTATAAAATAAGGTAAAAGACAAACATAAAACCCTACAATCTTACCCACCCAGACAACTACTATTAATACCTTAGTATTAACATATGTACTATCACGGACATATATAAATTTATTTTTTAAAAAATAAGATTATTCTTTACATATTGTTTTAAAACCTATTTATCTGGCAAGCTGCGGTGGCTCACACTTATAACCCCAGCACTTTGGGAGGCTCAGGCAGGTGGATCACTGGAGGTCAGAAGTTCGAGACCAGCCCAGCCAATGTGGCGAAACCGTCTCTACTAAAAATACCAAAAAATTATCTGGGCGTGGTGGTACACACCTGTAATCCTAGCTAAATTGGGAAGCTAAGGCAGAAGAATCACTTGAACCTGGGAGATGGAGATTGTAGTGAGCCGAGATTGCACCACTGTACTACAGCTGGGGCAACAGAACAAGACTCTGTCTCAAAAACAAAAACAAAAAATGAAAACAAAAAAACCTATGTATCTAATATATTGTGATTGTCTTTACATATCAGTAGACATATTTGCAATATGATTTTTAAGGCTGCACAGGAGTACACTGGATGAATGCACCAGTTTATTTAATTAATCCCCTTTACTATTTGGATTGCTTCTAGCTTTTTGCCATTACAAAGAGAACTGCAATGAACAGCACTAGAGTGAAATGTCTGAATACGCTTATTTATTTTCTGAGGCTAAACTCCTAGAATTGGAATTGCTGGCTCAAGAGGCATTCATATTTTTCAGGCTTTTGCTATGTAGTTAAATTGCCTATTAGATTTTATTAATTTACATTCTCACTAACATGATGAATGGGCCCACCTTCTGGTAGCCTCATGATCATAAACTATCACATAATTATTTTTCTCTTAGAACTATTGTTGTATGTTAATTCTATAACCTGCTACTTTCTAAATAATAATTCTAGAGTTTTTCCAGTTGATTTCTCCCACATCCAGCCATTTTTATATTAACTGTAAATGGGTGTGGCATGGTGGACCACACCTAGAATCCCAAGCACTTTGGGAGGCCAAGGTGGGCAGACTGCTTGAGTCCAGGAGTCCAAGACCAGCCTAGGCAACACAGTAAAATCCAATCTCTACAAAAAATACAAAAATTAACTGGGCATGGTGGTACATCCTGTAGTCTTAGCTACTTAGGAGGCTGAGGCTGAAGGATTGCTTGAGCCTAGAGGTAATGGTTGTAATGCGCCGAGATCATGCCACTGCACTCTAGCCTGGGTAACAGAGCAAGACCCTGTCTCAAAATAAGAACAACAACAATAATAATAAAGTTAACTATAAACGAAAAGGCAGAGTAAAAAATTATTTAAAAAACTGTTCACCCCAAGAAAGGAAATCACAATATACAATAAGTTTATGCTTACTTTTAATAACTACAAAAATGTCTTCCTGCTAATCATCATGTGTCTACTAATGAAGAATGTAAGGGTAGTTCTAATGCAAATAATAAGAAGATATAGATGTAAAACATAGTAAACAGAAGTAGAATGAGAAAATTATTCTCCTTAAAAGTAACAAATTTCTTCTCATGGAGAAGAAACAGAGCATTCTATGTCTTATCTTGTTTCTGAAGATGTCTGTAACTGTATACTTACAACAAAGGTCTGCGTTCTTGCCCAAATTCTGCTTCATAGTAGCCGTCTCTGCAGTCTTTTCCAACTAAATCATGAGGATGAGGTTTATATGGGTCATTCTTCGTTACTAATGTAATTCTCACTTTTCCTTTTCCATAATAGTTCATAATCTGAAAAAAGGGGGAAATTAAATATATGATCCAAATAGATCACATTATAAACGGATCTAAACGAGGGTTCAACTTACATTAATTATCATGTAATCAATAGTAGATAAATAAAGTCCAACTGACGAACAACTGCAGTTTTGACGAAACTTTCCAGAGAATACCAGTAGAGAAGAACTTACCTCTCAGTTCCTTGACATATTTTCTGCCCTAATTTCAATTGGTCAAATCATTTGACTCTGCTTATTTTCCTTTCAAAACAAGTAAACTATACCCAAATTTTATCATAGACATGAGAAAACAGATGTTAAGTCACTGAATGCCCAGTTCTTAAATGTACTGTCATGCCATAACATTCCTTGAAAATATATTTAAGCCATACTGGAAAGGATAGCATATAAATATGATCATTTTACTTAATATGTGACATTTCACTTCATAAAAATATTTGTTCAGTAAGCATACCCCAAGAGTTCACTCTAGAATAGGCAATAAATCAAATTTAGTTTAACAACATCGAATTTCACATAGAAAGTATATATAGAGCAGAGAGTAAAAAGGACAGTTTAACATGGAAAAGGAAGGACAGAAACTAATCCTTAGTTTGAAAGCTAGTAAATTTGCAAGAACAAAGCAGGGCATATAAAAAACAGCATACCACAAAGGAACAAGGTAAAGTAAGAATGGGTAGCTTACCAGGTAGCAGTCACTAAAATCCGTAATTTTGAATTTAAATAGAATTTGAACGGTAACCAGAAAGTACTACATTTCTTTCTGGATAAAAGAGAAGGTAACTGCTCAAGACTCTAAGTAGGCAAATACAAAACTCAAGCTGTAAAGTGTTTAGGACCTACTGGAATTGTAAAAATACAGATCTTAGAAATATTTTAGAGATGTATAGGATAAGATGAATTATAGTTTAAAAATGACTCAAAAATTGGACAAATAGTATTTCCTTATTTCCTTTTTATTAGCATCTCATCCATTTTAACATTTAAAATACTTAGATAACCCAAATCCATATTACTGCCAAAAATGTGATAAAAATAGGAATCTGGAATTCAATATATAATCTTGCCATTAGTTTATTCTATAATTTAGCAATTCCCTTTAAGTTCATCAAAAGAATAGACTTTGTAAATAATCTACTTATAAAACAGTGAATAAGATCTGTTGATAAAAGTAACACTTTTCAAAAAAAAAACAAAAAGTAACACTTCAAAATCTACTTTGCCATTAAAGTTTTTAATTGGCATTTAAAGGATAAACCCTTCACTGAAAGTCAAATAAAAAATAGTTGAGAAATAGAAAATATAAATTTAGTACATCACACCTGTAATCCAAGCACTTTGGGAGGCCGAGACAGGTGGATCAACTGAGGTCAGGAGTTTAAGACCAGCTTGGCCAACATGGTGAAACCCCGTCTCTACCAAAAAACACAAAAATCAGCTGGGCATGGTAGTGGGTGCCTGTAATCTCAGCTAGTTGGTAGGCTGAGGCAGGAGAATCACTTGAACCCAGGAGGCAGAGGTAGCGGTGAGCCGAGATCATGCCATTGCATTCCAGCCTGGGCAACAAGAGCAAAACTCTGTTTCAAAAAATAAAAATAAATAAATCTAGTACATCTTGTAACTATTAGTATATTTACCAAAGTCAAAAGCTTTTCAAAATGTATGTTAATGTGAAAAAAACCATATTTAAAAAGCGTTATTTCAAATCAGTCAACAAGTCAGAGAATCAGAGACAAGTAATAAAGGTAAGGAAAAAGGAGAAAAAGATGTTCTAGTCCTAAGACTAGCCAAGAAGAATTGTGATTGAGTTCTCAAATCCATATTTAATCTACAGAGTAATATCACTCACCTCTGTAAGGAGAGAATGGGTTTTCCTTATTAGCTTTGTGTTCCATGAAAGAGAACATGATCCAAAAGCTGTCAATGTACACTAAACATTATAAGTCGCTCTACTTAGGTTAATACACAAGCACCATATAACTATGTGCAGTGGGGAAGACTCCATACTATATTAAGAAATGTCCTTAGACATCTATCTAATATAGATCTGTTAAAAAAGTAAAAGAGGAAAAAATAAAAAGACAAAACTGTGGATATAACCGTGAAGAAACTGGCCCTTAAAAATAATTGCTATAGCTGATCTATGAGGCAACTAATAGAGACAGACACAGAAGAAGGGTCTATTACCTGGATAGAAGGGTATGTTCGGTTGTTGTCTGTGCTGTGCTCCCCTGGAATGCTGCCTGCTGATCGCCCTTCACATTTGTATCTAAAACGCATTCCCCTCTGCCTGGGCTGTTCAATTATCTCTATATACGGGTTATATGCACCTGAAATTTTTTTAAAAAGGAGGAGGTCAGTGAGATTAGTGTAACAATTAATAATGCATTTTAACACTTCTGTTTTTTCATAACAGCAGACTAAAATAAAGATTTTTTTTTTCCTTCTAGCCTTAAATAACAAGTTTGAAATGTTATCTTGGAGATTGGCTGGGAGAGGCGCCTTTCTTTCCCCATTCAAATTGAGTCCCTATGTAGTGTCAAAACAAGTCATTCAAACCATATTGATGGTTAGCACTTTATAGCTTAGTATCTATAGCTAATGTCAATATGAAGTTCTGAAATAACCACTTCAGAGATATCCGCCTCCCACGTGAGACCTAGCAGAAGGGTTTCCCCCAAGATTCCCCGAGAAGGGTAAAGAAGATTACACTCCTAAAGTGAGTTAAATGTATTTAACTGCTTGATTTTACATCATACTTGTAATACTGAATGAAAAGACCATTCACTGAAAGTGAAAATGCATTTAAATCCTTGCAGAAGCATTAGGTGAGTTTTTTTATATCTCCACTAAATATTAAAAAACTTACACATAGTATATCAGAAACAAGTCCCAGGAAGGACTTTATTGTCAAAGAATGTGCAACCATTCCCATGTAAAACATATCTAAAGTAAGACACAACAGAGAAAAAAACATTACTTACTTTCTATAATAACTAAAATTCAAAATATGCATCTGCAGAATGAACTGCTGATATATATAATGACATGGATGACTCTTAAAATCATGCTAAGTGAAAGAAGTTAGATCAGAAGACAACATACTGTATGATTCCATTTATATGAAACTCTAGAATATGTAAAGTAATATACAATGAACCATAGCAGATCACTGGTTGCCTAAGATAGGGTGGATAGGAAAGGCTGGGGGGGCGATTGACATGTTAATTATCTTGTGATGATGATTCCAAGGTTGCATACATATGCCAAAACTTATCAAATTACACACTTTAAAGTGTAATTTGTTGTACATAAATTATATGTCAACAAAGCTGTTTAAAATATATGCAACTTTACTATCTTTTATTATCCAAATTGTGGGAGAAAAGGTAAATAGACACTCAACTGTGTTTGCAAGTAGGGGAGTTAAGAATGTATTTTTATTTCAGGGGTGTGAAGATGTTTTCTATTAAAAAAAAGTATCCCTTAATCAGTTTAGTGATTTCTAAATTCCCACAATTACATATCCATTTTGCTGACTAAGGCTTATCCTGTTGGAATGCAAGCAATACAGAGAAATGGTAACACAGTGGGTCTAGGCAGAGCCACAGTGGCTCAGGCCAGTTGTCCTGGTGCTTGAGTAGGCAAGGCTATACGTTTGAGGTCAGCCTGGGCAACATAATGAAATTTTCATTCATTTAAAAAAAAAAAAAAAAAAAGGTTTAAAGCACAGTGGGTCTTATCAGAACAGTACAGAAAAGAGGCCTTTAGAATTCTACCCAGCCACTTCTTAACAGTAAGACCACAGAAATGTTATTAAAATTAGAATCTCTTAGTTTCCTATTCTGTAAAATAGGAATACTCATAATAGCACCTACCTCATTGGGTTTTTGTGAAATTACAGATTATATGTGCTAAATTCTTACCAAGTGTCATATATACATATACATTCAATAAATGGTGTCTATTATTTCAGATGCTTTCTTGATAACAATGATGTAGTGATACCATGATGTTATCAAAACTGCCACCCTAAAGGACCTTACAGAAAAGCAAGTCAAACAACACAAATTATTAGACTATAGCAGGAAGGAAAGCACTAACAAAACTCTGCAGAAATGATAATAAGAGCCAAAAGAGTCAGGAAAGCCTAACTGTCAGTAGAAAAAGAGTGATTAACAAAGCAAATGAGTAGGGAAATGAAGAGGAAAAAGGAACAATGTATCCACAGAGGGGGGTTTATTTAGGAATCACCAATGTAAATGGAATACACTTCCACTTTTAGAAAGAGAACTAAAAGTCAGAGCATACTTGGCAATGTGGATTTCCTTTTATGTGTGATGAAATCAATGAATATTTTGATGCAGGCAAATCATATGATCAGATTGGCATTTTAGAGTAAAAACTTTAGTCACAGCAGACAGATAGAAAAAAGTAAGCAAGGTGATCAGTTTTAGAGACCACTATAATAACATGGACAATGATGAGGGTACGTCTGAAATATGGCAGTGATCAAAGGAATGAAGGATTATTTAAAAGATAAAACTGACAGCACTTGGTGCCTGAATATTAGGATTAAGAGAAATTAAAGAATCACTGATGGTTCCATGGTTTCTACTTTGGGTTACTAAATAAAGTATTACTGTTACTGTACTTTTAGTTTTATTCTGTACGGTGCAAACTCCTTGTATTTGAATCTACCACCTATTTGTTTATTCAAAAGATAATGAGCCAGAGAAAATTAACTTTAACCCAAACAAGTTCATAATCCTTATTCCAGTTTTACTCAAAAACATAAGATATGCAGATGAGTAATTCACAATTTTATCCTTGCGTATTTCAAATCTTTCAAGTTCATATTTCAATTTTAAATATTTCATAACCTTATATATCCTTGCAGGGGTATTTAAGAAAAAGTACATCTTTCCCCTTAAAAACTGGTAAAATTAACATTATTTTTTAAGTGACATTTTAAATAATTTATGTGGCTGAGGTAAAAGTCAAATAAATCCCTGCCTACTACTTATTTAAAGGTGTCTTGGTGGGAAACTGACATAAAATGACATCGTTAATGGTTAAGTGGTTAACTTTGGGAGGAGGGAGTGTGAATAAAAATGCTAGGTTCATAGTGAGCATTCAAAGACTTCACTGAGGCCAGGCACTGTGGCTCATACCTGTAATCCCAGCACTTTGGGAGGCCAAGGTGGGTGAACCACCTGAGGTCAGGGGTTCCAGACCAGCCTGGCCAACATGGCAAAACCCCTGCCTCTACTAAAAATACAAAAAATTAGCTGGGCGTGGTAGCAGATGCCTGTAATCCCAGCTACTTGGGAGGCTGGGGCAGGAGAACTGCTTGAATCCAGGAGGTGGAGGTTGCAGTGAGCTGAGATTGAGCCATTGTACTTCAGCCTCAAAAAAACAAAAACAAACAAAAAAAACTTCATTGGTTACATGACACTTATTTAGATTGTTTGTGAAAAAGTCTATAAAAATAAAAGTAGTTGTTGAAAAGATTCAATATTTTTAAATAGTAAAATTTACATAAATATCAGTTGTCATATAATATTGAGTACTTAAAGTCCTTGAAATTTATTTTTCCTACTGCAGAAGCTCTTAATTGGTAAAAATCAACAAGCTGGGGTTACAACCAAGTAACAGAGTATATTGCAATACTCTATATTCCCTCAGCTGGAAATAATCTCCCCTCCTTTAAACTACCATAGTATTCTGTTTATAGCAATTATTCCAAATAACTCTTAGGGAAAGCCTACTGTCTTATTTCTTCTTGAAATAAAGCTACTTGTTTTATTTCTTCAAGCTACTTGAAGGCAGAAATTGTGTCTTACTCATCAGTGCCTTGTACACAGATATTCATTAAACAACTATTGAATGACTAAAAAGTCTTAAGATCTTTTGTTTATACAAGTTATTCAAATGTTAAATAATCATATAAGTGATTATTCAGTTTTTTAAATTAGATTTCACTACTAAGAAAAACAAATAGTGCTTTGTAGGTACCAGGATTGCTATACCCCAGTATTTCCTCATGCTCATTCATATTTCAACTTATCTGAGTTTATGATTTTTTAAAAACTTCCCAACTATAAATCATTTATATAATGCATCAGTACAATTCACCAGTTATTTCCTTCCTCAATACTGTGCTTTGCGCAGTGCCATTCCTCCTGAATATAAAACGTGCTGAAATGTAGTCATCTATGGAGTGGAAGACGGTAAAATACAAATCAGGGAATTGTAGGGAAAATGAGCGCTCTTAACTAAGATAACCTCAAATTGCCAGTTTTGAAAAGCACCAAAACATCTTCAAAATTGGCTCTAAATAAGTTGATTACTGTATTTTTCTCTAAGCAATACCATGCAAAGCTGGGACTGACCCCTATATTCTAAATAGTATTTTAAAAGGCTAATATACACCAGAATAACATCTGAAATATAGCCAAAATGTTTCTAAGATATATTTATGTTTTTATTTGCACTTAGGCAAAACAGAGTACTATTTTAAAACATAGTGCCTATCTAATAAAGCATAAGTTTTTAAGATAAAAAAATAAATGACACTGAAATAAATGTTTAAATGGATCATAAATGATCAGAAATAGACACATTACTAACATCTTATTGCTAGAATTGGCAACCAGCATCAAGCATACAGAAAAAAAGTAAATTAATATAATAACACTATTTTAAGACCCCTTTAACACACATTTCTCATTTGATCCTCTTTAATCTCCATTTGAAAAATAGACATTTTTATCCCATCTTACAGATGATGAAACTAAAGTTGAAAATTATACGAAGTTATAAGAAAAACAAATTATGAATGGCATGCTAATATGGGAGTGCCAAATTTTAAAAATCAAGCATCAAAGCAACTGGAGGTAAAGTCACAATAACTGACACAGCACATAACCTGCGACCTAAAATAAATGGAACTTAATTTAAGAAGATAATGCATCCTGGTATAGTCAAATGAGTATTTAGATCCAAAGAAATACCTAGAACAGAGTTCATACTGGGGATTTACATCAGAATCAGCTAGGTAGTTTTTTCAAAACATGCACATCCTTATCCCACTTAAGATGTTTAAGAGAAATGGAAATCTTCAAGGTTTTTAAAGCCTTTTTAAAGCCTACATTTTTCTGAAAAAGCCTTCCAAGAAATTCTAACACACTCCTGATTAAGAACAATTGCCTTAAACATGAAGTGGAAACAACCCAATGCACATATCTAGAGAAGCAATCTAAAAATTCAGGTACAAGTATGGACTGGGACATGGATAAATCAGGCAAAGCAATTCTGGCTACTTGTAAATTCTTTTTCTCTCCCACTCAAAAAAGAATCTTATTCAAATGCAAGCAAGAAAAATGACACTACAGAGATAGCCTTCAAATGCTCTCATTTATTTAAAAAGTAAATAACTTACAAAATAAATATCTTAACTCTTGCAACACATCACACAAATGATTGACACACCAGTGTGTCAACACCACAGTTGAGAATAGCTGACTAGGCTGCATGTCTCTCATAAAGGTCCTGGGTGACAGACTTGCCTGAGACCTCAACGAGAAAATGGAGTTAACAACATATATTTTTCCAAATATCACCTCTACTCAATTTAGAGAAAAAGAAAATAAGAACTATTCTCTTTTTCCTCAAACCAGGTCTCTCATGAGCCAAAGTCTATTCCAATATATCAGGCTGACTATTACTCCAAAACATCAGGCTGACTTTGAATCGGGCCTTAAGAATCAAAGTATTCTGATGCATATTCAACTGATGTATGCACACAAGGTAAAAACTATAAAAGATTCTGGTAATAGGGATTCTGTTACCATGTGGGGGAAAAGGTAAGTCTTGAAAAAACTCTTTCACATGCCAAGGTAAAATAAAGAAATTTTAAAATCTGTCCTAGATTATACAGGTATTAAAGTTAAAAACAAATGACAAGACCAAATCACCTCTCTTTTAAAAATAAAAATACAAGAGACCCAGAAATACGAATTTCAGAAAAACAATTTTATCCCATGCAATATTTGGGTCATGTGCCTACAAACAAAATCATTTTCAGAGAACCCAGATGAGAAAAAGTTGGAACAAAAGGAAATTCTGAGTCCCTTAAATTGTATCTGAGAAAGATGCTATGCATAACCTAGATGTTCCCAATTATGATTCATTGTCTGGCCCCCTCCCTTGTCATTAGATTAACTCATTCCCTTTATCTGTGCCTATCATATATCACCTTAATTATTTAACACCACTGTTATTTCTACTTTTTCATGTGTTGCATTTCTGAAACATTCATGCTCATGTGTGGCCTTGTACCTAAAAAAGGAAGTCATTTGCTGTAGCTATCCATTCCTAACTTCCAGCTCTGTTATTAAAGATTAAGTTGCATCATAGTAACTTCTATTTCCCACTCCTTTACTCAAGAAAAAAAAAACAGTCCTCTTGAAATTCACAGTACAAACAGTTGGTGAGTAGTAAGGTTTACAAAAACAGTTCATTCTTGTACTTCCTATTGTGTGACACAGAAGAAGCATACTAAAGAAAAACGTGAATAACAATAAATTATCTAAATTTTAAAACATTTTGCCAAAGACAACACTAATTATTAGTTAACAGAGCTATATGACACACAAAGACATTTTGCTTTTTTTACTGGAACAATGAGAAGGTTTAAATTCAGACATAAAATATCTAACTCTACTTACAGTAAACAAAATAGAATCATAAATATACAAAAGCTATGACTGCCTACTATGCATACCTTAGATGGGTTTGGGAACATTTTTCTTCACTATGTTTATTATTAATTATGTCAAAAGACTGTAATCAAGGTATAATTTTTTTAAAAAAGCAACAAAAAGCAGCTTAATACAGGCTGTGAAATCCTATATAATCTGCTAACTTTATCTAAACAAAATTTAGAATCATATGTATATACATGATTCTAAACTATATTCTAAATTATATAATTTTGCTTAGATTATGATTTCTGTTACTTTTACATTATAGATATCACGTATTCAACTGCATATACCTATTCATGTATGATATCTCGTGAGAAATGAAGAAATATTCTTAAATGCTTTGTAATGAATAAAAGTACTTTTTGAGTTTTAATGCTACCTTACTACCAACAGAATCTAAATTAGACAATGAAAAACTAAGCCATTTTTTTTGGTCAGTCTTCCGGTTAATTACTGTTTCAAAACAGAATGGGAATTTAGAATTTCATTAGTGAATCTTTTTCTATCTCTAAGGTCTTTATAACAGATTAAGGAAAAGTACACAGATTCCTTTAATCATTTTTTTAAAATTCCAGGCCTGATAGTTTTCTAATAACTGAATTACAATGTAAATAACTTGTTACATTTTAAATAGTCCCATTTTAATGCAACTCTTCAGAAAAGACCAAAATACAAAAAGTTAAATCACCCTTCAACTTCCAAACCTTCAAAACTTTCCATTTCTTTAAACATTTCCTCCTTACATTTAGGGAATCCTTGGTCCTCACAACAGCACAAAATACAGTGTCAATGAACAAATTTAAATTGTAACACATTTTAAAATCCTGTGAGTCTTAGAATGGTCTATATAGAAATGGTTGTTTTCTCTCGCATTTGAAAAAATTAGAAAGTATTACATTCATGCAATATATTAGTAATGTTTGATTAAATCGCCAGAAGGCTGAACTTTCTTATGTTAGGTATTCTTCATTACTTCCAAACAAAATCTCTCTGATAACCAATAAATTAACAAAATATTTGAAGTCATCTTAACACTTAGAATCTACACATGCTTTGAATTCATAAATGTACAGAATTATCTGAAAGTTTGGGGTCACTTAAGTGGGTAAAGGGAAAGTTGAAATATTTTAAACTACATTTGTATTCTCACAACCACAAACTGAAATCAAATGTCAAGTGAAACACCCCAATTTCCTTTTCTGCCTACAGCAATAGCTATAGCATTGTTCTACTCAACCTTTTAAAGAGATTGTTTAAGCTTCCGACTTCCTCTTCTCTACTAGACATCGGCTTTCTTCTAAGAGTCACTGAACCAGGCAGTTTGGGGATGGGAGTCAAGTTCAGAAACGGGGCCCCCTCTTAATTCCCTTAGTACAGCATTTAATATATGTGTTTAGCCCTCCCTGCCTCTGTTCACGCTGCTTCCTCTGTCTGGAAAGCGCCCCCCACTCACCTTGCCAAAATCCTAGTAAAAGTCCAAATCGAACCCAGGTTACCTGATTTATCTCCCGGCCCCGGCTCCCCTGTCCCCCCAACCTTAAACTACAGGCCACGTCTGTGTATACACGAGGCTCTCCCTTGCCCTGCAATGTTTCTTATAAACTTATTTTCCCCCAAAGGAAGGGATTCGAGCATTTATTAAGGGAAAATATATATTCAAAAGTAGTAAAGCTGTATTCAATCCTACTTACTATTTCAAAGCACGGATATTCTAAAACTCCTCTTTCCCCTTATTTCCAGCGGGAAGGAGCGGGGGACTCAACGTCTCTATTAGTCAGATTAGAAACCTTGTGCTTTATGTCACAATAAAAACTACACATTTTTTTTTCTTTTAAATACAGAGTCTCGCTCGGTCTCCCAGGCTTTAGTGCAGGGCCGCGATCTCGGCTCACTGCAACCTCCACCTCCCGGGTTCTAGCGATTCTCCTGACTCAGCCTCCCGAATAAACTGGGATTACAGGGGTGCGCCACCACTACCGGCTAATTTTTGTATTTTTAGTAGAGAAGGGGTTTCACCATGTTGCCCAGGGTGGTCTCAAACTCCCGACCTCAGGTGAGCCGCCCGCCTCGGCCTCCCAAAGTGCTGGGATTACAGACGTGAGCCACGCGCCCGGCCCACTGTTGGTCGAAGCAACATTAACACTTAAAATACCACGGATGATTTTTAAAGCCGCGCCACATTTTTTGCAACTGTCAGTACAAGGAGGATCACCTCTTTGCATTTGATGAAATTAAACTAAAAAGGGGGAGAGAGCTTGCCCGAGGTCTGAAGGTTCCTCATTCCTGTTCTAAAACATTAAACCACCACTTCAGTACATATCCATTTTTAAGTATGAGAACTCCTCGTACTCCTTTAGTTCGATTATGACTTCCCTAATCCTAAAATCAAGTCGTTGGGAATTTCTAAGGTTCCTGCTATGACAACAGGATCAAATTACAGAGCGTGGCTTGGATTTCGCACGCAAACCCTGAAGCAGGTAACTTTTTAAAAAGCTGACAATTTTACCATGTAAGATTTCAAAGAGAACGCGCCCCAGCCAAACCTAAGCTCCCTAAACTCACAGCGGCAGGACCCCCAGAAGAGCTCCTTCCCCCAGGAACACTCACCGGAGGCCATGGCTCCGCTCCCCGCGCCTTCCCACAGGCAGCTCCCAGCGTCCCGGCCCGAGGCGGCCGCAGTCAGTCAGTCAGTCAGGAGGCCGCGGGACCTCTGCCGGCGGGGCCCCCAGTCCCCCGACCACCCCAGGGTCCTCCTCCTTCTTCCCGCCCTCGGCTGGGTTTGAGGATCACACCTTCCCACCCCCTGAATTCTTGCGCTCCGGGTCGCCCAGCGTCGCCTGTCCACCTTGCGGGAGCCAAGGGCAGGGGGCGGAGCAGGGCGAGAACCGATTCCCAGCCCGGCCGAGAGGCTGGCAGCCTGGCGGGACGGGAATTTCCCGCGGCTGACGTATAACCGGCGCGGCAGCCTTCACCCGGAGGCGTGGGGCGGGGCGTCCTCGCGGCTACCGCCGCGCGCGACCGCCCCCAGCGCCCCGTCCCCGCGCACGCTCTCTGCTCGCCCCCGCGCACGCTCTCTGCCCGCCCCCGCGCGTACGCCCCCGGAGCTGCTGCTGCTACTGCGGCGGCGGCGGCCGCGGCTGACTTGGGAGGGGGTCGAGGCAGCGGGACCCTTGGGGTCTCCGGGAGCTCAGGGAACGGCGGGAGCCGGGAGGTGACGGCTCGCGGCGTGAGAAGGCCGCCGGCTCCTAAGAAATCCCCCTCCTCCAGGTTGTTCTTCCGAGTGTGGTTTAAAGTTCAGGAGCGGGCGGAAGGGTGCGGGTGACGTAGAGAGGGCCGGCCGCCCGGGAGCCTTCGGGGGCGCGTCGGGCGGCCAAGTGGGGCTGACCCTGCCGGCTGGGGAGGGCGACGGCTGGGGTTTTCGAGAGGCGGTTCCCCCTCTTCCCGATTTCGCACATGCAAATCTCCACCTCCGCGCCGGTGCGCGGGACTGTGAAGGAGGAAGTGCGGCAGCGGCGGGGCCTGTCTTCTTCTGTAATTCCTGCATTTGCATACGGGGACCTACCCCATCCCCCGGCAGATTTTTTTTCGTCTACCTAAATTGCGAGGGCACTGTGAACTTTACGTATTTTACCTACTGAAACCCATTTAAACTCGAAAGGGCTGCACTTCGAGTTGGTTGTCTCATTACGCAGTGTCCTCAAGTTTAGTGAAGTGGACACTTTATTCCGAGATTTCACATAGATACCAAGAAAAGGGGAAATGGAGCAAACATTTAGTGCCATTAAAGGACCTAGGATAACTTCGTTACTTTCATTTGAATAGTGCCTGCTATAGGTCAGATAATTTCTATACCTTATCTATGACATTTATTATTCCTAATTTTATAGCTGAAGAACTCGGGGATCAGAGAATTACTTCAACATACAGTACTTCAGAATGCTGGTAAAAGAAAAGGCACAGTTAAAAGCCAGGGTTATCTGACTCCAAAGTTCCGTGCCCTTGCCGCTATCCTTTACTGCTTAAAGTAAGTACAGAGAGGGAATGGGGAATATCAGCCTGACATACAGGTGCCCTAAACTGGAGGATCCAGGTAGGGAAATAATTTAAAATATCCTGCCAACCCCAAAGTATTCTTTCCATGAAACGCACAATGTACAACAAAAGAATGAGACAGTTTTATTGGATGTGTGCTAAAACATACTGTGATGCACATCATAGGCAGTCCACTGAAGAGAGTGCAAAGACCAAAAAAAAAAAAAAAAAAAATCTCAACCTTTCATATGGTCAGGTACAATCCATTACATACCTGTTATTTGTCTTTATTCAATGGAAAATAATGGGAAGTTATATCTTGGAGCCAAGAGTGAAGACTTAAACCCTCCTAGAGACAGAGACATGGAGCATCATCCTCAATGTTCACAGTTCTGAGAGATGGCTCCAAGGCCCCCAGGAAAGACCTTCTGAGGATGTAAAACTAGCAAGAGGCTTATTAATAGCTTTTTAAAATATGTACATTTCAAAGAGATGGAAAACATTTACAATTTCAATTCTCTGAAGGAACTGCCAAATGAAAAATGACTGAGATGATAGAGGAATATGCTGAGGGGGTGACATCTGAGCTGAGTTTTCAGTATAAGAAAGAGGCATTTACAGGGAGATTGAGGGAAAGAACATTCCAGCTGGGGGAACAGCAGGCAGCAGGTCCTTGAGATAGGAAAGAGCATAGTCAAGAATTGTCCCTCGTTCTCATGACCTTCCAATGCCTCACAAACATTCACATGTAGGTGAAACACCTATTACAATAATGTATACCTAGAACACAACTCCTTTTCATATGTACATAGAAAATATTTTGGTAGAGTTTTAATATACACTATATTTCCCAGAAATGCAAATATTGTATAAATTAGGGCAGACTGTATTATTCAAAAATGTTTTAAAAGTTGGAAAATTGCAACTCTAATAGCTTATCAATACAACACAGTGTGCCAGGTGTGGTGGCTCACACCTGTAATTGCAGCACTTTGGGAGGCCGAGGTGGGTGGAACACAAGGTCAGGAGTTCGAGACCAGCCTGGCCAAGATGGTGAAACCCCGTCTCTACTAAAAATACAAAAATTAGCTGGGCGTGGTGGCATGCGCCTGTAATCCCAGCTACTTGGGAGGCTGAGGCAGGAGAATCACTTGAACCCGGGAGGCAGAGGTTGCAATGAGCTGAGATCGCATCACTGCACTCCAGCCTAGGTGACAGAGTGAGACTCTGTCTAAAAAAAAAAAAAAAAAAAAAAAAATTAATGTAAGATAGATTACGAATTTCACTTCAAGCTACTAAAGGGGATGTTACAAATACATATTATAGAACAGTGGGCACTGATCTGAAAAGGCAGAAAATTATTACTCTTGGTACTAAAGAACTTACCTTAAACATATGAAAATAATTTTTTTAATGATGCAGCAGTTGAAAAGTCAAAATCCTCCAGGAAACAAACAAACCTGATTAGCAAATGGATGTGTTCTAGGTCTGTGAACTCAGAATATGAAAAAGTGAGGGTGAGGGGTCAAAAGTGAAATTGCTCCACAAGAGATTTTTTTGTTGTTGAAAAAACAGGACACCCATCATTAAACTTAATGGATACAGTTACCACAACAGTTTCAGAATAAAATCAAACGTGGTCACTATAGGCTCGTAGAACTGGAACAAACATAATGTTCTTTTGTCAGACTTAAGCTTTCCCAGGCAGGAACTAAAGGTGGCTGAAGTCGCCATTCTAGGAACTTGCTAGTATTTGTTTAGGACTCTTAGTTTGGGGTGTGGATAAAATAATTTGTGCTCAGAATCTGCAGTAGTTAGAGGCCAAGGCTCAGGCCTAGTGGAGAACAGGGCTCAGAGAAGCCTCATTAGAGTGTCATCAAGGAGAGAGTCTTTGTAACCCACCACCCAGATTAAGATGCAGAATGCTTCCAGCCTCTCACAAGGCTGTCTCAGGGCTGCTTCTAGTCAATATCCACCCCTAAAAGGCACCAGATATTCTGACCTCCTTGACAATAATTAGTTGTATCTGTTTTTGAACTTGATATAAATGGATTCATACAGTGTATACTTGTTTAAGTATGACTTTCTCACTTAACACTTTATGTGTCATGTCCATACTGTGTGACAATAGTACATTCTTTTTCATTATTGGGGAGAAATCCATTTGTATGAATATAGCACATTTTATTTATCTATTCTACTGTTGATGAATATTTGAGTTGTGTCCAGTTTGGGGATTATTAGAATAAAAGTGCCTTAAACATTGTTGTTCATCTTATGGTGGATATAAGCATTTATTTCTCTTGGTATACACCTGAGAGTAGTACTATGGGTCATATGGTAAATACATGTTAGTTTTAGTAGACACTGTCAGGCTTCCAAGGTTATTGCACCAAATTTTACTCCCACGAAAGAACTGAAGAGAATTCAATTTGTTTCACTAACATTTGGTATTGTCCTTTTAATTTTAGCCATTCTGATGGAGGTGTAACCATACCTCCTTGTGGTTTTTATATACATTTCCCTGATAACTAGAGATGCTGAACACCTTTTTACAGGTTTAATAGTCATTTGGCTATCCTTTGCAGAGTAACTCTTTGAGTCTTTTGCCCATTAAAAAAAAAAATTGGATTATCTTTTTCTTATTGATTTGTAGACATTCTTTATGTATTCTGAATATGCGTATATCAGTTGGATTTTTTGAGAAGCAGGTGCCAATATGAAATTAGCAGTGCAAGAGATTTATTGGGGGTAACATCTATGAAAGATAAAAGGGAAAGAAAAAAGTTACAGATAGGGAAAAATCTTAAGATGCTGGTCTGACACTGGTGGAAAGAAAGGGGGAAGGAAGGTTAGTTTGGTAGAGGGAGAATGGGATGGGAGTACATCTCTGAGAAGTCTCAGTCAATCCAGTGGGGAGCTCTAACACTGTGCAGAGATAGTGAGCCCTTATATTACCTCTGTGCTTATAATTGGCTAAGTGGCCCCAAGGAAATTTGTGGCCTTGGCTTGAAAGCTGAAGGAAATCCTCTCTAGAAGGGAGATCTGAGCAGAGTACCTCTATGGATGCTACAGGGTTGTTATCAAATATATGCATTTCAAGTGTCCTCTTCTAGTATGTGGCTTGCCCTTTCATTTACCTTAGTAAAGATTTTTAACTTAATGTTAATTAAGTCCAATTTATTTTCTTTGATAGTGTTTTTTGTGTAATGTTAGAGAACTCTTCCTGGACTGAGGTTATGAAAGTATTTTCCTATGTTTTCTTCTAGAAGTTTTTTTTTTTTTTTTTTGAGACGGAGTTTTGCTGTTGTTGCCCAGACTGGAGTGCAATGGCATGATCTCGGCTCACCGCAACCTCCGCCTCCTGGGTTCAAGCAATTCTCCTGCCTCAGCCTCCCAAGTAGCTGGGACTACAGGCACGCACCATCATGCCCAGCTAATTTTTGTATTTTTAGTAGAGACGAGGTTTCACCTTGTTGACTAGGATGGTCTCGATCTCTTGACCTCGTGATCCACCCGCCTTGGCCTCCCAAAGTGCTGGGATTACAGGCTTCAGCCACCGCGCCTGGCCTTAGAAGTTTTATAATGGTAATTAACAGAGGCTCTGAGAAACATCTGCTGAATTCTCTCTGTCCCACAATTAAAGGCCCTGGCTTTGCACACACACAGACCTGGATTTGAATCTTAGCTTGGCCTAGATTGTTAACTGTAAGACTCTGGGCAAGTCCCTTAGCCTCTCTGTGCCTGTTTGCTTACCTGTAAAATAGGAGTAGTAATATGGCATCTACCTCACAGGCTTCTTCTGAAGAGTAAATGAAATCACTAATACAAAGTGCCTGACACAGGGAAAGCACTTAAAAAATGTTGGCAGGTTTTGTTTACATTGTGTTAAAAAAAAAATGTTGGCAGGCTTTTTTTTCTGTTTTATTATTTAAAAATTTTGTGGCCAGGCATAGTGACTGATGCCTGTAATCCTAGTATTTTGGAAGGCCAAGGTAGGTGGGAGGATCACTTGAGCCAGGAATTCAAAACCAGCCTGGGCAACAAATTGAGACCCCCATCTCTACAAAAGAGTTTTTATTTTTTAATTAGCTAGGTATGGTGGCACACACCTGTGGTCCCAACTACTTGAGAGGCTGAGGAGGGAGGGTTGCTTGAGCCAGTAGGTCAAGGCTACAGTGAGCCATGATCCTGGCACTGCATTCCAGCCTGGGCAACAGTGTGACCCACCTTAAAAAATAAAATTCAAATATACAGCCAAGCTGAAATAATTTTGCTGGGAATATATGTATATCCACTTACTAGATTCCACCATTAACATTTTACTGCACTTGCCTTATCACCTGTTTATTTTTCATCCCTTTGTCCATTCATCTATCTGGTTTTTAAAAATATATTTCAAAATAAGTTGCAGACACTGGTACCCTTCCCTCTGAATATGTCAGCAGGTATAACAGTGATTCTTACTTCTCTAATAACCAGAATGTTTGTATCTGTTGTATTTAATGGGGTTCTCCCTCAGATAATTCTAGATAAATGGCCAAATTTCCTCTCTTTGATACCTCTTTTGTCTGAGCTACCTGTCTTCCGTTATGTAGTTTATGTAGATACTTTACATCAATTTAAGCCAAACCGTTCTCTTATAAAAAAATTAAACCTTATCGAGAGTATCTTCTAGTCCCAATTAGCATACTATACTATGTCACTGTTACTGTATTAGCTAAGTCACTGCCCAACTCTCTGTAGTGAGGAGGTGTCCTTCCATTATTAAGGACAAATAGCTGCAGCAGCTGAGCTCAACCACTATGAGTGGATTTTAGTTGTGCTGTTGGCCAAACCCCACTCCTACTCTCCTGTTTACTTACTGCACTAGTATTGTTTGAGATCTCTGAAATTCACTTACGTGATTTATAAGGTTGTAAAAGACAAAAATACGGGCAAAAAAACACCCCATCAAGAATGAGAGCCAGGTGTGGTGGCTCACCTGTGTAATCCCAGCGCTTTGAGACTTGAGACCAGGAGTTGGAGACCAGCCTGGGCAGCATAGTGAGACTCCATCTGTACAAAAAATAAAAACTTAGCCAGGTGTGGGGATGTGCACCTGTAATATTAGCTACTCGAGAGGCTGAGGTGGGAGGATCACTTGAACCCAGGAGTTTGAGGCTGCAGTGAGCTATGAACACACCACTGCACTCCAGCCTGGGTAACAGAGCAAGACCCTGTCTCTTTAAAAAAAAAATTCATAGTTTGGCATGTGGCAGAATATCCAGATTCTGTTGTCAGTTTTGCCTGCTCTCCCTCCTCCCTAACACAAGTTCATGTGCTGCGGTTTTTAAAGCAAACTTTAGGGGAAAGGGATAGTCCCTAAAGTAAAAACTATATCTCTGAGGAAACCTGCCCCACTCACCTATTTTCATTTAAGGAAGTGAAACATAAGATTAATGAACACTCAGAGAAATGAAATCTTAGTACATAAAAACTCCAAAAAGTATTCATAAAATATGCATTCTTAAAAATTTTCTCGGCCGGGCGAAGCAGCTCACACTCATAATCTCGACACTGGGAGGTTGAGGCGGGAGGATTGCTTGAGTCCAGAATTTCAAAAACAGCCTGGGCAACATAGTGAGACCCTGTCTCTATTTGAAAATGAAAACAAAAACAAAAAAACTTCTCTTTTTTAAATCTTTTGTTTATATTGTGTAGGCCCTATACTGTGGTTACTAGTTTTGCGTATATAGCACTGCGTGGAAGTATGACACAGAGTACTGACTTGGGCTTCTGATGTGTCACAACCATGAGATCCAGTGATTACTTGTTCAGATTTAAATTAACATATTTCAGAACAGGTAATAAAGTTATCATCACCTTCAAGTCATATGGTGCCTCTTTTATGTCTCAACAGAAGAGATTTCAATTTTAAAGTTGGAAGGAACCCTATAGATCATTTGGTTCATCTCCCTTGTTTTACACATGAGGAAAGTAAGGCACGGAAAGTTTAAGTACCTTGCCCATGTTCATTAGCTAGTTAATTGCTGAGTTGAGACTTGAAACCAGACCTCCAGACTCTTTCTTTTTCACTGTCATATCACATTTCAAAATATGACCTAAGATATAAAGCAATATAAGAATATTTGTTAGCTAACTGGCAGCCATAATCTTACTAATAAAAATGCAAATGTATGAAGGTTTGGCGTTCACAAGCCCCATATGTTTTAAGACTCTCAGTTTTTTTTCCCAAAATTCTGTTCTATACCTGTGTGGGAAAAGTAAAAATCAAAGCATTTACTTCTTTAATTAAAGGCATTAACTGTGTCCTGTTCATCTTTTATCCCCTAGAGTGGCTAGTACAGTGCCTAGAGCTTTGTAGATGCTTATTAAATGTCAGATAAAATATAAATGATTACACATTGAATCACTGCAGTATTGAAATGAGTGACAGTGTATCACCACTGGGCATTAGATACCATTAAGAAAAAAAAAGCCACAAGGCTCAACTCCTGCCCAAAGTGATAACTGTGCCTGCAAAGAGGTATGATAGAGATTATATTAACACAGGTATCAAAATTATGGATTATGTCATGAAAGCAAGCAAGCTGGGCCAGCCAGTTAGTAAGTAAGTTCATATATATATATATAAAATATATATATATTTTTAACTTATTTATTTATTTTTAGATTGAGATGGGATCTCACTATGTTGCCCAGGGCTGGTTTCAAACTCCTGGGATGAAGTAGTCCTCCTACCTCAGCCTCCCACAATGCTGGGATTATAAGCATGAGCCACTGCTCCTGGACCTAAATTCTTTAATAACATTCGAAGTCTTTAATTTTTTGCTAAAATATGTTTATTTTAAAATTACAACCTAAAAAACATACACAAAACATTAAAGAAAGGCTGGGCATGGTCGCTGACACCTGTAGTCCTAGCACTTTGGGAGACCATGGGGGCAGGGTCAGTTGAAGCCAGGAGTTCAAGACCAGCCTGGGCAACATAGTGAAACCCTGTCTCTGTAAAAACAAAACAAATAAAATAAAATTAGAAAGATTGGAAAAAAGAAGAAAACTCACTTACAGTTCTACCTCACTAATACAGATTTCACCTATGTGCGTGTGTGAGTATGAGTGTATGTGTTGTCTTCTAGAGCTTTTTTATATGCAGGCTTTGGTTTATTTCTTCTGCTATTACTTGATCATGGTAAACAATTAAAGCAGAGAAAATGAAAGTCAAGTAAAATGACCAACCCCTGTGCAAAAAATAACCAAGAGTAATGATTTGGAGTATATCCTTGTGTAACTTTTTTTTTTTTTTTTTTTTAAGATGGGGTTTCACCATGATGGCCAGGCTGGTCTTGAACTCCTGACCTCAGGTGATCCACCCATCCTGGCCTTCCAAAGTGGTAGGATTACAGGCGTGAGCCGCCGTGCCCGGCCAACTTTTATTGTATATTTTATAATTACATATCATATATACATAAACTTTGGTAGCCTGGATTTTTTTTTTATACACTTGCCATATATATATATATTTTTAGGAGACCAACTGTCACTCTGCAGTGGCACAATCATGGCTCACTATAGCTTCGAATTCCTGGGCTCGAGTGATTCTCCTGCTTCAGTTTCATGAGTAGCTGGGATTACAAGTGCAAGCCACCACACCTGGCTAATTTTAAAACTATTTTTGTAGAGATGGAGTCTCTCTACATTTCTAGGCTAGCCTCAGACTCCTGGGTTCAAGCAGTCTTTCTGCCTTGGCCTTCTAGAGTGCTGAGATTACAGGCGTGAGCCATCGCGCCCGACCTGGATTTTATACTAAGCACTATAAGGAAGGAGGTTGTCTAGAGAAGAGAGATCCTAGGAAACTGGGAATGGTTACAAGCCTTGTAGGTCCTAGTCAGCCTAAAGAATAGATTTTGTGTAACCAGGGAGTGGAAAAATAGGAAATTATAAGCAGGAGGTTGGGCTTTCTAAGTTACTACATAAAAAATGAGGCTTGTATTTAGGTATCTAACACCACTGAGGTTGAAGACAAGCATAACTTTCATGTAATAATATTTATAGCAAACTATCAGAAACTCTAATGAGATTTAAAATATATTAAATCTAATTTTGGATATTCCAGATGAAATGTTTTCATTTTCATAGTAAATATATACATCTTTATTTTTACTTAGTGCTTAATTAAAAGTGATAGATCAGGCTGGGCGTGGTGGCTCACGCCTGTAATCCCAGCACTTTGGGAGGCTGAGGTAGGCAGATCACTTGAAGTCAGGAGTTTAAGACCAGCCTGGCCAGCCAGGTGAAACTCTGTCTCTACCAAAAATATAAAAAATTCACCAGTGTGGTGACCCATGCCTGTAATCCCAGCTACTCAGGAGGCTGAGGCAGTGTAATTGCTTGAACCCAGCAGGCAGAGGTTGTAGTGAGCCGAGGTTGCACCACCGCACTTTAGCTTTTTAGCCTGGGCAACAGAGCGAGACTCCATCTCCAAAAAAAAAAAAAAAAAAAAAAAAAAAAAAGAGATCGCTATAAATCATAAACGTATACTTTCCTATTACTGGGTATATTTTGAATACATTTTTTGCCTTAGATGTTTGAAACAATCTTGGTCACATTTTTTTTTTTTTTTTTTTTTTTTGAGACAGAGTCTCATTCGTCATCCAGGCAGGAGTGCAGTAGCATGATCTCAGCTTATTGCAATCTCTGCCTCCTGGGTTTAAGTGATTCTCATACCTCAGCCTCCCGAATAGCTGGGACTGCAGGAAAGTGCCATCACGCCTGGCTAATTTTTGTATTTTTAGTAGAGATGGGGTTTCACCACATTGGCCAGGCTGGTCTCAAACTTTTGACCTCAGGTGATGCACCTGCCTTGGCCTTTCAAAGTGCTAGGATGCCATGTGCAGTCTGGAATAGGTTTTTGCTATGGTTTGAATGTGTCCCTCAAAATTCATGTGTTGGAAAGCTAATTCCCAGTGTGATAATATTAAGGGGTGGGGTCTTTAAGAGATGATTAAGTCATAAGGGTGGTGCCCTCATGGATGGGATTAGGGCCCTTATAAAAGGATTCAAGATTGTGGGGGCAGCTCTTTTTGCTGTTACCCTTCTGCCATGTGATGACACACCAAGAAGGTCCTTGCAAGATGCCAGCACCTTGATCTTGGACTTCCCAGCCTCCAGAACTATAAGAAAATTAATTTCTTTTCCTTATAAATTACTCAGTCTCTAGTATTCTGTTATAGCAGCTCAAATGAACTGAAATAGTTTTGTATGTTTGTTTTTTCTACTCATAAAAAGGACACCCAGGAATTCACTAGACTTTGCCATGTCTGCATGTGACAAGTAAACCATAGAAACCATTTTAAAACTATGAGTTAAAAATAAATCCACCATGGGCTGGACAGTGGCTCACGCTTGTAATTTCAGCATTTTGGGAGGCCAAGGCAGGATCACTTGAACCCAGGAGTTCAAGACCAGCCTGGTCAACATGGCAAAACGCTTTTTCTACTAAAAATACAAAAATTAACCAGGTGTGGTGGTATGTGCCTGTAATCCCAGCTATTCAGGAGACTGGGGCACATGGATCTCTTGAACCTGGGAGGCGGAGGTTGCAGTGAGCCAAGATTACACCATTGCACACTAGCCTGGGTGACAGAGTGAGACCCTGTCTCAAAAAAAAAAAAAAAAATTAAATAAAGCCACCGTGCTGAAGATGTTAGAGCAGAAAGAACTAGAAGGAATATGAGTTTTTGGTGACGTGATTAGCTACTGAATTGGAACCATCTTACCTCAGACTCGTTATATGAGGTAATAAATATTCACTTATGGTTTAAACCAGTAGAGGTTCTTGTTATTTGCAACCCAAAATGAGAGATTGAACTATCCCTAAAAAAGAGACTCCTAGCCAGGCCCTTAATCACTTGGAAATAAGAGTTTGGGGGTAGATCTTTAGTGGTGGCCCAGAGCAGTTCACCAACTGGCTGAGGTCTGAGCTCTTGAAAAATGGTCTCCATAAAATATGTATTTCCTTAAACTGAGCATTTAATTCTATCAATCTTAAGACATAGTACTTTAATTTTCACTTCCTGTATTATACTTAATAGTTACTGTATGTATATTGTTGCTCAAGGCCGCTGGCATATTCAGAAATAGAACACAGTGCCTAGGTCAAAATGGAAGTTGACAACTTTAATGAAGCCCTTTGACAGAGTACAGGAAATCAAAGTCAACCAAACAGGAAGTAGGCAGAGCAGAACAGAGCAGCCGGAAATATTTGTGCCTGGCACAAGAATTGGTCTATATACAGAACACATGAAACAAACAAAATATTTAGAGCTGAAATCTTTAAATTTGTAAACACTTAAAGGGGATCATTTAAAGAAGAAAGAGAAGAAAAACAAGGAAGTAAACGGAAGACAGTACTGTCTTTTGCCAGAGTAATTATTGCGTAAACCAAAGAATGTCTTCTGCACAGCTTGTAGCAGTTTTAAAACATTATTTAATTAACTTATTTTCAAGGCAGGGCATTGCTCTATCTCCCAGGCAGGAGAGCAGTGTTGCAGTCACCACTCCCTGCAGCCTCCACCTCCCCAGCTCAAGCAATCCTCCCACCTTAGTCCCCCAAGTATTTGGGACCACATTAGGTGCATGGCACCACGCCTAGCTAATTTTAGTTTTAAAGCATGTCTGCAAATTTCTTGTTCTCCCCCCCACGAAGAGATGAACTTTGTGGGTCTCCCTTTGAATTTGGGCCAAACATTAGTGGCTAGTTGACCAGTAGGGTATGGCAGAAATGATGCTCTGTGACCTTCTGGACTTGGTCAAAAAAGGTGGTGCAGATTCTCACTAATTCTCTGGACCCTGCATTAAAGCCTTGAGCCACTGTCTAAGAAACATTACTACCCTGAGGCCACCATGCTGTGAGGAAACACAAACTAACTCATGTAAACAGATCACGTGGAGAAGCCCTGACATCCCAAGCTGTCCCGATGCCTGCTCTTCCATCTCCTGTTACTGCATGGGAGATGCTAAGCCAGAGCCACCCAGTGGAGCTCTTCCTGAATTCCTGACTCACTGAAACTATGAGATAATAAAATGATTATTGTTGTTTTAAGCCACTAAGCTTTGGGTGGTTTGTTATGCAGCAGTAGATAACTGGAACAATAGGTGAGGTGATTTAAATGCTATGGCTCTTTAACAAGTAAGGAAAGAACTCAAGGACCCATTAAAAGTCATTATAACTAATTACTATGACGCGCAAGATGAAGTGGTAGCTTCCAGTCAGAGGACCTGTTAGCAATAATAAAAGCAAGTCAATATTGGTGAGGCCAAGCATGGTTTAAAAAAAATCTTGATTCTTAAAGAACACTTTAATTAAAATGAAATATTTAAATATTATGCCATATTTCTCAAGGGCAATTTGTACAGGCAATTTTCTTTTTACCACTTTTTCTTCCCATTTCAGAGATCAATATTATCTATAAGCTATAACAAATATATGGGGCTGATTCCTACCATATCATAAGTCAGCAACTCAAAAAGCTACAAGCTGGGAGATTGAGGACTCCGGTGCACTGGTACCACTTTCTTGGCCTTAGGATATTCAGTCATTTAACATTCTGTAAGGGAAATGTAGCCAGTGGGACCCTATCTGTGGGATAAATTTCAGGATGGAAAAGATAGGATGTCAGAGGTGTCAAAGACTCCTAAAGCTCATATTTACAGTATTGATTCTTGTTTTAAAGTATTAAAAGGAAATAAATAAAAATTAAGATCAATCAAAGCACATACAGAAAAGTAACACAGAAAATGTATGTGAAATACCCAGAATAGGCACATGCATAAAGACAGAAAGTAGATGAGTGATTGCCTGGGCCCAGGGGCACATGGGGTCTGATTGCTAAGGGATTTCTTTATGGGGTGCTGAAAATGTTCTAAACCTAACTGTAATGATGGCTGTAAAACGGAATATACTAAAACCCATTAAATTATGTACTTTAGATGGATGAATTGCATGGTGTGTGAATTATATCTCAATAAAGCTGTTATTAAAAAAACAGGAAAATTATATAAGATGAAAACAAATTTAAGAAATAGATCCTTTTTATCATAATAAAAATGTTTTTACTGATGCTTAGAAACTCCTGGCTAAATGAGTAGGTGACACTGAGATTCCCCTAGAGAAGAATTCAGCAAACTTTTTCTCTAATAGACCACATAGAAAATATTTTACAGTCTGTGCAATGTAGCAAGACCTCGTCTCCACAAAAGAAAATTCAAAGTTAGCTGGGTATGGTAGCCTCTGCTTGTAGTCCTATCTACTTGGGAGGCTGAGGTGGGAGGATTCCTTGAACCCAGGAATTGGAGGTTATAGTAAGCTATAATCAGTGCCACTTCACTCCAGCCTGGGCAACAGAGACTCTGTCTCTATTTTTTTTTGTCTCTGTTTTTTAAAAAAGAAAATATTTAGGATTTATGTGTGTATTAGTCCATTCTCACACTGCTAATAAAGACATACCTGAGACTGGGTAATTTATAAAGGAAAGAGGTTTAATTGACTCACAGTTCAGCATGGCTGGAGAGGCTCAGGAAACTTACAATCATGGCAGAAGGGGAAGCAAATACATCCTTCTTCACATGGTGTCAGGAAGCAGAAGTGCTGAGCAAAGGGGGAAAAGCCCCTTATAAAACCATCAGATCTGTGAGAACTCACTATCAGGACATCCTGAGGCCAACTGCCCCCATAATTCAATTACCACCCACTGGGTCTCTCCATAACATGTGGAGATTATGGGAACTACAGTTCAAGAAGAGATTTGGGTAAGGACACAGGCAAACCATATCAGTGGGCCAAGAGGCAAAGTTGTGGATATTATGTAGGTACTCATATAACAAGAAAAAACAAACTTCTGCTTTTACTTGATTAAATTAAAAATGTAAAATAATTGAGTACCATAGAAGACAGATTCCTTTTTGGGGGATAACATTTTGCATTAACTGATGTTCAAAGTTAGTGTTTCCTACCATCAAATTGACTGCAAATGTTATTTTGAAAAAAATAATTCCTAGCTCATGGGTCATACAAAATCAGGCAGTGGGCTGGATTTGGCCCATGGGCTGTAGTTTGCCAACCTATGCTCTAGAGGAATAAATTCCTGAAGGTTGATATATTCATTTTTTAGGGCTTCTGTAACAAAGTATCACAAACTACATGGCTTAAAATAACAGAAATGTGTTGTCTCACAGTACTAGAGGCCAAATGCCTTGAAAAGTGTTGGCAAGGCCATGCCCCTCCAAAGGCACCAGGGGAGGATGCTTCCTTTCCTCTTCCAGCTTTTAGTAGCCTCAAGTGTTCCTTGGCTTGTAGCAGCACAACTCACATCTCTGCCCCTGTCTTGGTCTTCTTCCCTCTGTGTCTGTGTTTTGTCTCTTCTTCCAAGGACACCAGTCATACGCTAATTCAGTATGGTCTCAACTAGCTACATCTGAGATTCTAGAGAGGGGTAAATTTTGCTTCTTTAGTTTGTTTCCACTTTAAAACTTTTAAAAACAAAATAATGTGTAAAGATTCTACTAACACCCACCACCCCCAAGAGAAGAAAATGATAAAGCTCACAAATTTGAAATCCATCCCTGTTTGTGCCATCGGAATCTGGGACATCTCAGTAGGGTAGAGTTTGGAGGTTTGTTGGATTGTGTCATGTGCACAAGAAGGATAGCTAGAGACATAAGGCCACACCTGCAATTTAACTTTCTTGAGAGAGAGGAGGTAAATTCTTGGAAGCAGAGATGCCTTTTGACCTGTGAGACTGTTGTGTATGTTGTATTTCCCAGGAGACTGTGGACAGGTGGGAGCAGCAGAGTTGCCTCAAGGATTTCGTCTTTATGACTGAGGCTTCAAAGGTTAAAATTTGAAAAAAAAAAAAAAAAAAAATTCCCCTTTAACCATTTTATCTTCAACTGAGCAATTTTAGTGTTCAGAGAAGGGCTTTGCAATCATAAAATCATGAAATGTTCACACTGGAAGAAACCTCACTTCCTTGAACTTAACAGATGAAGAAACTGAGGCTCAAAGTGAAATAACTATGGGCTCATTCATTCAACAGATGTGTATTAAACAACCACCCCATGCCAGGCTATGTGCTAGGCCCTGAGACTTAGAAGTGAACGAAGTAGATACAATTCCAATTCTGAAGAAGCTTCAAGTCTAGAGGAGATAGAAAGTAAGTGACCCATATCAATAATGTTGACAAGTGTTACACAGGACAAGTATAGGAGCTGGAGCTAGGGCAAGGAATGAAAGGGCCGGGCTGGGGATGTGGGAGCTGATGGAGCTTTCTGGGTAGATGGAACTGGAATGGAATGTTTGATGTTCTGAGGTGGGGAGGAGCAAGGCATTTCAAGGAATAGAGAAGGCCAGTGTGTCTAGAGTGCTGTGTGTGAAGATGATTTAATTCTTGATGAGGCAGGCCAGGGGCAAGATCTTGAAGGACCTTTTAAGCTATGGTGAGCCCTTGGACTTTATCCTTAAAAAAAACTTTATTTTCTTCTTGCTCTCATTCCCAATGGACTTTATTTTATGACCAGTCGGGAGCCCTAAAAGCTTCTAAGCAGGAGAATATCATGCTCAGATTTAATTTTAAAACATGTAAAAGGCCTTGGATACTGATTGAAGAATGGTTTAGAGACCAGGGAAGAAGAGAGCTGAGTCCATAGGACTGTGAGTTAATACTATGTCCAGACGAGAGTTAATGATGGCTTGTACTAGGGTGTAGCTATGATGGTGGTGAGAAGTGGGTGGATTGGATAAATGATCTGTTTATAGACAGGATCTACAGTGTCTGAAAATTGATATATATAAGGGTGAAGACGGAGGTGACAAGAATGACTCAGGTTTTGGGCATGAGCAACGGTATGGAGAGTGGTATGTGGAATGAAACAGGAAACACTGGAGGAGCCCCAGGTTTGAGGGTAGAAAGAGGAAGATTATGAGTTTGATGTGAGTATGTTCAATGAAGAGCCTATAGAACAACAAGACAGCTGTCTGTATGGGTCTGAAACTGGAGATATAAATTTGAGAGTGGGATTTAAGGGAACCAATGAACGATATTACATACATTCTGAGTGCAGAACCAGCTGTGAACTAGATATCGATCTTGGGAATCAAAGTCTCAATTTTTTTAATTGGTTAAACTGGATTATAGAATGTATCTTTGATCCATAGACAAAATTGGTCTTTTTAATATCTTACCCCTGAATTTCACCTATTGCCACTGATATAGTTTGGATGTCCCCTTAAATCTCATGTTGAGATGTAATCCCCAGTGTTGGAGGGGGACCTCATGGTAGGTATTTGGGTCACGGAGGTGGATCCCTCAAGGCTTGGTGCTGTCCTCCCCATAGTGCGCCAGTTCTCAGGAGATCTGGCCTTTTGAAAGTGTGTGGCACTGGCCCTTTCCCCTCACCCCCGCCCTCATGCACTCCTGTTTTCACCATGTGGAGTACCTGCTTCTGCTTCTCCTTCCCTGGTGAGTAAAAGCTTCCTGCGTCCTCCCTGGAAACAGATGCCAACACTGTACAGCCTGCAGAACCGTGAGCCAACGAAACCTCTTTTCTTATAAATTACCTAGTCTTCAGTATTTCTTTACAGCGATGCAGGAATGCAGACCTCCCTATTACAGAACAGACCCTGGCCCAGTAAGATTGTGTTATGTAGGAGAGAGGACTGGGTGCCTGGTGCAGGGGCATCAACCCAGAGAGGAAGGGAGAGGAGAGGAGAGAGAGGCACCCAGCTGTCTGTGAGTCACCCACTTTGGGAAGAACTGAGTGTTCCAAAAGGAAACAGATGGTGCATTCAAAGTGGCAACTGAAGAGAGTTTAGCAAAGGGACACCACCTTTAACCATGTCCACACCTTTCAGAGGTGTGGGCAAGGTTAAAAGTACCAACAGGGGAGGCAGCTGTATCCAGGAACTAGCTACTGGGAAGTTCTAGTAGGGACAAGGGGCGGGAGCTGTTACCGTAACTCAGTGGGAGCTGTTGCCAAGGCAGGCAGAGATGCCGCCCAACAGGAACGTGGCAGTGGAAAGAAGCCAGAGCCAAAACTGTGGCCCTGATTGGCCAGGTGTGAGGGTGGGCTATGGGGGGGAGGTAAGTATCGCCCTGCCTACTTGCTCTTCCCCCCCTTATAACTCCCTCCTATCGATGAAACCCACCAGAAGCCAGAGAACTGTCATGAGTTGGGAATGTAATCTGCAGCAGTCAGCCTACCTGGGCACACAGCAGGGCAGAGAAGGGTGGAGAGTGGGCCATTTGAAAATTATCAGCACAGGTAGTGAGGGCTAAGAGGACAAGAGGCATCACTCTGCCAGTGAACTTCCCTGAGGGAAGCAATGGAGACCTGCTACCCTGCTCCCATTTTATAAGGCTAACCTCCACCTCCCTCCCCATCAAATCCATTGCTCCTTTGAGTTCCTCCTTCAATCACTCATGGGTATTTTAGCCTTTGCTCCAAGAAGGCTGTGAAGTGGGAGCAGGACTGTTCTTTAATTAAATTATCAATGCCTACTGCACCATGGGGTAAAAACTCATCACTGTCCTATTTCTTAATCTTATATGTCCTCAGCTATAGCATTCAGTTGGCTCACCAGAAGATATGAAGTAGATCAAATGATAATAGAAATGTATGACAATATGATATCTGACAATGACATAATGCCAATAAAATGGAAATGTCCTAAATAACCTATTTTTATTACAGTGTTTTGTTAGTTCTAAGATGTCCATGTTGATTTTCTTCCCTCACATTTTTTTAAAAGAGAGTGGGTCTTGCTGTGTTGCCCAGGCTGGCCTTGAACTCCTGGACTCAAGATATCGTCACACCTCTGCCTTGCAAGTAGCTAGGATTACAGGTGCCCACCACCATGCCTGGCAGTTTTTCATATTTCAACCTCTCTGAAATTGGTATTCATATTACAGTCTCATCATCCAGGCTGCAGTTATGATGGAGTTGTCATGTCTGCACATGTGTGTTAAGATTTGCAGAATAGATACCAGCAGCTTGGAAGAAAATCCTGCAGACAGAACGAAGCACTCTGCTATAAAATGCTCTATCACCAGTGCTTATGGTGACACAGAGGGTAACACTGAGATGCAGACAGACCATTCTGAATTAAAAAGTGATTCAGTCAGAGAGAAAGTAGATAAGTGGTTGCAGGGGCTGGGGACACAGGAGGAGTGGAATGGGAAGTCACTGGTAGTAGATACAGGGATTCTTTGGGGACTGACAGAAATGTTCTGTAATAATTCCCTCGAAGGATTTTAATTAAAAAAGAAATCAAGAGAAATATTCTAGAATAGATAGTGGTGATGGTTGTACAACTTTGTGAATGTGCTGAAAACCACTGAATTGTACACTTTAAAGGGATATATTTTATGGTGTGTGAGTTATATCTCAGTTTTCCAAAAGTGATTCAGAACGTGGGAGAAAGCTGGGTAATGAGCACATGAGAACTCTATACTTATGGTGCATCCAAAATTATTTCAAAATTTAAAAACATAAAAAAAGCCTTTCAGAATATCATCCAAAACTGGGGTCCTATGTAGAAAAATCTGTATTCAGAGGGTATTATAGGCTTGTGTGAACTATGTCTTAGGTAGGAAAAAGACATTCAATAAAAACTTGTCCAAAAAAAAAGGACCAAAAAAAAAACCAACAACAAAAAACTTGTCCAACTTTTGGCTGGGCATGGTGGCTCACTCCTGTCATCCCAGCACTTTGAGAGGCTGAGGCATGTGGATCACCTGAGGTCAGGAGTTTGAGACCAGCCTGATCCACGTGGTGGAACTCCATCTCTACTAAAAATACAAAAATTAGCCGGGCATGGTGGCAGGCACCTGTAATCTCAGCTATTTGGGAGGCTGAGGAAAGAGAATTGCTTGAATCCAGGAGGCAGAGGTTGCAGTGAGTGGAGATTGTGCCATTGCACTCCAGGCTGGGCGACAAGAGCAAAACTCTGTCTAAAAAAAACTTGTCCAACTTTGAAAGCAAAGATGATTCAGAATATTTGGATTCTGAATATAAAGAGTTTCTAAGAGTACTTTATGTCATTTTGCTTATATTTTCCTTTTTATGCATGCACAAGAGCAACCTAGGATACAAATCCATGTCCAAGTAAGTCTAAAAGAGGTTAATGAAGTATCAGCATTTTAAATAAGAAAAAAGCATTTTGTCAAAATCTCCCATTCTTAATAGTATGTTAGATTTTAAATACATTCCCAAGGATGCATGCCCCCCAAATCAAATTTCCTTCCTCTTATAATGTAAAGACCAAGGACGTTAAAGTCTATGATGATCTCCTGCAAACACTCTCATACTGTTAAGCCTCAGCCCAGGGCCTTCACTCAGTGGCTGCAGCCAATGTCTCTTGTGTGTTCCACTTTTAGAGTCCAAAGGGTTAACAGGGCAGAGAAGATTGTCCCAGCACCAGCCCCACGCCCAACAGACTTAGAAAACATGAACAAATCTGCTGGCCCCTACAGCAGTTAGACCAGTTATATCAGTGCTCATTCTAGGTTATGAGCCACAGAAACCAACATTGCCTGATTTAAGCAGAGCAGGAATTTATCCATAGTCCATAGGGTAGTTGGGGGAATTACAGCGAAGACAGGAAAACCTGGCTTTGTGTAATATGACCTATTAACGAGTCTGGAGAAGGCATTTTTGTCAGCAGCTGAGCTTTGTCCCCACCATTGTGGGGAATTCTCTATTGGGCCTCACTGTGCCTCTCTGACTCCTGGCTCAAAGTCCAGAATGGGTTCATCTCGCTGGCTGAGCCTTGGTCACATGGCTGCATCTTGGCCACGTGGCTGCAAGGGAAACTGGGAAAGTGAGTAAGTGACAGTGTATGCTTCTATAAAAGGGGATAGACTGTCTCCCACCAGGACTCTTGAGGGGGAAGAGGTTCAGTTGATGAGCAGCCAAAAATCATATGAACATCTACTTCAATTAAAATAAAGTCCCCAGAATCCCAGAATACATGCATAGTACTGGCACCAGCTAACAAGCCTAGCAGAGGTCCAGCAGTATCTGTGGGAAGTAGAGAAAACAGAAGAGAAAAAAATCTGTTAGATATCAGCCTTGTCTTAATGCCTTTCAGTCTATGTTGGTTTTCTGTAGTTCTTGACTGGTGAATTTTACACTGTGTTAGGAAAAGTCTTTCATTAAGAAGTTAATTATGGCCTAGGCACATTTGGAAATTGAAACCTTCCTAGCCTCTTGCAAAATTTTGAATTTTTCAGTGATGCTTCCCCATTCTGTAGATTTAAAGCCCCTTAATTTCCATTTCCCCCTGTGTCCTCTCATAAGCAGCCATTGCAATGGTGTGCTGGTAAACTAGCTCTCTCAAAATAAATAAATAAATAAATAAATAAATAAATAAAAAATAAGTACTGATTGGCAGCATTTGCTCATTTCTTTGGTATAAATACTCTCACTGTGGAAGATTTTAAACTGTTAAAGTTGTGGCATGCAAAATTCCTAAATATTTATCACCCTTTTTGAATGCCTGGGAGCGATTGCCCTCATTCTGTCACCCAGGCTAGAGTACAGTGGCACAATCTTGGCTCACTACAATTTCTGCCTCCTGGGTTCATGTGATTCTCTTGCCTCAGCCTCCTGAATAGCTGGCATTACTGGCACACACCACCATGCTGGGCTAATTTTTGTATTTTTAGTAGAGACAGGGTTTTGCTTCACCATGTTGGCCAGGCTGGTCTTGAACTCCTGGCCTCAGGTGATATGCCTGTCTCAGTCCCCCAAAGTATTGGGATTACAGGTGTGAGCTACTCTGCCCAGCCATTGCCTGGATTTTCATAGGCCTGTGATACCTGCCTCTTGAAGCAGTTTTCTTACTTGTTTAATCTGGAGAATCATTAGTAGTGGATTCCTCAACTGAAGCTGCTGTAGAATGTATGTTCCCAGGGAGCAGAGGTCTTTGTTTTGTTCACTGCTGTACTCCCAGTGCCCAGAACAATACCTGGCACATAGAAGGTTCTTTTTTTTTTTTTTTTTTTTTTTTTTTTTTTGAGACGGAGTTTCGCTCTTGTTTCCCAGGCTGGAGTGCAATGGCACGATCTCGGCTCACCGCAACCTCCGCCTCCTGGGTTCAGGCAATTCTCCTGCCTCAGCCTCCTGAGCAGCTGGGATTACAGGCACGCGCCACCATGCCCAGCTAATTTTTTGTAGCTTTAGTAGAGACGGGGTTTCACCGTGTTGACCAGGATGGTCTCGATCTCTTGACCTCGTGATCCACCCGCCTCGGCCTCCCAAAGTGCTGGGATTACAGGCTTGAGCCACCGCGCCCGGCTAGAAGGTTCTTAGTACATATTTGTCTGGGGTGGTGGCTCTGAGGCTTTTCATTAGGGCCTGGTGAGGACGAACATCTCTGCCATGTTTTGGTCCACAGAGCACTGCCTTTCTCTGCCTTGAGTGTTAAAGCTGTGTCAAAGGCAGCAGCAGATTACCTTATGGCCTGTCTTTTACTAAGAAGTCGAATTTGTCTCTGATCATCTCTTTGCCTCTGTTGTTCCACTTCTCTTTTCAGGACCGCGCATCCAAGTCTTTAACATTTTACCGCCGGGCATGGTGGCTCAGACCTGTAATCCCAGCATTTTGGGAGGCCAAGGCAGGCGGATCACAAGGTCAAGAGATTGAGACCATCCTGGGCAACATGGTGAAACCTTGTCTCTACTAAAAATACAAACATTAGCTGGTTGTGATGATGGGCACCTGTAGTTCTAGCTACTCAGGAGGCTGAGGCCGGAGAATCACTTGAAGCCGGGAGGTGGAGGTTTGCAGTAAGCCGAGATGGTGCCACTGCACTCCAGTTTGGCAACAGAGCTAGACTCTGTCTCAAAACAAACAAACAACAACAATAACAACAAATTTTACCTTGCTGCTTTAGTTGACCATTTCCTCCTTTATTACATGTCAGCCAGCACTGTTTACTGTACTGATGAGTATTTTCAACTTTATTTCCCTTTGCTTTTGAATCAGGAAATTTGTTTTTCTGATGTACTTCTTAAGCTCTGCTTCATGGGGTCTATCATAGTGAGTGATATGAAATTATGAAGTTTTGAATCTGCTAACAACATGACTGTTGAAGCATATTTTTTCCTTCTTTCTCCTTGCAAGTGGTTTTGTCCTATTGGACCAATTATCTAAGCTGGGCCTGGACAACCACCACTATCCTGCCTGGTTCACTGCAGCTCATTTCATCTTCCTGTGCCTTCTCTGAAAGGCCCTTTCAAAAGTTTCCTGGGTATGTCCCCTCAAGGTACATACCATGCTTGCATTCCCACCTGTAATATTCTAATTGAGCCACCTCGAAACTCACTGGTAATGCTAGACACATTCTGTGCCCATCTTCCCAAGACCTCCCACCTCAAATCCAGCCACAGTTGCATGACTACCTGGTATAATTGTCATAGTCTTTAAAGGGTGATTTCCCCAATTAAACTTACTGTTGACTCCTTATTTGACCTTTTAAGAGAGCACTTCTCAAGAGCTTCCTGTAACTGTGCTCCCTGGTTGAGGGTGGGATGGGTGTGTAGATTATTCCAGTTTATTCTCTGAAATCTCTATTTTTTTACTGGAGTTGTTAGGACCTGAGTCACCCTTTCTGGCCCAGTAGTAGCCAAAGCAAAAGAGTTTTTATTAATATTATCTTATTTGAGAGCAGTTGGGTCCAAGCATATCTCCCTTTGCCTTTCAGATTGGAATAGCCTTGCCTCCAAGATCAAAACATTTCACTTAAGGAAATCCGTCCCTCTACATGGCGGTGGTGGTATGTAGGCCCAGCATTAGCCAGTCAGAATGGACACTGGCTGCAAACAACCCAAGTGTGTCTGGCTGAGCCCCAGGCTTCCCCTGTTGTCTTCCCTCCTCTCATTGTCAGCCTAGTTCCATTACTTCTCTTTCTCTCTCCAACTGCCCTCATTCTGACTTCAAGGTCAGCTTGTCTAAACCAATTTAGCTCCTCCTTGATTCTTGGAGACAGTATGCTCCTGCCACTGTCTCCTAGTGAAAAATAGCTCTTTCTACTATTCATTTTTGTTTTTTTGGTTTCTCTTCTTTTGAGATGGAGTCTTGTTCTGTTGCCGAGGCTGGAGTGCAGGAGTGTGATCTCGGTTCACTGCAACCTCTGCCTCCCAGGTTCAAATGATTCTCCTGCCTCAGCCTCCCAAGTAGCTGGGATTACAGGCATGCACCACCACACCTGGCTAATTTTTGTATTTTTAGTAGAGACGGGGTTTCACCATGTTTGACCAGGCTGGTCTCAAACTCCTCACCTCAAGTGATCCGCCTGCCTTAGCCTCCCAAAGTGCTGGGATTACAGGCATGAGCCACTGCACCTGGCCAATTTTTTTTTTTTTTTTGAGACAAGAGTCTTTCTCTGTGCCCAGACTAACTAAGTGTAGTGGAACGAGCATGGCTCACTGCAGTCTTGATATCCCAGGCTCAAGCAATCCTCCTATCTCAGCCTCTTGTATAGCTGGAATACAGGCATTCCAGCTACACAAGAGGTTGATTTTTTAGTTTTTTTGTAGAGATGAGATCTCATTATGTTGTCCAGGCTGGTCTCAAACTCCTGGAGACAGGCAATCCTCCCTCCTTGTTCTCCCAAAGTGCTGGGATTATAGGTATGAGCCACCACATCCAGCCTATTCCTCTTAATCTTTGGTTTCACTAATATTTTCATTAATGCCCCAAAAGATGGCCAGCCACCTGTAAAATAAAGGCCCCAATTTCTCTATCTGTTAATTGATAAAAAGCCACCACCCTCCATGGCTGAACCTCCAAATCTGGGTCTCTGATCAAAACCATGGCCAGGGTTAAGTAACAAATTTACAGAGGGCTTTACGCCATGGGCTTTGAGGGTGATTGTAGGAGTCTGTAGGTAAGTGTGCAGAATCAGAAAATTAATTCTACCACGGTTCTTTTCTTGGCCCTAAAATTGGATTCAGGTCAACATAACATAAATAGGAAGAGAATTCGAAGCAGTTGATTTAATGCACAGAAGGCTAGAACCACGTAGGCTAGTGTACTCTAACCCAGTGGTCCTCAGACCAGGAGAATCACTTAGGAACTTGTTACAAATTCCTAGGCTTTACCCCAGACTTACTGAATCACAGAGTGGAAGCCCAGGCAACTGTAATAAGCTTACTCAGTGACTCATGCATGTGAGAGTTTGAGAGCTAAATTAAAGCTCTAGCCCACATGGAGGTTAGCTTTGGCCTATCCCTGCCTGAGGAGTATCATAGGAACGACAAAAAAGATGTCTCAACTACTGATACTTAAAGAAAGAATGTATTCACTGAAGCTCTGCAAGTTTTAAGTGACTGAAGGATTCCTCTAATGTTGGCTGCACCTGCTTAGGTCTGTCAGTTACAAAAGTCTGCGCAGCCTGTGTATACTGAGATAGCAAAGGCCTGAATTTGCTGAGGCCCTGCAACGCCAGTCTCATTAAACTGCTGTATCCTAAATAAGTCAAGGATCTAGAAGCCTCTCCTCTCTGAAGCATCCTTCTTGCTGGGTGTATCTTAAGTCTCCACCCCGTGCCTGTTCTTTAAGCTTTCCTGGGTTTTGGGCCCTGCGCAGGTTTCAGGGGTGGTGGTAGAGGTACACATTATCTATCCTCCACTGAGTTGGAACCAACTGAGAAGTAGAACAAGGCCACAGCTAGGGATCAATATCAACTTTATTGCTGATAAAGTTGGATTGGAAAATGCAGCTGGGACTCTGGAGACACTACTAGAGCTTCCTAATACTTTCCCCGGAACTGAATCTCCCCACCAAGCTATGGACCTCTCTTTGGCAGAGGCAGAGGCTGCTTGGAGAGATTGCCAGACCAGCATGTGGTCCAGTTTGGCTCATTAGAGCTTATGTAGCCTTTCCCCAAGCCCTACCTCCATTCTCCATGGGCTCATTTACCTGGTCTTTGGAAAAGAGTGGTAAGTGGTGGACATACAGCCAGGGGAGGTGCCCCAGCACTGTCCCCCCCGGGGTGGACGTGAAAAGAGACAAATAAGGCTTTCCCTGGCTGTGGGAATCATATCTGTGGTTATATGGAAAGAGTCTAGCTAGAATAGGAGAGAGGAAGGTCAGGACTGAGGCTTGAGTGAAGCTTACATATAAACATGGTTGCAAGGAGGAAGCCCCAGCCAAAGAAACTAAAAGGAGAAAGGAGAGTAGACAAGAAACCCAAGGAGCCTGTGGCGTCATGGAGGCAGGGGGAAGAGCATTTTAAGGAGAGAGTGATCCTCGGGGTCAGAGTTTCCTGAGTGGGTAGTAATATGAGGAACAAAACCAGTTCCTTGGATTTAGCCACATGGAACCACTGGTGAGCTTATGGAAGGGTGGAAAGGGGAACTTGAGCTTTAGGGTAGTCATTGGAAGGAGACATGGTGTCCAGGCTAGAGCTTGTTTGAACACTGATGCAGAAGGACAGCCACATGTGCTGTGGCGGCTGTGGTGGGGGCTGTAGCCCAGGCCCCACGCTCCTGGCCAGGCAAGTTGGGGACAGGCTCTGTCAGTCTATCTGGAGGACCTTCCCTAATTTGCACAAAAGTCCTGCATGAGCTAACAGCTGCCCTGGATGGGAACGATCTCCCAGCTCAAATCCTGAGATACCTCCAAACCCTGCTTAGGGCAGCAGCGACAAAGGTGTTTCTTCACTTCGAGAGTTTGCCTGTATTTTTGTTAGCACCTAATTATGTTAGCACCAATTGATCAAGTATTTAAATCTTAATCTGATAAAACTTCTAAACTCTCCCTTAAACAGTGACAACCCCTTAGTTTCCTTGAAACTATGCTTTAGATTAATAAGGAGGGGACTGCAAAGGCAACAGGGCAGTTCTGACTCTCAGGATGGGAGAGCATCTCCCCGGACCAGTTGCTGCCCTCTCTCCTATCATGATCTTCAGAGCCCATATTTCCTAAGAGCTGGTCTTCAGGCATGGTTTTTAGAACCATGGATTTAACTCTTATTTACCATATCTTACCTTTTTCAATTAAATAACTTCAACTATGATATCATAGCAATACTACTACTACCAGAGACATCTTAATAATAAGCTGCCCCTGCTATTACCACACTCCTACTAGAAAACCAAAATAAATGGGATTGGAAAAAACTGTTGAGCAGTTTTGGTTAGGGCATATTTATTTATTTATTTTTCAGTCCAGAGGTGTTTTAATTTTTTTTAACACTGATTATACCATGAATTCATAGGGAAGAGGGTCCAGCAGCTCAGGTTGTTTTCCATCGGCTTTCACACAGTGCACTTCTCCAGGTAGCGCAGGCTGGAGGTTCAGTTGAACCCAGATGCCTTCCTCTTTGGCTTCCTTCTTTTTCTGATCATTTTCCTTCTTGTGTTTCAGGAAGCTGTGGCGGCTCTAAGAGTGCTTAATGTGATCAATAAATACCCACATTAATTCTCTTGGTAAGAATCTTGCCCTCAGCTTGTTGTTTACAACAGTGCCAACAGCATGCTGGGGAACACTGTAGACTCTTCCAGTCTTGCCCTGATAACATTTGTGGGACACTCCTTTTTGAACAGTACACATTCCCTTGATGTCTACAATATCACCTTTCTCATAGGTTGGCATATATGTGGCCAAAGAACACCATGTTTTCTAAAAGGCCTAGAGAACACAAGTTGGATGCCTCTCTTCTTTCTTTTTGTGTTTGTCATTTTGGCAAATTACAGGAAGATGCCAGTTCCGGTTGAAAGGATCATTTAGTTCATATTAAGTTTTAAATCTGGCTGGGCACAGTGGCCAGCCAGAAATCCTAGCACTTTGGGAGGCTGAAGCGGGCAGATCATGAGGTCAGGGTTTCAAGACCAGCCTAACCAGCATGGTGAAACCCCATCTCTACTAAAAATACAAAAATTAGCTGGGCATGGTGGCGCATGCCTGTAATCCCAGCTACTCAGGAGGCTGAGGGAGGACAATCGCTTGAACCTGGGAGGCGGTAGTTGTGGTGAGCCAAGATCTCGCCACCGCACTCCAGCCTGAGCGACAGAGCAAGACTCCATCTCAAAAAAAAAAAAAAAAAAAAAAAAATTAAATCTGGCTGGGTGTGGTGGCTCACACCTGTAACTCCAGCACTTTGGCAAGTTGAGGCGGGAGGATCCCTTGAGTTCAGGGTTCAAGACCAACCTGGGCAACAAAGTGAGACCTTGTCTCTAAAACATAAAGAAGAAAAATACTTAAATTTGCTATTAAAGGGAAAAAATCAGGATTGGTGCTAAAAGTTTATTTTAAGTTGGCCTCAGGATAATTTAGATATGTAAATTATTTTCATGTGCATGCATACACACACGAGTGCACACACCCCCCACACACCCCCCTATGAAACAGCCAGATTTCCTTTATTTCATTTTATTTTTTAGGTTTTTTTGGCTTTAGATCCAGGAACAGAGTGGATGACAGCCAGATTTGAAATGTCTGCACTTAGGATGCTATAATTAGGAGTCAATTAATCAACTATTTTAAATTAATAAAAATCTACCCATGTTTGTGGTATCTCAAGGTAATCAAAATGACAGGCGAATAGGCTTCAAAATAGCATAATAAGAAAACGTGTCAGGGACTTATTTACAGATGAAAATTACTTCTAATGGGATTTTAGCACTTCCTTTCTATGGGGTCCAAGGTAGGGTGATCTATGCAAAAGTCCATTCTAGGGTTAACAAGGCCTTCCAGAACTTTTAACATGCTCTAATCTTCCTGCAAGGCCTAGGAAGGAGCCAGCTAGATCCTGTCCTGGACATGGAGGACGCATGACCACATTGAAGAGACATAACAGATCTATGTAGAGAAATGGTTCCTGGATTCAGAGAGGGCTATTACATGCAGAGGTGAAGGGAGGGGGTCAGGATGGCCCCCTCTATACAAAATGCTATTCAATATATTACAATTGTTGTCAATGGGGATGTGGGGTGGGCATTGGGAATGAAAGTGAATACATAAATAAATAAATACATAAATAAAACAAGAGTGGCCTTTTACCACCCAAATATGTAATAAGGATGATGATGATGTGCCATGAACTGGGGAGTAAGATTAATGGTTTAATTAAAAATACATACATTGGTCAGCACGGTGGCTCCCACCCAGCACTTTGGGAGGCTGAGGTGGGCAGATCACCTGAAGTCAGGAGTTTAAGAACAGCCTAGCCAGCATGGCAAAACCTGTCTCTACTAAAAATACAAAAATTAGCTGGGTGTGGTGGCAGGCACCTGTAATACCAGCTACTTGGTAGGCTGAGGCATAAGAATCACTTGAACCTGGGAAGCAGAGGTTTTAGTGAGCTGAGGTCACACCACTGCATTCCAGCCTGGGAGACAGAGCCCCTGTCTTAAAAAAAATAAAAAAAGCATACATCACATACATAAAATATACTCGAAGAGAGCAAGGTTCGTTATCAAGTAGGTTTGTTTTCAGTGCCTTTTTACTTGCCATTCATCTCCTTTCACATTCCTGCTTTCCTAGCTTTTCTTTCCCCAATCTTAGGCTGGCCCAGGGACTCCACTGGGGCCCCTCCCCAGGCAGCACCCCATGCTGTCCGCATATTTTCCTTTCTCTCTCCCTCTGTATTTCTCTGTCTTCTGCTTCACTCATTAAGAACTAGCAAGAGGGCCTTTGCCCTGAGCCCTGCACTTTAGAGGGCCCTGCCCCTGCCATGCCCCTCTCCATGGCATGAAGAGTCCTTAGGGTCAAGGGAACTCCTCCCTAGCCCAGAGCCCGTGCTCTCCTTCAAGATCACAGTTTGGGAACCTGAGACCTCAAAGAGCCCCAGCTCTCCTGCAGGCCTATTCCCAGTGTCGGTGCTCTTGAGAGCAGACTGCATCCCTGGTGTGTGCATCCCAAAGCCCAGAGTAGCCAAGGGGCAGCCGGACAGAGCTTGGAAGTGCAGGCAGTGGTGTCCACATACCTGTGTGGGAGGCCCCTATGGTGTGGGAGGGATCCAGGGCGTGAGGAGAAGGGAGGCTGGATGTGGGCTGGGGCCAGAGGCTGGCCCTTCATGTGCCACCACTTCTGGCAGAGAAGTCTAAGGAGTCTGAGAATTCTAAAGTTGAACCCAGCCTTCCAAATTGTCAGGGTAGGAAGATGGAACATATTTCATCAGTTTGTTGGCTTGATTATAACTTTTAAATATTTAGACACATATGGTGTAGACCTCCCTTGGAACTGGCAGATGTAAAGGATTGTCTTGGATTGAACCCTCTACCTTCCATAAGGACATCTGGGGCTTTGAAAGGTGGTCCCTAGAAACATGGAGACTTTACCCAAGAAAGGGCTGTCCTGATCAGAGTATGGTAAATACTGTGGCAGGGGGTTGGTGCAACAGAAGTTTTGGTGTCCCTTGGATCACACAGGTGATCCGCCCTGCATCTGTCTTCTCCTCTCCTTCCCCTTTCTTTGCTGTACCCCCAGGCTCTCGCTTCTGTTCCCGGAACCAAGCCAGGTCCGGCTGTGTTTTCTGGAGACCCAATAATGAGAAGCAGACAAACTAGGAAAGAAGGAAATTTGTTACTGTAACCGGATACAGGGAGAAGGCCGGAGATAATTCCACCAGACCAACTCAAAATGTTACAGTTTTCTTAGTATATTCTAGCATTCGCCTAAGACTAACTAATTTTGTTTCAACTAGAAGATCAGAGGCGGAAAAAAAAAAAAAAAAGCTAAATCCTATTTAAATGGCCCCAGTACCTTCAAGGCCTGTCTACTCTGGTAATAGAGTGATTATTTCTGTCTTATCTCCTTACAGCTTGTTCTGGAGAGCTGCCTTAGACTCTCCAATGAATCTATTCAAACAGCTGCCTCTGTTACCTTGTGTTGTCTCAGATTTTGTAGACCCGAGATGGGTCCTGGCAGTAGGAATGTAAGACTGTCTTTATTATGGCCGGGTGCAGTGGCTCATGCCTGTAATCCCAGCACTCTGAGAGGCCGAGGCGAGTGGATCATGAGGTCAGGAGTTCGAGACCAGCCTGGCCAACATAATGAAACACTGTCTCTACTAAAAATACAAAAATTAGCTGGGCATGGTGGCATGTGTCTGTAGTCCTAGCTACTTGGGAGGCTGAGGCAGGAGAATTGCTTGAACTTGGAAGGTGGAAGTTGTGGTGAGCCAAGATCATGCCATTGTACTCCAGCCTAGGCACAGAGCTAGACTCCATCTCAAAAAACAAAACAACAAACAACAACTGTCCCTATTATTTTGATTTGCTTCAGCAAGGGAGAAGCCCATGCAAGGCTCCTACTGACCATATGTTTCATTGGTAGCTTGGATATTTGGGCACTGATTTCCCTAGGTTTAACTATTTGCTCAGTGTTCAGGCAGTGATGTGGGAATCTGTCCATGTAACTGGGGTGCTATGCAGGCCTGTCCATGTGATTGTCATGCAGGCCTGTCTGTGCGATTGTCAGGGAGAATTGGCCTGCTACACTCCCACTCATTTCTGCATTCTCATTAAGGCATATTAAGGATTAGAGAGGGATTGCTGGGCCAGACCTGGCTAGTCTTCCTTAAATGGAACTTTCAGAAGTAAAGGGGAAAACCAAAACGATTTCCCTCTTCAGCTTTTTAACTGTGTTTCTCTCAGGCCAAAGAACTCTTAGGGATTTCCCCCAGGAGCTTGTTTCATGAAGGATGTTTTGTTTTTCATATGTGAATAGGGACAAATTTATTCATTAAACCAACATTTACTGAGCTTGTATTACAGGTAAGCACTGCTCCAGGTGCTGGGGAAAACGGAGTGAACTGAAAATCACAAAAACCCTGCCGCGCTTATACCCTGCACATTCTGTTGAGGAAAATAAGCAATAAACAAGATAAATAATAGTAACAGTGATAGCGTATGTTCACATGTGTGCATGTGAGTGTGTTCAGTGGTGAGAAGTGCTGGAGGGAAAATAAAGGAGAGTGGCCAGGGAAAGCCGCACTGAGAAGTTGACAGTTAAAGAAATACCTGGGCCGGCTACGGTGACTCACACCTGTAATCCCACCACTTTGGGAGGCCAAGGTGGGGGGATCACCTGAGGTCAGGAGTTCAAGACCAGCCTGGCAACATGGCAAAACCCCATCTCTACTAAAAATACAAAAATTAGCCGGGCTTGGTAGCAGGAGCCTGTAATCCTAGCTATTCAGGAGGCTGAGGCAGGAAGATCACTTGAACCCAGGAGGTGGAGAGGTTGCAGTGAGCAGATATTATACTGCTCAGCCTGAGCAACAGAGCAAGACTCTGTCTCAGGAAAAAAAAAAAAAAAAAAAAAAAAAATGGGAGGAGGAGGAGGGAAGAGGCACCAGAACAGAACATCAGGGGGCGAAGCATTCTTAGCACAGAGAGCACCAAGGGTAAAGGCAAGAGGCAGGAGCAAGCCTGACAAGGTTAGGGATCCATCCGCAGGCCAGCGTGGCTGAATCAAGAACAGGGTGAGCATAGGAAATGGTAGAAGGTGACGTCAGAAAGGTGTAGGTGGGTGGCTGGAGGTCATGGAGTGCTTTGGATAGGACTTGAATCTACTTTGAACAAGATGGGAAGCCACTGTATGATCTAAGCAGTGCAGGGACATGATCTGATTTGCATTTTAACAAGATCACTCTGGCTGCTGGTTTGAGAATAAGCTGTGAAGGACAAGGGTGAGACCAGTTAGGAGACTATTGCCGTAATCCAGGGAAGAGAAGAAAGTATCTTAGACCAGGATAGTAGTAATCAAGACAGTGAGAAGTGGTGAGATTCTGGACATATTTTGAAAACAGAGTTACTTGGGAGGCTGAGGCAGGAGAATCGCTTGAACCCGGGAGGTGGAGAATAAACTGAAGGGCAAGGGTGAGACCCAGTTAGGAGACTATTGCAGCAATCCAGGGAAGAGAAGATTTAACAAAACAGATTTGCTAATGGATTGTTTGCAGGGTATAAGAAAAAGATAGGAGTCAAATAGAACATCAAAATTTTTGACTTAAGCAACTAGAAAAAGGAAATTGCCATGAACTGAAAGACAACTTAATGGGTCTAGGTTTGGGGGAAGATCAGGTATTCAGTTATGGGAACTGGCATCCTGTTAGACATCTGTCGGAAAGGCCAAGTAACCAGTCAGTTTGGAATTCAGGGAGAGGTCAGGGCCTAGAGATAAATTTTGGGAGTCTGCAATTAATAAATGGCTCTTAAAGCCAAAGATGATGGCTGGGTGTTGTGGCTCATGCCTGTAATCCCAACACTTTGGGAGGCTGAGGCAAGTGGATCACTTGAAGCCAGGAGTTTGAGACTAAACTTGCCAACATGGTAAAACCCTGTCTCTACTAAAAATACAAAAATTAGCTGGGTGTGGTGGCACACACCTGTGATCCCAGCTACTTGGGAGGCTGAAGCATGAAAATCACTTGAACCAGGGAGGTGGAGGTTGCAGTGAGCCAAGATCGCGTCACTGCACTCCAGCCTGGGCAACAGTGAGACTGTCTCAAAAATAAAGTAAAATAAAATAAAGCCAAAAGATGATGAGATTTTTGAGAAAATGATGGTAGATGGAAAAGAGAAGTCCAAGGCATGAACCCTGAAACAGTCTAGTGTTTATGACTGGGAAGAAGAGGAAAACAAGTGAAAAAGATAGGAGGGCCAGCCTGTGAGACAGGAGGAGAATAAGGAGAGTATGTTGTCTGTCCTGGAACCTAAGCAAAGATGAATAAAAAAGGGAGCAGTTGACCATGTCCAGTGCTGCCGATGGAGCAAGTAAGATGAGGACTGGGGAATCCACTGCTGCATTTAGGAAAGTCAAAGTCATTGCATTAGGAAAGTCAAACCTTGAGAAGAGCTGTGCCAGTGGAGTGGAGAGGGTCAAAGTCTCATTGAAAAGGCTAAAGAATTAATAAACATTGAGAGGCCAAAGTGGGCAGATCACCTGAGGTTGGGAGTTCGAGACCAGCCTAACCAACATGGAGAAACCCCATCTCTACTAAAAATACAAAATTAGCCACGCATGGTGGCACATACCTGTAATCCCAGCTTCTTGGGAGACTGAGGCAGGAGACTTGATTGAACCCGAGAGGTGGAAGTTGTGGTGAGCCAAGATTGTGCCATTGTACTCCAGCCTGGGCAACAAGAATGAAACTTTGTCTCAAAAAAAAAAAAAAAAAAAAAAAAGAATAAACAAAGAATTGGAGTCAGTGACCACAAACAATTCTTTCAAGGCCATTACTTGTAAATGGAAGAGAGAAATGGAAGTAGAGGAGGAAGAAGGGTTGGGAGAGTTTTTTTTTTTAAAGATAGGAAAGGCTGGGTGCAGTGGCGCACTCCTGTATTCCCAGCACTTTAGGAGGCTGAGGTGGGTGGATCACTTGAACCTAGAAGTTCGAGACCAGCTTGGGAAACATAATGAAACCCCATTTCTATGCAAAAATTAGCCAGGCATGGTGGTGGATGTCTACGGTCCCAGCTATTCAGGAAACTAAGGTGGGAGGATAACTTGAGCCTGGGAGGTCGAGGTGGCAGTGAGCCATGATTGCATCACTGTACTCCAGCCTGAGTGACAGAGCAAGACCCTGTCTCAAATAAAAAAATAAAATAAATATAGGAGAAATAATTACCTTTAATATTTATGGAAAAGATACAACAGAGAGGAAAAAACAGAATGGATTCAGTAGAGAGGGAAAAAGTGAAGATGCAGGACTCATGGGCTGTCTCTGGTAATATTAAGAATATGAGGCTGGGTGCAGTGGCACACATCTGTAACCTCAGCACTTTGAGAAGCTGGGAGGGGAGGATGGCTTGAGCCCAGGAGTTTAGACCAGTCTGGGCAACACAGCGAAACCCCATCTCTACATAAATAAATAAATAAATTTAAAAATTAGCTGGGTTTGTTGGTACATACCTGTAATCCCAGCAACTCAGGAGGCTGAGGCAGGAGGATTGCTTGAGCCAGGAGTTTGTGGTTACAGTAAGCTGTGATAGCACCACTGCACTCCAGCCTTGGTGATGGAGCAAGACACTGTCTAAAAATGAAAATTAAAAAATCTTCATTGTATTAAATGCTTGCTATAAATTTGTTTTTATAGATAATATTCATTTCTTAAAACCTAAAAGATGTATGTTGTTGTTCCTGTTTTACTGATGAGGAAGTTGAGACTCAAAGAAATTGAACCCTTTTTCTAAGGTCACCCAGCAAGGACAGGGAAGAGCTGGGGTCAGAGCCTAGCTGGTCTGAGGGATGCTCAGGCCATATTGCTCCTGAAGGCACCCTTCGCTCTTCTGGTTGTGTAGAGTCCCAGGCACAGAAAGGACACATTTCCTGTTCTTCATCCCTGCCTGAAGGGAGGGTCTCTGTGTTTCTCACAACCAAGTCCAGAGACTTTGGTGGCAGGGAAAGTCTGAGTCATTTATTCTGCTTCCTTTTTTTTCTTAAACCCTGGTACAGAAACTCAAACAACTGAGAAGGCGCCTTGACATCTGGTTTGCCCAAAACCTCTATACACTGGACATCTTCTGAATAAGGTTGTGCTGTATGTTGGAACGAGCAAATGGATGGAAATTGGGAATTCTGGGTTTTAGTCCTGACTCACTACATGGCTTTGTTACTTCTGGTAACATTAACTTTGAGTCATGTCCTCATTAGCAAAAAGGTAACACAAATGTCTGTAATGTTTTCTTCCTGGATGGTTGTGAAGACATCACAGTCTATGCCCTGTATCCCTAGCACTCTAGCACATGCGAGACTATATGCCATTTGCAAAGCATATGATGTATGATGGCATTGGTGGTTCTTCTCATGTACAGCAGAATCACCCAGGGAACTTTTACAAATACTGCTCTCTTGCTAGAATTTGGAGCAACTAGAATTCACAAACATTGCTAATGGGAGTATAAATTGGTAGAATCACTTTGAAAAGCAGTTTGGCAGCGTCTACTAAAATTGAACCAAAATCTACCCTGCAATCCAGCAATTCCACTCCTTAGTTTATACCCAAGAGAAAAGTGTGCACACATGCACCAGAAGGCATGTACAATGGATGTTTGCAGCAGCATTATCTGTTATTGCTCAAACTAGAAACAACTCAAATGCCCAAAAGAATAGACAAATTGTGATATACCCAGTTATGCAAATAAAAATATGTATGTTTTGTGATAATCCACTAAGTTGCACACATGATTTGTGTACTTTTTGGGCTATGTATATATTACTTCAATTAAAAAACAAAACTAGGCACGATGGCTCATGCCTGTAATCCCAGCACTTCAGGAGGCTGAGACACGAGGATTACTTGAGCCTAGGAGCTTGAGGCTGCAGTGAGCCATGATTGCACCACTGCACCCCAACCCTGGGTGATGGAGCAAGACCCTGTCTCAAAAACAAAACAAAACATACACACACACACACACACACAAAAAAAAACGAACGAACCCAAAAAGCAAAACTGCTACCTAGTTCCCACCACAGACCATTAAATTAGAAGCCCCTGGGTAGGGCCCGGGACAGGTGTTTTCAGGAGTGCAACCAGGGATGAGAACACTGCCCTCTCCTTTGTTGGTGCTGTTCTGTCCCAGGGGGAGGATCTAGGACTGTGTCTGGGTGCTGCTGAAAGCGCCTCAAGGTAGTGGGGGGACAGGGCTGTCTTTGGGAGGGAAGGAAGGCAGCAGGAATGGCCCACAGCTCCACACCTGAAAATGAGGACTGGCTTCTCCCCTGAGGCAGTGAGTAAAGACTACCACCAGCCTTCAAAGGCTGCCCCTGGCTTTCCTCTCTTAAACAATTCCTGAATTTAATTTCAGGCTTACTATTCAGAACAGTTGCTGCAGCTTTTAGATATTTTCATTTGCTTCGTCCTTTGTGGAGGTTTTGTCCCTTCATTTGTATTTTTGTGTTTTATTGTAGTGGCCTAGTTGTTTAAATTCTTTTCTGCCTGGCTTTTATTAATATAATCTTTTAGTCTGCAAACTAAACAACCACATCCGATTGAGCCATCATCTGCCAGGTGGTGTGGGCTGGTTTTCTAACTCTTGTCCTACATGTGAGGGACAAATTCTAAATGCTTGCCACTCTTAGTCTTTGCTATTTGCGACTATTCTAAATTAAGAAAAGGGTTATAAACATGGACACCCTTTAGTGGCTCTTGACTTTATTCTGATTTCTTTTTTCTGTGGATCTCCTCTGTGGACATATTCTGATTTCATAAACAAAAAACATTTATGGGTCAAGCTGTGTAGCTGGATAAAAGATCCTAATACAATTTTAACATTTCTTCTGGGGTTTTACCAAAATAATACCACTAGATCTCAACTTAAACATCGTTTTAACAAGACAGTAGCCTCTTTAACATTTATTTAAATTGCTAGGTATAGATCTTTAAAGATATTTTAATTACTTAATTTTGAAGGCATTATCAAAAGAAGCTTCGTTATAATTCTAAACTCACAGCAAAAATTATATGGATTTTATTTATTATATAGATTATATAAGATTTTATGTATTACATAGATTATAGAAAGAACTTAATGCATAAATATCTTTGTAGATGCAAACACATTCTTCATATGACCATTATAATTTCTGAAAGAAAATCTGTATACATACATATCTACTATGTGGAAAAAAGCTGTCTACTATGACTATCATTGGATTATGAATGATTTCAATATTTTCACTTTCTTTTGTTCTTTTTTTGATATGGAATCTTACTCTATTGCCTAGGCTGGAGTAGAGTGGTGCCATCTCAGCTCACTGCAACCTCTGCATCCTAATCAATTCTCCCGTCTCAGGCTCCCAAGTAGCTGGGATTACAGGCATGTGCCACCATGCCTGTCTACTTTTTAAATTTTTAGTAGAGGTGGGTTTCACCATGTTGGCCAGGTTGGTCTTGAACTCCTGACCTCAGGTGATCCGCCTCTCAAAGTGCTGGGATTATAGGCGTGAGCCACCGCACCTGGCCTATTTTCACTTTTGTTTGCATTTTTTTTTTTTTCTCCAGTAAAAAAGAGTTGAGAAGAAGTAGAAAATGAGAAATATAGGCATCCTTCTCTACATTGCAATTAAGGTCTTAATAGCAATGCAACTGACTTCTCGGACCAGCAGTATCAGCATCACCTGGGAACTTGTTAGAAATGCAAATTCTTGAGCCCACCCCAGACCTGCTAAATTAGAAACTCTGGGGGTAGGTCCAGCAATCTGCTTTAAGGAGTCCTCCAGGTGACTCTGATGCATACTAAATTTGAAGACCGCTGTTCTAAAGAATAGCACAAAACCAATTTGGCCAATTTGGCAAACACTTAAGAGATCTAGTCTGGGAATAGATGTTTTGTTTTGTTCAATTTGGTCTCTTCCCCTTCCCTTCCCAGCCACCCCGATTCATCTTGCTCCAGTAAAACCTGTACCTGGCAGATTAGTGGCCTCAAAAAAAATTTTTTTTTAAATAATAAAATAAAATAAAACCTGTACCAGTGTTTCTTTCTTTCTTTTTTTTTTTTTTTTTTTTGAGACGGAGTTTCGCTCTTGTTACCCAGGCTGGAGTGCAATGGTGCGATCTCGGCTCACCACAACCTCCGCCTCCTGGGTTCAAGCAATTCTCCTGCTTCAGCCTCCCAAGTAGCTGGGACTATAGGCTCGCGCCACCATGCCCAGCTAATTTTTGTATTTTTAGTAGAGACGGGGTTTCACCTTGACCAGGATGGTCTCGATCTCTTGACCTCGTGATCCACCCGCCTCGGCCTCCCAAAGTGCTGGGATTATAGGTGTGAGCCACTGTGCCTGGCCTCCTGTACCAGTGTTTCTAACCCTGGCTGGGAAGCTCTTAAAAATGCGTGTGCCCAGGTGCCTCCCATGGCCAATCCAATCACACCCTCTGTGGATGGGTCCTGGGCATCCAGGTGCTCCTGCTGTATGCCAGGCTTGATAAACTCTGTTCTATATTCAGGTACTTTTTCGGTTGATACAGATGATTGTTAGCACCTGCCCTCCAGTTCTTTCATTTGTTTCCTGCAGACTCTGTGAAGCAGAACTCAGGCCTCTAGTGTCTGCTAGTCTAGATCTAAAGGTGTTTCCTGAGGGACGGTTTGGCCTGGCATGCAGACCACAACAGTGCACAGAAAATGCAACACTCCCTCCCAGCAAGCACGCACACCAGGCTGGTCCCTCGGACAGACATCAAACACCAACACTACTGCCCATGCCAGATGCCAAGTGAGATAATGTGCATTATACCCTTAGTGTGTTGCAAAAAGATTAATAAATGTTAGCTATTCTTATCTTCATTATCTAAATAAATCATATGGATCTCTTTTCATTTAAACTCACAAAATACCTGCTTAGAAGGCCTGTCTTGGTTGTTTCATCTTGAATTCTGTAACCCCCAACTTTCATGCAAAGCCAGTGAGGGACCACTCACACTCATGAGGGATGTTCTAAACCAGCAGTTCTTAAAATGTGTATCACCTGGGATCTTGTTAGAAATGCAAACTCTGCTGGGCCTGGCAGCTTGTGCCTGTAATCCCAGTGCTTTAAGAGGCTGAGGTGGGAGAATTCTTGAGCTCAGGAGTTCAAGACCAGCCTGGGCAACATAGTGAGACTCCCTGCCCCCACTCCACCACTTCCCATCTCATAAATTAATGAATGAATGAGTAAAAAATGCAAATTCTTTATTTTATTTATTGTTTTTGAGACAGGGTCTCACTCTACTGCCCAGGCTGGAGTGCAATGGCTCCATCTTGGCTCACTGTAGCCACTGTCTCCTGCATTCAAGTGATTCTTCTGTCTCAGCCTCCTGAGTAACTGGGATTACAGGCACCTGCCACCACGCCCAGCTGATTTTTGTAGTTTTAGTAGAGATGGGGTTTCACCATGTTGGCCAGGCTGGTCTGGAACTCCTGGCCTCAAGCGATCCACCTGCCTCGCCTCCCAAAGTGCTGGAACTACAGGCATGAGCCACTATGCCCAGTCAAGAAATGCAAATTCTTGAGACTCACCTCAGTACTACTGTACCAAAAACCCTGGGCTGGGCGCAGTGGCTCACACCTGTAATAGCAGCACTTTGGGACGCCAAGGCAGGTGGATCACTTGAGGTCAGGAGTTTGAGACCAGCCTGACCGACATAGTGATACCCCGTCTCTGCTAAAAATACAAAAATTAGCTGGGCATGGTGGTGGGTGCCTGTAATCTCAGCTACTCAGGAAGCTGTGTCAGGAGAATTGCTTGAACTCAGAAGCGGAAAGTTGTAGTGAGCTGAGGCCGTGCCATTGCACTCCAGCCTGGGCAACAGAGAGAGACTCTGACTCAAAAAAAACAAAAACAAAAAACAAACAAAAAAAAAAGCAAAAAAAAAAAAAAAACCCCAAAAACCCTGCAGATGGTGCCCAGCCTCTCCTGTTTTCAGAAGGCACCTTGTGTTTCTGATGGATGCTCAGGTTTGAGAACTGCTGCTCTAAGCCTTCAGCCTCTCAAGCTTGTTGGAAATGCAGGACCTCAGGCTCCACCCCAGATGACTGATTTAGAGCCCCCAGGTCATTCAGATGCAACCTACAATTTGAAAAGCACTGCTCTTGACTGTCTCCCACGGTCAGTTTAGAGTTAGAGCACCAGAAAGGGGTACTCTTAGATTGAAGCTTCTTGGCTTCCCACAGAAATTCCAACACAAGACAACAATTTAAGTGTAAGAAATTGACACATGAAGCACATTTCTGTATCTGTGTTTTACTGCCACAAAGAATTTTACTGCCATTTAGCATCCCTGGATAAAGATTCACTCTGTCAGCTTTCTTAGAGTTTAGAGCAAGCACGTGTGCCCTTTTTTTTTTAAAAAAAGGGTGAAGTTATGAAACTCACGATACCTAAATTGCCAGGACACTTTCATTTTTGCTCAATTTTTTTTTTTTTTTTTTGGAGACAGAGTCTTAGTCTGTCCCCTAGGCTGGAGTGCAGTGGTGTGATCTTGGCTCACTGCAACCTTTGCCTCCTGGGTTCAAGTGATTCTCCTGCCTCAGCCTCTTGAGTAGCTGGGATTACAGGTGCCTGCCACCACACCTGGCTAATTTTTCTATTTTTAGTAAAGACGGAGTTTCACCATGTTGGCCAGGCTGGTTTTGAACTCCTGACCTCAAGTGATCGGCCCGCTTCAGCTTCCCAAAGTGCTAGGATTACAGGCATGAGCCACTGCTTCCGACATTTTAGCTCAATTCTAAGAAATATTCTTAGTCTAGGTTTTCTCATATAGTTCTCCCTTCTCTTCCTTAAAGTGATCTTTCTGTTCCATTCTTGTTTTAACAGTCTATTATGGCTGCATTTTTTAATAAGTAGCTTCAAATATTATATGAAAACATAAGGAGAAATATTTTTTCCTCACCCATCAGTAGGTTTACAGGGTAGATCTCTATAACAAAAGACAGATTAACAAGAGAAAAAAGCATGAAAATTTATTTTGTATGTTTTACGTGACACAGGGGCCTTTTAAGCAAATAAATACCCAAAGAAACAGACTTGTATATTATTATTGCTAGCTTTCATGAAGAGTGGATGGTCATAGAGAAATATAACAGGACAAAGGGGGTATGATCTAATGATAAAAAACCGGAGGGAACTTAGCAACCTTCGTTTGTTCAAATTCTTTTCTGTGTTCCTATGTCTTCAGAGATAAGAATGTTCCTTTCTTCTGGCCAGGCGCGGTGAATCCCAGCACTTTGGGAGGCCGACGCAGGTGGATCACTTGAGGTCAGGAGTTGGAGACCAGCCTGGCCAATATAGTGAAACCCTGTCTCTACTAAAAATACAAAAATTAGCTGGGCATGGTAGTGCATGACTGTAATCCCGGCTACTCAAGAGGCTGAGGCAGGAAAATTGCTTGAACCCAGGAGGCAAAGGTTGCAGTGAGCCAAGATTGCGCCACTGCACTCCAGCCTGGGTAACAGAGTGAGACTGTCTCAAAAACAAACAAATAAGAAACCCAGAATGTTCCTTTCTTCTGGATATAGGGAGAGTACCTCTTGAATAAAAGTCTTATGACCTGCTTCAGGGGAGAAGGGCAGGGAATGGTCAGAGAGACCATCAAGCAAATACTGTTTCTCAAATTCCTTCAGCTTGAAATACTCACTGTGCCAAGGTGCTGTGTTTTGGGGATACCATGTCCAGAACCACATCAGGGCTACTAAGAAATAAGTGTTTGTGCTATGACTCAAAGTATCTCTGCCTGGATAAAGCACAATGATCCCAAGAGCTCTGTTCAGATTCCCTTTGCTCCATGAAGCTTTCCTGCTGTTCCCTGGACAGCCGTAATTAATATAACCCCAGATAACACAGTTTGTGATTTGTCATTATACATCACACTCTGCCTTATATTTTGAGGTAATGTTTATAAAGTGCTTGGAGTAGTGTAGGAACATAATACACACTCACATGATGATGATGACCATTATTATTGCTGTTGTTTATGTATACGTAGGTTTCATTCCTACTTGACTATAAGCCTTGTTCGGGTGAGGATGGATTGATGATCGACGGATTCCCAAGGGAGCCTGGTTTATGCTGCACTCACAACACATTCTTACACATAACATTAATGAGAGTAAATATTAGAGTAGTTTGAAAAGGAAGACATGATTTATTATCTTGAATTGGAGCATTGGGTCTCAGCTGATCCTATCCAAAAGGAGAAGCTGTTTGACCAACAAGAGCACCACATCCCCTAGCCTCAGTCCCAGAGGGCAGCAGGCAAAAAAAGGAAGTGAAGGATAAATGTCACCAAAGTTCTCAGTGAAACAGTTCAGAAAAAACTCTGACCAAAACCAAAATGGAACCGACTGAAAATGTTAATGGTCATTTTTAGTAAGTCACAAGAATGTGAAGAAATGCTATTTTAATAAGTAGAACAATTTCATTTTCCATATAGCCCGGGAAATTGAGATCTAGATGGTTTCTTTTACATAGTCTCAGATCAACTTTGCACCTCTTTTGCCGAAAGCAGTATGGTTTCACCTTCAGTAACTTGTGAAAAAAAAAAGAAACAAAAGGGATAATATCTTAAGTAATTGTTTACAAGAGAAAAGCATGTTGGAAGCAAATGTTGTATGTGAGATTATCCAACATAGTATTCTGGGGCGGAAAAGTACAGCCAAGAGAAGAAAATTGAGCAAAGAATCAAGTTTTCATGATGTGTAAAAGTAGGTTCACAGAGAAACCAATAAAGCCTGAGGCTCAGGACCCCTCACTGAGCCCCAGCCTCTTCCAACACCCCAAAAGGGACCCTAGCAATTTTGAGTTTACAGTTACATGCATTAGTGTTCATAAAAAGAGCTTCCTACGGTACGTAGGTTTCAGGGTTTATAAAACTAGAACCACTCCTAATGAAATGCCTGTACGTTTCTGTAGCTCTTGTTTTTCAGCTTTACTTTTTTGCAATCATTTAGCTCTGCCTTGCCAGATGAAGTGATGCAACAGCTGGGAACTTGGCCATAGGAAGAAGGTCCTTGGAGAACTGCTAGCTAGGGAGATCTCACAGCTGAGTTCAAAGTGATAAAAGTGGTTTTCTTTTTTTTTTTTTTTTTGAGTCGGAGTTTCTCTCTTGTTGCCCAGGCTGGAGTGCAATGGCGCGATCTCGGCTCACCGCAACCTCCGCCTCCTGGGTTCAGGCAGTTCTCCTGCCTCAGCCTCCTGAGTAGCTGGGATTACAGGCATGCGCCACCATGCCCAGCTAATTTTTTGTATTTTTAGTAGAGACGGGGTTTCACCATGTTGACCAGGATGGTCTCGATCTCTTGACCTCGTGATCCACCCGCCTTGGCCTCCCAAAGTGCTGGGATTACAGGCGTGAGCCACCGTGCCCGGCTGATAAAAGTGGTTTTCATCAAGCATTATCATTGTACTTCTAGGGAAGTGATTCCCTAGCAGGGGCAAATTCTACCCCCAGCCAGGAGAGCTACTACTAGCATCTAGTGGGTAGAGGCCAGGGATACTGCTAATGTTATGATCCACAGGAAACCCTCCACAGCAAAGAATTATCTGGCACCGTATCTCGTTAGTGCTCAGGTTGAGAAACTGTTCTAGGGTACTCCTTTTACTGCAGGTCAATTGACAATCCAAGTTGTCAAAATGAATGACCAGCAGTGTAAGGTAACATCTCAGAGGCATTCTGTCTTTGAGTTGGGTCTGCCATCAACCATTGTTCATCATCTATCTGGTTCTTCCTTATGTCCACACACACAGGAAGGTTGTTAGGGCAGTGACTTGAATGAAAACAGTGGTGGAAACGTGTCTGGTGCTGATGGCTGTGAAACGGAGTCCTAGAATTACAGGCACTGGAGTGGTGCTTTGTTGTGCAAACTCTGATCGAAAGACCAGCTTCCCTAAAACTAGAGCAACTAGACACTTCCTTCACGGATGTGAATGTCCATGCAATGTTAATGGAAATGTCGATCCCACTCCCAGGCTGCTGAACCCTACCAGCTAAAGTCCCAGAGTTACCAGTGGACTGCCCCAAATCCTGCCCTCTGACTTTTGCTGGTCCTTCACCACCTCATGGACTTCCTTCTAGTTGCCTACTGATTGTATCTCTGTAATAGTCCCATGGCGGCTCACTTCCTCAAAGCCCCTAAACCATCCTTTCCCTGTTTTCCTTCTGTGGATGCCTGCGCCTTCTGCTTCCCTGAGATGAGTAACAGTAGTAATCACAGCTGCCACCACGTATGCAGCAGCCACAAGCACTAGGCTGGCGCAATAACTACGCTTCATCTGAGAGGCGAGTATCAATAACCTTGTCTTGCAGATGATGAATCCAGGATTTAAAAGGGCCTCTAACTTCCTCCAAGTCACAGTGCAGGCATTTGGTCCCAGGACTGCCTGGCTCCAGTAGGAACTCCCTATACTTACTTCTCTCCTCTCCCCAGAAAATCTGTCTTTATCTTGATCCCTGGTTTCTTCTCCTCTCCTTGTCTCGTCCCATCCCCTCCCCTCCGCTCCCCTCTTCTCTCTCTTCTGTTTTGAGATGGAGTCTTGCTCTGTGGCCCAGGCTGTAGTATAGTGGAGTGATCTCAGCTCTTTGCAACCTCCGCCTCCTGAGTTCAAGTAATTCTACCTCAACCTCCTGAGTAGCTGGGATTACAGGCACTCGCCACCATGCTATGCCTTGCTCATTTTTTTTTTTTTTTTTTGTATTTTTAGTAGAGATGGGGTTTCACCATGTAGACCAGGCTGGTCTCAAACTCCTGACTTCAGGTGATCCGCGGACCTCGGCCTCTCAAAATGCTGGGGTTCCAGGCCTGAGCAACTGAGCCTGGCCAATCCCTGGATTTTAGATGAGGAAAAGTTCTTTCAAACCAAAGTTGACTCCTTCATCTTGATCTTCTTCTCCTGCTGTCTCCCATTGCCCTTCGCTCTGTCCCTCTTTTATCTATCACAGTCTCTCCTCTCTAGTGGCTCCTTCCTCTACAAATGCATCCCCTGCCCCTGCTTCACCAGCACAGTCCTGCCTCATCTTCCTTTGCTTCACTCTCAACTTGTCAAAAGCAAGAAGGTCTCAGTTTGGCCACTCATCTGTTCCCTCATTCATTTTCTGGCCTTTCCATGAACAAAGTCTTTCTCTCTTCCCTGGCTCCCTCCTCGGGATGGTGATTTGTCTGTGTACCCTTGGGACCCTCTGCTCTTTCTGGATGGAGACCATGTCTACCTCCCACCCTGTTGTTTCTCAGTGCTGGGGACAGTGCCCTGAAGAGTATGCATGATGGGGCTGACCTCACATTCAGACCAATGCAAAAAAACAGACAAACCCCTCCCTCCCAGGGGGCCAGGGAGATGACCAAAGCAGGGTTCCTAGGGAAATTCCTTGGGGCTGGAGCTCTATTCGACAGAATGACAACACACTATTGACATATTTAGAGGAGTGATTACCTCATGGAAATACCCTACTTCACCAGGGACTGAGATCTGAGCTTCATATCTAAATGTCATGTACCTCTTTGCTGTAACCGAGGCTCTGAGAAAACAGAAACACATGACTACATACTAGGGGATTCAATTCCTGTTTTTCCTTCCTGTTTGTCCTCTTCTAAAATAAAGAAGAAACTTCTTGGTATTGTTATCCTGAGGGTATATTACTACTACATACATATGTGGAGATAAATGAAACAAGTAGTTTCTGAGCTGTTGGCAGTAAAGGCCATCCATTTTTAAAATTAAAGTAAGTAACATCTAAATCTGTATTTGATGGCAAAGATCCCTTCTCTGGGTAATTCCATTCTCATTCTCTCTCCACTGAAATGTCTGTAGGTATTTCCATTAGTTGGTATTAGGCTTCTGTCTAACCTTCATCCATCTATCTACTGGTTCATTCCTTAATTCAACAACCTATATGAAACCTGTATGCTTGGTCACTGGACAAGAGAGAAGAGAGACAGACACTGTGCCTGTCCTCAGAGTGAGGCACCTACAATGTGACAGGTGCTGGATAAGAGAAATGTAGGGTGTGGTAGGAACATTCACATAGACACTAACCCCAGACTTGGGGGCATCCAGTCAGGGACAGTTTCTAGGAGAAAGTAACATCTAAGGTAAACTCTGAAAGTGGTAGGTGAAGGTGAGGGGTCAGGTTGTGAGGAGAGATTGAACCAAGAGGAGAGAACAGTGTTTAGAAGGCCCAGGTCAAGGGAGGGAGAAACAGAGACAGGAAGACAGGAGAGAGTTTTAAGGGGCTGACAAGTTTCATGCTTACTGGATTAGAGAAGAGGAGATGAACAGAGAAAGATTTGGGCACATGAAGTGGGTGCCATTATCACCCCCACATTGCAGATGTAGAACTGAGGCACTGAGACGTTTAGTAATTTGTCCAAGGTCATCCAGCTAGTATGTAGCAGATCCTAACTCAGCCTAGTATCTATACCCTTCACTGACCCATGCTGCCTTTGACATCATTTTCTTTTCTTTTTTTGGACACAGGATCTCACTCTGTTGCCTAGGCTGGAGTGCAGTGGCATGATCTCAGCTCACTGTAGCCTTGTTGAAATAATTTTAAAGACTCTCTCCCAGCTATGGTTTGGAGGCTCCAGGAGAAAAGAATAGATCAAGGCAGCAATTTTATATTTAGTGGAAAGTCTGAGTAGGAATGTCAGCCCCAGAAAACCTGTCCTCCTCTGCCTGCTGCCCTCCATAATTCAGATTAACACAAAAGTACTGCTCTTCTCAGGGGATTTTCATTTAAATGCGGTAGGGCCCAACATGTTTTCGGCACCCTAACTGGCAGGAGAGATTGAGGGAAACATTTTAGGGTAGGGGTCCAACCTGTGTCCTTCCAAGGGGGATAAATATGAGGGACTACCTCATCGTATAATCAGAGGCATCTTTTTGCCTAGAAGGGTTGGTATGAATCACTAAGATCTGAGTTTTCTGTCAGAGAATGACTTAGGCACTTGAAAATTACACATTAGAAGGTGTTTTTCCCCCTTCCAATTACGAATGACATAAGTGAAAATTACTCAAGTTGACTCAAGAAGTAAATTGTTTTATTCAAAGGAGCTGAGTTTTGTTTAATTCAGTGACTGATTTAGAGCAAACAACAGCTTCATAGCCCTTAAGGGGAAAGACAAAAAGGCTTTAATGCCATACATTTTGCAAGGGAAGACTTCAAAGTGGTGAAGTGTGTGAACAGTTCACCCAAGCACTGGACACGGAGATCAGACTTCTCACGACTAGATCATTTCTCATGGCCAATCGCCCACCAGTTAGATTAACCCTTAGCCAATGAGAAGTGTAACATTTGTTAACAACCAATTCCCCCTAGAATGAAAATATTTCAGTGTGAGAAGTATTGCCCCCCAAATGCTCACTTTTCCTGTTTCATTCCACTTGCCTAGTTCATTCTCAAGGGATAGACTGGGATAGACTAATCCCTTAGCTGCTGAGGCCAGCTTGAGTTGAAATGCCCATCTCCAATACCTCCTATGGAGACATGGATGAGGACTGAGAGTTCTTTTCCCTGTTTATTTTCAACACTGATGGAATTGACAGTTTGGAGAGTATGTGTGTATATACACATAATATAGAATATTATATATAACATATACATAAAAACATGTGTATGTATATCAAGATATATGAAACTGGATATATATCATGAGTTGGATTGGCAAAGGAGCTTTGGAAATGCTGATGACCAATGACTATGAACATGAGTATTTTGGTTTGGTTAAGGTAGAAAGAGTGTGTGTTTTGTATCCTTGTTTATACCAGTACCTAGGGAACTCAAAGTCATGTGGAAATTGGATATGGTTTATCACTTAGCTCTGTCTACTCAAACCATTCCTCCCACCAAAAAATGGACAGTAGTTTTATCAGCCCTTTTCTTACTATTTAAAACTCTTTCTTCCACTTGGCCAGATCTGATTTTGTAATTCCTTTCAGGCAAGTGGATAGAAATCTTGGTTAATAATTCAACTTCGCTTATTGAATTATTGTATAAATCATTAGTTGATTCATCACTATGAAAATTCAGGAATGCTGACCTAGTGTGCTATGCTGATCGGGTGTCTGCTCTGATTTTGGCATTAACATAGTGATCTCCCAGGAGTGGGGGACCACTGGATTGCCTAAGGAGGGGTGAACCAGCTCACGTCAGAAATGGAGCAGGTCAAAACTCCTGTGCTGATTAGTAGTGGCATTGCACCCGTGAATAGTGACTGCACTCCAGCCTGGAAAACATAATAAAACACTGTTTCAAAAAAAAAAAAAAGAAAAGAAAAATCAGGAATGTTATTTATGTATTGATTAACCCATTTTTTCATTGGGACATTGGCTAACATAAGTGCCGTTTAGATCCATGTTGTGGTCAGAAAATTAACGGTTAGCAGTGAACTTTTATCTTTGTTTATTTCCCTGTTGCCATTGAGTCTTCTGGTCACAGTAGTGAGAAAATAGATGGCATGGCACTTCTGGCTTGGAAGTCATTGAGAAAGTGATTGAGTGGAAGAGGAGAAGGGAAGTGAATGACTAACAAACCCAACTCGACCGAACCAGTGTCTTCATGAGTGCTGGAACAATAAGCATGCCTTGGTGGCTCTCATTCCACAAGCATTTATTCATTCAGACAAATGGAGCCTACTATGAGCACACACTAGGAAGACACAAGGTCTGACCCTGAGAGCTCACATTAGGACTTACCTGAAAGTGGGCCCATCAAAGGTGCTGAAAAGAACAGATGTGCATTTGCACTTCCCCTCTTCACAAGGCACAGTGGATTGAGTTATCTTCCACATTCCTGAGTCCTGAACTTGCCTGTATTAGTAAAGTTGAGAGGGACAGGCTTAGAATGATTTAGACAAAAGATGAGATTGATTGGAAGGCATATAACAGAAAGAAAGTTCAACAACCTAATCACAGAAAGGGCAGGGCATCAGGGATGAGGGAACCAGGGAATCCCTCCCTCCCTCACCTCTGCCCTCCATTCCACACTCCTCTCTGCCTAACTCACTTCCTTCTCTCTCTGTGGAGAGGGGCTCTCCCCAATATGGTGGTGCCCCAGCCTCACATCTCCCAGACTCTATCCTCCTTCTCTGTCTCCTTAGTAGGCTCAGTCCGCTATCTGCCCATCAAATGCTGGAGTTCCTCCAGGCTGCATCCTAGGCCCTCTTACTCCCTCCCTGAGATCTCGCTTATCTGAGACCTTCAGTCACCACATCTACCTAGAGCATTCTCAAATGTATTCTCCAACACAGACCTTTCTCCAAGCTCTAGGCTTGCGTATCCAAATGCCTTCCTGGTATCTACTCTCGGGCATCTCAAAGGCATCTGAAACTTCCCCCTTCTTTCTTGGTAACAGAATCCCCATGTTGTTGGAAGTGGCAGTGAACCCAGTGAAAAGATATTTCCCAGCATCCCGTCCAGCCAGAGGTAGACAATGAGATGTACACAGAAGTAATTAGATCGAGTTCCTGCAAAAGTCCTTCACAAGAGGCTGACTCAGCTGGATGTTTTGCCGTTTTCATCCTTATGCCTTCCTCCTTCTTTTGCCTGGCATGTGGACGTAACAGCTAGTGCTGCAGTGGTCATCTTGAGACTATGAGAACTTGAAGATGGAAACTAGCACCCAAAATGGCAGAGAGAATAATAGAAGGATCTTGGGATAAAGGTGCCTATCTCCTAGCTTTAGACAACTTTTAGGTGAGAAATTATAAATTCCTTTCTTATTGAAGCCCCCTCTATTTATAAGTAGAAGCCAAACACAATTCATAGGTATATGTTATACCTATACAAACAGGTATAATAGTCTCCTCCTACCCCTCCAGCCTTATCTGGAACCAGGCCCCCCTCCACCTTTCTCCCTCTCCTGTTGCTCTGCCCTCTTGCTCTCCCTGTGCTTGCCATGCCCTCTCCTGCCACTCAGTCTTGTCACATGCCACTCCCAATGCCTCGATCTCAGCTCCCTCATTGCTTCCTTGGGGAAACCATCCTTGACCTACTTCCCCAGGTAGTTCCCCCATCACAGGGTCTCAGAGTGCTGCCAGCCTCTCCTTTTTTGCATCTGTCTTCAGTGTACTTTTACATTTATTTGCATCATCTTTGGACTCACACATGTCCCTCTCACTAGATTGTAGGCTCTGGGGAGGCAGGGACTGTGCACTTTCCTTTTCATACTAATGTATTCTTTATACCTAAGCACAGTATTGTAATAAGTGTTCACCCCAGAAGAGAAAAATGTTGAATACATTAATGCACCGCAAAGGAGTTACTCAGACCTCTCTGGTCTAAGTTTTTTAAATCCTGGGGAAGAATTCTGAATGGCCTAGCTAGGACCAAGTTTCTACCTCAGGACTGTGGCCAAGAGCAGGCTCTATAAGAATGTGGCTCAGGTGCGGTGGCTCATATCTGTAATCCCAGCACTTTGGGAGGCCGAAGCAAGATGATCTCTTGAGCCTGGGAGTTTGAGACCAGCCTGGACACCAAAGCCAGATCCAGCCTCTACATAAAAATAAAAAATAAAAGTAGCCGGGTGTGGTGGCATGCACCTGTTTTCCCAGCTAATTGGGAGGCTGAGGTGGGAGGATGGCTTGAATCCAGGAGTTTGAGACTGCAGTGAGATACAATGATTGCACCACTGTATTCCAGCCTAGGTGACAGAGCAGATCCTGGAAAGAAAGAAAGAAAGAAAGAGAAAGAAAGAGAGAAAGAAGGAAGGAAAGAGAGAGAGAGAGAGAAAGAAAGAAAGAAAAGAAAAGGAAGAAAGAGGAAAGAAAGGAAGGAAAGATGGCAATTCCCATTCAAATGACATGTCCAGAATAGGGAAAACAATAATCCTAAAAGAAACGAAAGAAGATAGGCATAACGATAAACATCCACACCCTTAAGGCCATCCTTGATGCGTATTTTAGCATGATTTTACCTGGAGAAGAGCCTGTGGAAGGAGAGTACGCAATATAATTTGGCTCAGGTCCTCCGTGCCTAGGGAAGGATCTGGTCCCCAAACTCCTCTACATACGTATGGGACAACCTTGTTAGAGTCCCCCGGGGTCTATTATGCATTCATTGTCAATAGATTAAAAAAATGAGAAACCCTGTTTTATCTGATTTTATGATTCCAATTCAGTTCAACTAACACTTAGAATAAAATATAAGCTCTTCTCTTAGCCCTAAGCCCTTATCCCCTCACACTTCCACTCCTTGCTGCCCCCATTGAGTTCCATCCACTCTGGCCTCTGATTTCTCAAAGCCTGAGCTCAGTTTTGCCTCAGGAACTTTGCCCTGCTGTTCCCCTCTGTCTTAAACTCTCTGCTCCTAGATCTTGGCAAGGCTGGCTTCTGAAGAGGCCAGGCCACAGGGCTGCCATGAACACTTCTCCAGTTTATGCTCTGCACAAAGATGCTGGACTGTGGGGGTGGTGAGCTCTGAAATTCAGTCCCAGTGCTGTCTGTTAAGTCTTGTGCTCTGAGAAGAGGTACATTTTTCTTTACCAAATACAGCATCCTATAGCAAATTCAAGGGTCCTTGGGGCTACATCTGGCTAAAGGGGAGATCACTGTCTAATTTATGTACACCACGTAATGCTAGTTAGTGGTGACTAAGCTAGAGGTTCTCCTTATCAGAGCTGTAGAATTTTCTCCCCTACTGGATGATGGCCATATGGGTAAGTTGACACTGGTTCCAGAATCTTGAAACTTAGGACAAATGTCACCTGGTCACTAGTTGACCTCTCTAACTGAAGATGAGGGAGAGGGAGCTTCAGGAGTTAATCCTGAAAGTTGGTTATGGGCTCTGCCTGTCTCCGTGCTCTTACAGTTCAGTTACTTCTTTACCTTATGCACTCTGTGTCCCACTATCTGAACTCCCATCATGTGTGAGCCAGGGATTACAGGCCCTGCCCTTAAGGAGTTTACAGTTCACAGGGAGCTACAAATCAAATAATCACACCAAGAACATGGACATTAAATGGTGATGAATGCTGGGTACGGTGGCTCATGCCTGTGATCCCAGCACTTTGGGAGGCTGAGATGGGTGGATCACTTGAGATCAGGAGTTCAGGAACAGCCTGATCAACATGATAAAGCCCTGTCTCTACTAAAAATACAAAAAATTGGTTGGGGGTGATGACGAACGCCTATAATCCCAGCTACTTGGGAGACTGAGACAGGAGAATTGCTTGAACCTGGGAGGCAGAGGTTGCCGTGAGCCAAGATCATGCTACTGCACTCCAGCCTGGGCAACAGAGCCAGACGCCATCTCAAACAAACAAAAACTGTGATGGGGGCCAGGAGGAGGAGTGGGTGGGCTTTGAGAGCACGTGGTGGAGGGACTTGACCTAAGGGGGAGGGGTGGAGGTGAGAAGACACCCATGAAGAAGTGATTCCAGTTAAGAACAGAAGGACAGTGGCTGGGCACAGTGGCTCATGCTTCTAATCTCAGCACTTTGAGAGGCTGAGGTGGGCTGATCGCTTGAGCCCAGGAATTCAAGACTAGCCTGGGCAACATGGGGAGTCCGGGGCTCTACAAAAGATAAATAATTAGCTGGAAGCAGTGGCATACCTATAGTCCCAGCTACTTGGGAGGCTGGGGTGCAAGGATCTGCTTGAGCGTGGAAGATCGAGTCTGCAGTGAATCATAAGTGCGCCACTGCACTCCAGCCTGGATGACAGAGTGAGACTCTATTTCAAAAGAAAAAAAAAGATACTAGAGTGATGGTTGGAAGTGACCAGGCAGAGAAAGGATGGGACCTGTGGAAGGCCGTAGCCTGCTCCAAATAAGTCGTTAAAGGAAAAACTCAGCCAAATTAAATTTAAAAGAGTTTAACTGAGCAAAAAAGGATTCAAGAATCAGGAAGCCTGTTTAGCCAGAGTAGGCTCAAAGACTCTAGAGCAGCCACATAGTGGAAGAAGATTTATTGACAGAAAAAGGAAGGTGATATACAGAAAATGGAAGTGAGGTACAGAAACAGTTGGATTGGGGCCAGGCACAGTGGCTCATGCCTGTAATTCCAGCACTTTGGGAGGTCAAGGTGGGCAGATCACCTGAGGTCAGGAGTTTGAGACCAGCCTAGCTAACATGGTGAAATCCCATCTCTACTGAAAATGCAAAAATTAGCTGGGCATGGGGTCACACACCTGTAATCCCAGCTACTCGGGAGGCTGAGGGGGGAGAATGGTTTGAACATAGGAGGTGGAGGTTGCAGTGAGCTAAGATCTCACCACTGCACTCCAACCTGGGTGACAGAGCAAGACTCTGTCTTTAAAAAAGAAGAAAAAAAAAAGAAAGAGAGAGAGAGAGAGAGAAAGAAAGAAAAGAAAGAAAGAAAGAAAGAAAGAAAGAAAGAAAGAAAGAAAGAAAGAAAAGAAAAAAAGAAAAGAAAAGAAAAGAAAAAACAGCTGGATTGGCTATAACTCGGTATTTGCCTTATTTGAACACAGTTTGAACAGTTGGCCACATTTGGCCAAAACTCAATGATTGGCACAAGAGTAGACTACAGTCTATTTACAGTTCCATTTATGTTATAGTTCATGATGTACAGAAAACCCTTTAGGCTGAACTTAAAATATGTAAGGATGTAGCGTCAGGCTAAACTTGATTTAACAAAGTACAGAGGCCTGGACCCAGCTCAGAGTGTAGGTCACGCAAGAGCCCAGAAGTGTTTCAAACAACGCTTTTTGTCTTTTAAGAATCTGCTGTTACTCATCACTGAGGTGATATCTGCATATCATTCTGGAAAATTTTCTCTCAGGGTCCAAGTAGAGCATTACTCAGTGGCATGTTGGAGAAGGTTCCTTTCTGTTTGCAAGGGCTGACTGTGCACATCTCTTCCCAACTGCACATTCAGTGATGTCACATTGGTCTAGTGGCACTGTTGCTCATGGTTGGCAGTATTTGCATCAGGGAAATCAGCACACACTGCAAAGCAGGGCATTTTTTTTTTCTTAGAGCACTGATGATAAATATTTACTAGCATGCCACAGCATGAGCTACCTTTCACAGTCCCAGAGAAGACGCCCAATTTCTCAGAACATCACAAGTTTTCTTGAAAAGATTGGATTTATGACAAAGTGACATGACAGCCTGTGGATCCTGTCTCAGACAGCTGGGAAAACACAGCTGCTGCCAACCCACCAAAGATCTAGCATGATTTCTGTCACTCATGAAATGTTTCCTGCAATTCGTTTTCAAGAAGCAGAACCTCCTAACTGCTGTCATTTGAGGGGGATGGAAGGGGTTGGACTTGGCCAGTCAGTGCTGCTTGCTGATTGATTCCCTCCATGGCCAGAGACTATTATCACGTCCTGGGACAAATAGTAAAGGCACCTAGGACCTCATCTCTCTCCTCGGAGGACTAGCAGTTGATTAGCAACATGAGACAATTACAAACTATGGGTGTAGGCTGGGCACGGTGGCTCATGCCTGTAATCCCAGCACTTTGGGAGGCTGAGGTGGGCAGATCATCTGAGGTCAGGAGTTCGAGACCAGCCTGGGCAACATGGCTAAACCCCATCTCTACTAAAAATACAAAAAAAAAATTTATCCAGGCCTGGTACTGGGTGCCTGTAATCCCAGCTACTCAAGAGGCTGAGGCAGGAGGATGGAAGGCGGAGGTTGCAGTGAGCCAAGATTGCACCACTGCACTCCAGCCTGGGCGACAGAGGGAGACTTGTCTCAAAACAAACAAGCAAGCAAACAAACAAAAAACAAAACAACAACAACAAAAAACCCCTCCAAACCAAAAGTAAAACAAAACATAAAAAACAAACAAAAAGACCTCACAAATTATGTGTGTAACTGTAATTCCGATCTCTTGCTTTCTACCACCCTAGTGCTTTTGGGAGGGCCTGATTCAGGTGAAGAGTCTCTTGAGAGCACAGACTGTCAGGCATCCCTGTGTTCCCTGTAGTGTCTGGCCTGGTGACTGGCACACAATCTCGTACTAGATGCTGGCTTTTGAATTAATGCACCCCACGAAAGAGAACCCAGAAAGGTTGCACAGCTAGAGCTTCTCCTCACCCTAAGTCTTTGTGATTTGCCCTGCTGGCAATTTCTGTTTAACCCGCTAAACTCAACTCAGGGGAGCCCTGTAAGTCCTTCCTCCCTAGTACCCTGAGAGTGGGGGGATACGATACTCCTTATCACAAGGTGTCCCCAGCACTTGTCCTCCCAGGTTGTTCTACCCACTCTTAGTGTCTACATCTCACTCATTCTTCTAGTCCCAGTCCTTGGCACAGTGCTTGGTGCAGAAGAGGTGCCAGTGAATATTTAATATGTGAATGAGGGGCTGAAGCTAGTGCAAACGAGCTTAAAGTTCAGGAAAGATTGGAGACAGCCACACTTAACAAGCTCCGTCTGTATCACAGATATATGAAGGACAGGACAGAGCATGCCACCCCAAAATATGCTACTTTGGTGTAGGATTATTTTGAGCTGACAACCATTGAGAAGAAGCAGATATAAGAAAGGCTCTCTGCTCGCCCTCTATTTGCCTAAAACCAGGACACCAATTTTTTTTATTATTTTTTAAATTTTTTTGAGATGGAGTTTCACTCTTGTCACCCAGGCTGGAGTTCAGTGGTGTGATCTCAGCTCATTGCAACCTCTGCCTCCCAGGTTCAGGTGGTTCTCCTGCCTCAGCCTCGTAAGCAGCTGGGACTACAGATGCCCACCACCATGCCCAGCTAATTTTTATATTTTTAGTAGAGATAAGGTTTCACCATGTTGGCCAGGCTGGTCTCGAACTCCTGACCTCAGGTGATCCACCCGCCTTGGCCTCCTAAAGTGTTGGGGTTACAGGCGTGAGCCACCGTGCCCGGCCCATGATACCAATTTGTAAAGGTTTCTCCTCCTCTCCTCTCTGCCAGAAAGGACAGAAGTTAATCACTGGAGACAAGTCTGGACACTTATAAACTCGGAGAGGAAACCAGATGAATATGCACGGCACACCTTACTCACTAGCCCTTATCATTCATTGGTTCCCCACAGACACAAGTTCTAACCACCCTTTTAAGCTACTCAGCACAGGGTACTCTATGTACATGTGATGCACATGTTAATCTATTTTTCACCAGTCGAATTTATGAGGCCCCAGCTGGAAAATTTAGGAGAGTAGAGGGAAAAAGATTTTCTTCCCCTATACATTGTACAAAGTCTTTGCATACTTTCTCTCTTTTAATTTCTACAACAACCCCTTGAGGTAAATTATACTATTCCCATTTTACAGAGGAGGAACTGAAGATCAGAACTGTTAAGTAACTTACCTAGAGTCACACAGCTCATCACAGAACGGGGTCTTATTAAGGTCCAAATACAATGTTCTGCCTTCTACTGCACAATGATATAAGGTGGGCTGGAGTCAGAACACTCAATTGCAGCCAAACACTGCTGAGTATAAGGGCACCTTTCTTTGCCTGGTCCTTTTTTTTTTTTTTTTTGAGATAGAGTTTAGCTCTTGTTACCCAGGCTGGAGTGCAATGGCGCGATCTTGGCTCACCGCAACCTCCGCCTCCTGGGTTCAGGCAATTCTCCTGCCTCAGCCTCCTGAGTAGCTAGGATTACAGGCACGCGCCACCATGCCCAGCTAATTTTTTGTATTTTTAGTAGAGACGGGGTTTCACCATGTTGACCAGGGTGGTCTCAATCTCTTGACCTCGTGATCCACCCGCCTCGGCCTCCCGAAGTGCTGGGGTTACAGGCATGAGCCACCGCGCCCAGCTGCCTGTTCCTTTTCTGTGACATCACCACATTCACCCTGGGAGCCAGTTTGTCTGCATATTGATTTGATTTAGGCTTACAGGACTTCAGGGTCTATTCCTGTTGTGCTTCTCAGGGAATATTTTGCAACATGCATTTCATTCACTTCAAATTCTTTAGACTTATGTTTTCCCATTTATGGGAACATGAACCAAGAAGCTAATGGAACCAGTCAGTGTATTCTGCTGAAACTCTTGACCACTGTGTCTTACAGTGAAAACTAAAACTAAAATCCTAAGCCCCCAGTCGACTACATGGACCCCCTCTTGGTCAAGGGGATCCCAGAGACAGCTGAAAAACAGACTACTTGGCCATGATGGGAAAGGAAGATCAGACCCGCCTTGTTATACCCACTCCCTTTTGGAGTTTAGGCACAACTACTGGCCAGCCTTAATGTTAAAACAGAGATCACAGACTGACAAAACAGATTTTTGTGGCACAAGATTCCAGATTATAGGCAAGACCTAAGGCCACACAGGCCAGGGTAAAGTCGCCCTTGCAGGCCATTAATTTGCTACATAGCATCTTCATCTTTATCTTAATTTAAAACATTCTTTCTGCTGACTCCAAATTTTAGCCTTACTCTAAATCAACTGTAAATTAACGAATATCTGAATCCACCTATAACCTGTAAGCCCTCCACTTCAAGATATCCCACCTTTTTGGGTCAATATATATCTTTCATGTATTGATTTATGTGTTTGCCTGTAACTCTTGCCTCTCTAAAACGTATAAAAGCAAACTAATCCGATTGCCTTTGGCACACTTTTTTTTTTTTTTTTTTTTTGAGACAGAGTCTCGCTCTGTCACCCAGGCTGGAGTGCAGTGGCACAATCTCAATCTAAGCTCAGTGCAACCTCCGCCTCCCAGGTTCAAGCAATTCTTCTGCCTCAGCCTCTTGAGTAGCTGGGACTACAGGCGCATGCCACCACACCTGGCTAATTTTTTGTATTATTAGTAGAGACAAGGCTTCACCAGTTGGTCAGGCTGATCTCAAACTCCTGACCTCAGGTGATCTGCCCGCTTTGGCATCTCAAAGTGCTTGGGTTATAGGCGTGAGCCACCACGCCTGACCACCTTTGGCACACTTTCTTGGGACCTCTTGAGGCTGTGTTTTCCCAGGCCATGGTCACTCATATTGGCTCAGAATAAACCTCTTTAAAATATTTTACACAGTTTGGTTTTTCCATTAAGAGTGTAGCACCAGGATAACCTGTATCAGAATCCCTGGGACCTTGGGTAAGATTTAGCATCTCAGCCCTTAGAGCAGGTCTCTGGATGAGACCCTGAAATATACATCTCACACAGGAACCCCTGTCTGAATGTTTGGAAGGAATTTTCAAGGATCTGTTTAAAATTTTAAAGTACAATTTACATAGAGCTAAGTACACAAATCTTAAGTGTGTAGCTAGAATTTTTATATGAGGATACACATTTTAACCTAGTTGCACATTTGCAGAATAACCATTCAAATCAAGATAGAGAAGAAAAATTTCCGTCTAAGTCTTCCCAGAGGTACATACTATTCTGACTGTTACCGTGGGCTAGTTTTGGCTGTCGTTGAACCTCATATGGAATCATACAGCACTTACTCTTTTGCATCTGTTTCCTTTTACTCATATTATGTTTTTGCAATTTCTCCATGTTGTTATGTGTAGCAGTGGTTCCTTTTTATTGCTGGTAAATTTGCATTGTGTGAATATATCGCCATTTACTTGCATATTGTCTTGTTAAAGTTCATTTTGATTGTTTCCAGTTTCTGGTTATTATGAGTAAAGCTGCTAGGACATTCTTGTAATAGACTTTTGGGGTCACCTTATGCACTTGAGATTTTCTTTTTTTTTTTTTTTTTGAGACAGAGTCTTGCTCTGTCACCCAAGGCTGGAGTGCAGTGGTGTGATCTTGGCTTACTGCAACTTCTGCCTCCCAGGTTCAAGCCATTCTCCTGCCTCAGCTTCCCGAGTAGCTGGGACTACAGATGCATGCCACCATGCCTAGCTAATTTTTTGTATTTTCAGTAGAGACGGGGTTTCGCCATATTGGCCAGGCTGATCTCGATCTCCTGACCTTAAGATCCGGCCTCATGAGCCTCCCAAAATGCTGGAATTACAGGTGTGAACCACCGCACCCAGCCTGCACTTCAGATTTTCTTGGGTAACTACCTAGGAGTGAAACTGCGTCAGGCTTAAAGTTTGATAGAGAAGTAGGTTAAGGTTTATATATATAACCATGAACAAGTAATGCATGTTAGGCAGGAACATCAACAACCCCACTCCAAAGGAAGAGAAGGCCTGAGTGGGGAACTCAGTGGCTGAATCTAGCTCATGGATTTCCAAAAGGTGATACTGAGGCTAGGTGCAGTGGCTCACACTTGTAATCCCAGCACTTTGGGAGGCCAAGGCAGGCAGATCACTTAAGATCAGGAGTTTGAGACCAGCCTGGCCAACATGGCAAAACCCCTTCTCTACCAAAAATACAAAAATTAGCTGGGCGTGGTAGCATGCGCCTGTAATCCCAGCTACTTGGGAAGCTGAGGCAGGAGAATCACTTGAACCTGGGAGGTGGAGGTTGCAGTGAGCCAAGATTGGGTCACTGCGCTCCAGCCTGGGCGAAGAGTGAGACACTATCTCAAAAACGAAAACAAAAACAAAACAAAAGGTGATATTGCCAACAATGGGCTGAAAATTGTTTATTGAGAAGAATGTGTATGTGAAAAAAAGTCTTACACATTACAATGGTTTGTGACCTTTACATATGCTGACATATAGTAATCTCAGGGGGAGACAGGCAATAAGAAAAAAAGGTCTTACAAGGCTCCTGAGGGTGTGAAAATGAAAAAAGCTTGAGAAACATTAGTCTAGCTAAGTCTGGACTTTCTCGTATCTCCAACTTCCAGAACCTGCAAGGGTGATCTCACTCTTTGGTCAAGGAGAGTAAATTGAGAATAATAATCCTCACGATGCAGAGATGCCCAGGGAAAACCAAACAGCTAGGCCAGGTGCAGCAGCTCCCGCCTGTCAACCCAGCACTTTGGGAGGCCGAACCAGATGGAGCCCAGGAGTTCAAGACCAGCCTGGGCAACATGGTAAAACCTCATCTCCACAAAAAATACAAAAATTAGCCAGGGGTGGTGGTGTATACCGGTAGTTTCAACTACTAGGGAAGCTGAGGTGGGAGGATCACTTGAGCCTGGGGGGTCAAGGCTGCAGAGAGCTGGGATGGTGATATGGACAGGAGACAGGGAAATACTGTGAAGAAGCAGGTGGTTCCCCGGCAAAGACCTCACCCTCAAGCCTGAAGACTCATGGCCCTAAATGAGGACAGACATTCCTGTTTTCATGCCCAAAAAGTTGCCCTTTGGTCTGCCATGCCCTCTATCCTGAACTCATATAAATACCTAACTCCAGGCTCCAGAAGCAGACAAGCAGATAAAAAGACAGAGACCGGCAGATGGAGGGCGGAACGGAGGGCACAGCAGAGAAAGAGAGAAGAGGAGGAACATCTGAACCGAGAGGAGTTGGGCTGTTGGTGGGGGGAGAGGAGTTCAGCTGCTGGATGGCCAGGCTCCAGGGGAAGACTATCTTCCCACTCCATCCCCTGCTTTCGTCTCCCCATCCATCCCACTGAGAGCCACCTCCACCACTCAATAAAATTCTCACATTTATCTTTCGAGTACGTGTGTGGCCTGATTTTTCTGGGATGGTGGACAAGAGCTTAGGATACAGAAAGCTGTCACACTGGCCCTCTGCCCTTGCAGAAAGGCAGAGGGTCCATAGAGGCTGGTTAACACTCAAGCTGCCCATGGACACCAAAGCTAAATGGACACACTGTAACATGTGCCCACTTAGGCTCCTGCGCCTGTCCATCTGCATACTCCCACTCCTTTAAGGGCTTTGAGCAACAGGTGAGCCACGCCCCTGTTGGACATCCCGTGAGGGGCATTAGGGAACTCTCCTGTTTCAGTCGTGCCATTACACTCCAGCCTGGGCAGCAGAACAACACCTTGTCCTAAATGAAAACAGGCTGGGCACAGTGGCTTATCCCTGTAATCCCAGCATTTTGGGAGGCCAAGGCGGACGGATCATGAAGTCAGGAGTTCGAGACCATCTTGGCTGACATGGTGAAACCCTGTTTCTACTAAAAATACAAAAATTAGCCAGGCGTGGTGGCACGTGCCTACAGTCCCAGCTACTTGGGAGGCTGAGGCAGGAGAATCACTTGAACCCGGGAGGCTGAGGTTGCCATTGCACTCCAGCCTGGGCAATAAAGCAAGACTCCATCTCAAAATAAATAAATAAAACAAAAATTAAAAACAAAAACTTTCAAATCGCTAAATTCCTGGGTGCATGTTGGGTAGGGCAGGGGCTTGTAGGCACAAGGACACACCAGCACCCTGAAAGGATGGGTAAGCAACCAGATTCTAGAGAGATCCTGCTCCCGTCGGCACAGGGACCGCCTGGTCCGAGAGAGGAAAAGTTTCTTGGGTTCACACCTTTTTTTGAAGGAGGAAGTGATGAATGTCTTCGTAGGCCCCGCTCGGCGTCACTGAAGATCAGATCTGGTGTGGAGGAAGCTCAGGAACCACAACACAGCCGCCACACTCGAGGCTTACTCGGCACCTCTCACCCATTGTTCTCCTTTAGCTCATGCGTGATGTTTCCGCCCTCAGCAGGTCTTCCCTTGTGAGCGAATGGAAAGAAAGTAAAAATTCTGGAAAGAGTGAGTGCGCCAGAGAGCAAAAACCGTGAATCAAGCACTGCCTTTTTTTCTGAGACAGGGTCTTGCTTTGTGCCCAGGCTGGAATGCAGTGGCATGATCATAGGTTGCTGCAGCCTTGAACTCCTGGGCTTGAGGGATCCTCCCATCTCAGCTTCCCGAATAGCTATGACTATGGGTGTACTACTATGCTTGGCAAATTTTAAATATCTATTTTGTAGAGATGGGGTCTTGCTACGTTGCTCAGCCTAATTCCTGGCCTCAAGTGATCCTCCCAACTTGGCCTCCCAAAGTGTTGGAATTACAGGTGTGAGTTACCACACCCCACCAAGGACTGGCTTTTATTATTACAAAAGACAAGTGATATGGCCCCTCAAGTTGCTTCCACACTAAAGAGGGTACCATCTTCCCGTTTCTTATTCAACTGAAGAGGCTGACAGGCAAGAATGACTTTAATAATACTTTTGCCTGTTCCTCTCTAGACTTCAGGCAGGGATACTACTGCCCCCTTGGGGTTGTCATTTCTTAGCTGACTCTCCCTTCTCTCTCCTTTGCCCCTCAGCAGCGAGGCTTCCAAAAGAGATGACCACAAAACTGTCTTTGGGGTGGGGGTGGGAGATGTAGCTAAGAGGAAATGGTGATCGAGCCCCTGATGACTCGTGAGTCACTGTATGTTGGGTGATGTCACAGTACAGACAGGGAGCCCAAGCTCAGGTCTGAAATGGAGCTTGGCCAAGAAATGGAGCCACTTCACACGAGAGATGCTTCAGAGCCGTGGCGGTGACTGTGGACCCTGCACACCACATTCTCTTCCTTCCCATGTTAGTTTGTTAAGAGGGATATGATGAACCAGGGTCATGAAAACACAGGTAGGATTGATTCCTCTGCTGTTGCTGTGTCTTTCAGAGGCCCAGCTTATTTGTTTTGTGTTCCATTACCCATAGATCCTTCAACCTCTTTGGGAAGCCATTAAATAAATTATTCTGAGCATCATGGGTTGCATTCTCCAGGAAGCAGTCTCTACCATGGATGTGTGCACAGAAAGTTTACTGGGAAATGCTATCAAGATCAACACCTGTGCAGGGAGAGGAGGAAGCCAGATGAATAGAAGAAGAAGCTGAACTTTAACGCTGGGAAGACAGTGGCTTCCGCCAATGCCACAAGGAGCTCTGGAGGTAGGACGGCCCTTTAAAATTGGGAGTGTAGGGCAGGTTGCTACCCTTGCACTGACCATGGGATGCAGGCTGCCCTAGAAAGTGCTAATGGCCTTAAGTGAGGCAGCTCTGCTCAGCCCAGGGAAAACCCTGGAAAAGATGCAGTGGTGAGCTCTAGCTGCCAACATTCCTGGCAGCTGACATTATGAACACCTCCACTGCAGCCCAGCATCCACCACACCAGGCATAGGCTTTAGACCTTTCTTACCTTTACCACTTTTTTTTTTTGACAGTCTCATTCTATTGCCCAGGCTGGAGTGCAGTGGTGTGATCTCAACTCACTGCAACTTCCTCCTCCAGGTTCAAGTGATTCTCCTGCCTCAGCCTTCAGAGTAGCTGGGATTACAGACATGCACCACCACGCCTGGCTAATTTTTTGCATTTTTAGTGAAATGGGGTTTCACCATGTTGGCCAGGCTGGTCTTGAACTCCTGACTTCAGGTGATCCACCCACCTCTGCCTCCCAAAGTGGTGGAATTACAGGCATGAGCCACCGCACCCAGCCGCTGCCATGAGTTTAAATCCTTCACATTCTCTATGATCTTTATAATAGTGTCGGGCACAGGTTTCGAAGTTTGACAGACTTGTGTTCACATCCCATTCCTGCCATGCATTTGACAATGTTTATGGAGTATCTCGATATTTCAGGCACCGTTCAAGGCACTGAAGGTACAGCTGGGAATAAAAGAAATAAAAGCCCTGCCACTGGGGCTGATGTTCCATGAGTGACAGGAGAACATAGACAATTAAAAGAAAAATGTAGAATACATGGTGATTAGTGCCATGTGATAATATATACTTATAACACTTAAAAAAATTAAGTGGAGCATGTGGGGGAGGAGGAGGGAACTGTAGGAGTGCTGCTATGTGTGGAGACCAGGAAAGGCTTCCCTGAGAGGTGTGGCTGTGGAGAGATCAGGGAGGCTGGATTTGGGGCTGCAAAGGCCCTGAGAAGAAGGTGCGCTGGGGGTGTACAAGGCATGCAAGAAGGAAGAGAGAAGAGGCAGAGAAAGGGGTTTCAGAAGTAGGAGATAAAATCAGAGGTTTATATGAAACATCCAGAATGGGCAAATCTATAGGCACAGAAAGCAAGTTGCTTAGGGCTGCAGTCGTGGGTACGATGGAGAGAGGTGACTTTGGGATGCAGGTTTCTTCTTGGAGTAATGAAAATAACCTGGAAGGCGCTGAGATGCCAGCTGCACAGCTCTGTGAATATATAGAAAGCCATACAATGGTTTTTTTCAATGCACGCTTTAAATGGGTGAACTGTGTGGTATGTGAATTGTATAATAATAAAGCTATTTATTGTTTTTTGTTTTTTGTTTTTTTTCACCCAGGCTGCAGTGCAGTGACACAATCTCAGCTTTCTGTGACCTTCACCTCCTGGGTTTAAGTGATTCTCCTGCCTCAGCCTCCTGAGTAGCTGGGATTACAGGCGCCTGCCACCATGCCCGACTAATTTCTTTTGTATTTTTAGTTCTTGGCCAGGCTGGTTTTGAACTCCTGACCTCAAGTGATTCTCCTGCCTTGGCCTCCAAAAGTGCTAGGATTACAGGTGTGAGACACCACGCCCAGCCAATAAAGCTATTTAAAGAATCAGAGTAGTGACTGACAGGGGACTGCCCCATGCAGGACCTGGTGGGCCATGGGGAGGAGCTGTGCTTTGACTCTGAGATGGGACACCACCAGTCCATTTTAACCAGAAGAGTGATATATGATCATATTTACATTAAAAAAGAATCCCAGCTGAGGCACGGGGGCTCAAACCTCTAATCCCAGCACTTTGAAAGGCTGAAGCGGAGGATTGCTTGAGCCCAGGAGTTCAAGACCAGGCCAGGCAACTATTGCAAGACCCATCTCTATTTCATAAATTAAAATAAATAACAAAAAAAAAAAAAAAGAAAGAAAAGACTCTCTGCTGCTGTGTTGAGAACTGGCTGAAGGGGGACACTGGTGGATGCAGGGAGAGGAGCAAGGAGCTTAATGCAAGAATCCAGCACCAGTGGCTTCCAGCCAGGTGCTAGAAGCAGGGGAGCACTTGGTTGAAAGTTGACATGCTTTGACCTCAGAGCTGGCAGCAAGGGCCCTGAGGATGGCTGGCTGTGGGTGTATGAGAGAGAGGAGCTAAGGTTTCTTGGTTCTAGCTGGTTCTAGAGCGGAGCTGCCATTTACTAGGATGAAGAGAGCTATGGGAGCAACACATTTGGGGTTGGAATCAGGAGTTTCTGTATGATACATGAGGTCTGAGAGGCCTCTGAGGGAGACTTCCTAGGCATTTGGGAATTGCGTCCAGAATTCAACATGGGAGCAGTCTGCGCAGGAGACTGTGCAGGAATCTAGGAGCCATCAGCATACCATGGAATTTATTCTTGAGACTGGACCAGACCCTCGGGAGGAACAGAGACACATGAGTCACGGCCAAGTGTCTGACCCTTTGAGGCTTAGTTGTCAAAGCTATAGGAGATCTACCTTGCATGGTTGTTGTGAGTGGTGGGAGGTGCCGAATGGACCCAGTGCCCAGTTCTCAGAACGACACTATTGTTGGCTCAGCTTACTTTGGATTTGAGTGTCTTCAGTCTTCTTTCTTTTTTCCTCTGTGCCCTCATTAGGAGTGGAAGCTGATCCTCAGCATTATTATTTAACTACTTGGATCCAGTTCAGCACTGAGCACCAACTGAAAAGAAGCCACTCTGCTAGAACATCAGCTACCTAAGGATCCTGGCTGGTACTTTCCACTCCCCAGGGATGCACCTTCCAGTGGAGAAAACAAGAAAACCCCATTGCCTTTCTGAGAATGTGAGGCAAACTGCAAGGCTGTGCAGGTGCAACACTGGGGTGGGGCTGGGGAGACATTAATTCAGACTGGGGACATTTGTGGGACTCACCAAGGAAGCAGAACGTGAGCTTGAGCTTGAGAGTTGAAAAGGAATGTGGCGGTGGCTCATGCCTGTAATCCCAGCACTTTGGGAGGCTGAGGCGGATGGATTACCCGAGGTCAGGAGTTTGAGACCATCCTGGCCAACATGGTGAAACCCCATCTCTATTGAAAATACAAAAATTATTTCGATGTGGTGGCACATGCCTGTAATCCCAGCTACTCGGGAGGCTGAGGCAGGAGAATCGCTTGAACCTGGGGGGCAGAGGCTGCAGTGAGCCAAGATCATGCCACTATTCTCCAGCCTGGGAGACAGAGCAAAGTCTCAAAAAAAAAAAAAAACGGAATGTGTTGGGGAAAGATGAAGGGCAGATGGGGTGGGGTGGAAGGGAGGGCAGCACAGGCAGATGTGACTAGAACAGACCAGACAACTACTTTATGGCTAAAGCATGGTGTTTGTGGTGATGTGGTAGAGGGAACTCAGCATGGCTTGAGCTAGACTAGAGGAGTTGGCAAGGGGCCACTCCATGTTAGCAACCATCACCCATGAGCACACACCGAGTTGTCTAGTTACCCAGAAGTCCTCCCCTGGAATCTTTTGGATCCTCTCACTCTTAAGCCCAGCACATCAACTCATTAGTTTCAATAAGACTGCCATTTTCTGCCAGAAGCTAACCTCCTCTGTTCCCCTCCTGTGGCTCTATCACTGTGGCCCATCTCTTACCAGCATCCTCAACTGTTTCACTCTCTGGCTTTTGACCACATCATCTTATAAACTTTGAGTCCTGGATCATTTCAATAGCCTCTCTCTCATTTTTTTATTTCAGGATGTCAAGGTAGTTGGACAACAATCCTTCACCTGCATACGGCAGTAGCTTCGACTTTGTTGCCACTAGTCTCAACTGGGTCTTTAGGAGTACTGGTCCATTCTTGTATGCATCCTTAGCCAGCTTAATTTTCCATTTTTCATGGTGGCCATGCCAAACCTTTGTTCAGGCTCCTGCTCCCTCAAATGTTTGCCTTCCCTGCATGCAAACTTGTATACTTTTTATTTTATTTTTGAGACAGGGTCTTGCTCTGTCACCTAAGCTGGAGTGCAGTTCATGAACATGGTTCACTGGACTCAGACATTTCTTTATGCCACCACTCACAACCACCATGCAAGGTAGATCTCCTATAGCTTTGACAACTAAGCCTCAAAGTGTCAGACACTTGGCCATGACTTGTGTGTCTCTGCTCTTCCTGAGGGTCTGAACCAGTCTCAAGACTGAATTCCATGAATACGCTGATGGCTCCTAGATTCCATCTCCTGCACAAATGACTCCCATGTTGAATTCTGGACACAATTCCCAACTGCCTATGAGGCCTCTCTCATAAGCTTCTCAGCACTTCACATATCATAGAGAAACTCCTAACTCTCTATGACATGTGTTGCTCCTACAGCTGTCTCAGTCTTAGAGATAGCTTTCTCCTGGGCTCAACTGATCCTCTCACCTCAGCCTCCTGAGTAGCTGGGACTACAGGTGCACATTACCATATCTGGCAAAGTTTTGTATTTATTTTTTGTAGAGACAGGGTTTCACCCTGTTGCCCAGGCTGGTCTAGAACCCTGTGAGCCACTGTGCCCGGCCACTTGTCTACTTATTAGCTCTCTATTGCTGTGTAATAAATTACTCCAAAATGGAATGTCTTAGAACAATAAACATTGATTATCTGATAGTCTGTAGACTCTGGGCATGGTTTAGTTGGGTATCTCTCCTTCAGGGTTGCTCATAAGATTGCAATCAAGCTGTTGGCCGGAGCTGCAGTCATCTCAAGGCTTGGTGGGGCTTGAAGGCTCCTAAGATCATTCATGTGGCTTTATACAGGGTTGCCTTAAAATAACATGACAGCTGACTTCCCCCAGGGTGGGCAATCCAAGTGAGAACAAGACAGAGTGCCTGTGATAATATGATACACATATTACACATATGTATGTGGTTTTGTCCAGTTTCTGGCTGATAACTCCTGCAGTCCTTATTTCCTGAGTTACTAAAACAATATGCATACCTTTTGTTAAAGTCTTTGTCCCTTGTCCTTGGTTCCTAAAGCAGCTTCAGAGTGATAAAGGTGAAGCTCTGTTTTGTTACAACATTGGGGGCCTTTAGGCCTCAGGAAGCAGAATCTCTTTCTCTGACCTTCTCCTGCGCTCCTTTCCCCGATCTTTTTTCTCCCCAACACAGGCCATAGGCACTAAAAGTATAATCTTCCCCCACCTTTCTGCCTTGGCGCTGGTCAGAAATAAATCATCTGGCCTACCTTGTCTGATTGTAGGTTCTAAGACCCTCATTTCAGAAGGGGTCCTGCCCTGTACCCAGGAGAAAGGAACGCTGCACAGAGAGGCCAAGAAGAATCTGAACTGATGGGCCTTGCTGAATTTCCGCACTCAGTCTATGAGTATTATACCCTTTTTGTCCAATCACATTTCTACATGGTTGTCCAGGCTTCAATCATGCCTATCCGATGAAGTCTCCAGGCCCAGGAAGATGGGATAGGGGAAGCTTCTGAAAAGCTGAACTCATGGAGGCTTCCAGGCAGTGCAGAAAAACTCGTTAAAGAAGCCAGGCACGGTGGCTCATGACTGTAACTCTAGCACTTTGGGAAGCTGAGGCAACTGGAGCACTTGAGACCAGGAATTTGAGACCAGCCTGATGAAACTCTGTTTCTACTAAAAATACAAAAATTATCCAGGCATGGTGGTGTGTGCCTGTAATCCCAGCTACTATGGTGGCTGAGACCAGAGAATCGCTTGAACCCCGGAGGCGGAGGTTGTAGTAAGCCAATGTCGCGCCACTGCACTCCAGCCTGGGCAATCCTTAAAATAAATAAAATAATAAATCAGTAAACATAAGTGTTTCCCAGAGTTTCATGAGCCTCTCCAGGAAATGAATCAAGCCTAAAGAGGGCATCGTGGGAACCCCAACTTGAAGCTGGTCAGTCTGAAGTTACAGAGGCCTAGACTTGCGACTGGCCTCTGAAGTGGGGGCAGTATTATGGGATTGAGCCCTCAATTTGTGGGATCTGATGCTATCTCCAGGTAGATAGTGTCAGTGTCAGAACCGAACTGAATTAGAAGACACCCAGCTGGTGTCCACTGCAGAACTGACTGCTCGCTTGTTGGTGGGGACAAATCTCCACACATTGGATCACAGGAGTCTTCTGTGCTGATTACTGTGATGTGACAGCAGAGGAAAAGTTTGTTTTCCAATACAGTGCCCAAGATGAAAGCCACAGGCTTTTATAACCAAATATATCACAAGTGACATCCCATCACTTGTACAGTATTCTTTTTTTTTTTTTTTTTTTGAGGCAGAGTCTTTCTCTGTTGCCTAGGCTGGAGTGCAGTGGCGTGATCTCAGCTCACTGCAATGGAATCCCTGCCTCCCAGGTTCAAGTGATTCTCATGCTTCACCACCTCTGGCTAATTTTGTATTTTTAGTAGAGATGGGGTTTCTCCATGTTGGTCAGGCTGGGCTCAAACTCCCAACCTCAAGTGACCCACCTGCCTCGGCCTCCCAAAGTGCTGGGATTACAGACGTGAGCCACCGTGTTCGGCCAAGACAGAATTTCACTGTGTTGGTCAGGCTGGTCTTGAACTCCTGGCCTTAAGTGATATGCCTGCCTCGGCCTCCCAAAATGCTGGGATTACAGACGTGTACCACCACACCCAGCTATGTGTATGATATTTTATGTGTCAGAAGTGGGTAAGTCCAGTGACCGCTCAGGGGGAGGGGGTTACACCAGATCATGAACACCAGGAGGCTGAGATCGTTAGAAGCTGCCTACCACAACTTCTCCTCTTCTTTCCATATTCCTACTTGCCTCCAGGGCCAGTTCTCAATATGCACAAATGCTCCTGTCTTCTGCGTCTGGCTTTATAGAGTATCTACCATTGTTCCATTGCCTCCTTCCCTTCAACCTTAAGCCATGTCCAGAAATCTCCCAAGCTAAAAGTAAATCTTCCCTCCACCTTCATCTATGACCACTAGTCTCTCCTTCCTTCCCCTGCAACTCTTGTTGAGAATGTGACCTTTCTTCTCTGCATTCACTTCCACCTCCACAGCACTGCTCTGCTAAGGTCATCAGTGACCTCCAAATGTCAGGTCATATGCCCACCTTTTAATCCTAGTCTTAGTTGACCTCTGTAGCACTGAATCCTGTTAACTCTCCTCTTCAGCTTCTCCTGTCTTGCTGACTTCACCTTTTTGGCCTCCTCTATCTTCACTTATCCCTAAATCTGAGGCTGTCCAGGCTTTGCCCACACTCCTTGGCTTCACTCCCTCTGAATCCCCCACCTCCTTTACTCCCAGCACCTCTATATTCTGATAACTATTGTTGCTGCTGTGCAGCTATTTTAGTCTTCCAACTCATATGTGAAAGAAGTAACACTTTTTTTTTTTCTTTTTTGAGATGGAGCCTTGCTCAGTTGCCCAGGCAGGAATGCAGTGGTGCGATCTCGGCTCACTATAATCTTCGCCTCCCAGGCTCAAGCAATTCTCCTGCCTTACCCTCCTGAGTAGCTGGGACTACAGGTTTGAGTTACATGCTTGGCTAATTTCTATATTTTTAGTAGAGACGGGATTTCACCATGTTGGCCAGGTTGGTCTCAAACTCCTGACCCCAGGTGATCCACTCTTCTCAGCCTCCCAAAGTGCTGGGATTATAGGCGTGAGCCACTGCACCCGGCCATGACATACTTCTTGACTTTGTTTAAACCAGTTTCAATCTGATATTCTACTGAGCTGACAGGAAATTAATCTCAGTAATAGCTGAATGTCCCACATTCTATCCACGGGTGTGTCAAAATCGGCTCTTCCTGGGAGGTCTTGCTAGGCAAAGGCATTGGTCTTTGGCTCATGCTGATCACTGCTGAGGTGCTCCCTGGCCTGACTGGATCGTCCCTTGAGGTCCAGTAGACTTGCTGCTGAGAGCAAAGGAATCTTTGGCAAAGTGAATGCTCCCAGGCCTGGGGTCCAGCCTTCCTAACTACAAAGATCAACCACCCTCTTTGAGGATTTGTCACCTGACATGGAGTAGCACCCACGTCCGGAAGGCTAAGATTCACAGCAACAACAATAGTTGCTGGAACCTGTTATTTCCTCTCTCCCAATCTTAAGGGGACTCTCTTCTCTCTCTCCTCTTGCAGCTCTCAAAGTTCCCACCCCATGAACAACAAACAAAGACAACCGTATCTGTTCCTTACCCTGCAAAAACATCTGAGGAAAGGAACTAGGCTTGGCCACCAGCTTGGAATGTAGAGGAGGGAAAACTGCAAACTAAACACAAATTAGCCTGCCATGGTGGCTCACACCTGTAATCCCAACACTTAGGGAGGCTAAGGTGGGAGGATGACTGAGGCCAGGAGTTTGAGACCAGCTGGGGCAACATAGGGAGACCCCCAACTCTACAAAAATTTAAAAAAAAAAAATAAGCTGGGCATAGTCTCAGCTACTTGGAAGGCTGAGGCAGGAGGATTGCTTGAGCCCAGGAGGTCAACTCTACAGTGAGCCGAAATCACACCACCGCACTCCATCCAGTCTGGGCAAGAGAGTGAGACCCTGTTCCAAAAAACAAACCAACCCACACAAATTAATACTGTTGGGAGCCGAGCAGTGAGCTTCAATACATGACACTCTCTTTTCTCCCTTGTGAGTTTAGGACACAGAGTCCAAAACATTTGCTTTATTACTAATAGAGCTCATTGGAGACAGTGGCTCCAAGTGTGCTCCAAGCACAGCCTCTTCACAGAGGAGGCCACCCACAGGCACGGCAGAGCCACTGCGCAGGGCCGGAAGAACGCAAAAGGGAGGAGCCATGGGGTGTGGCCGCAATGCTCAGTTTCTTCCCCAAGCCGACAGATCAGGTAAGCCGCCCCTTCTGCGTGGACGGGGCAAAGCCGAGAGTGGCCTGGAGTTCCTGCAGTGGGTGTGGGAAGGCTAGGAACCCAGGCTCCCCCGTAACAAATTTCCATGAAGATAACTCTGTCAGACTGTGAAGACTGGACGGACATCCAGCCAAGGCCTCGCTCCAGGGCACCAACCGGATGGCCATGAGGCAGCTCCAGTTCAACACCCCCAAATCTAAATTCAGGAGCCCTCTCCCCCAGCCCTCCCCTGCTATCTCAGAATTGATTGACAGTACAGTCAGCCTTCCAATTCAAGGAAGTGGGCGCTCTCCTCCACTCTCCCGTGAATAGTTTGTCAGCAGATCCCATCCTTTCTACCTCCAAAGTTTGCTCCGTGTTCCTTTGTTACTTCAGTTTACTCTCCCCATCTCTTAGATCACAGCAGGAGCCTCCCTACCATCTCCATGCCTCTGTCGTTCCCTCTCCCTCTTCCTGTCCATGGGAAGTGGGACTCTACCTACATTCCAACCTCATACCTTTTCCCCAAATGCAACTAATGCTCCTTTCACACAGCCCTATTACAACATCCAGTTTCCAGAACCTTTCCAGCCTTCCACCTCCCCCAGCTTTCGTCTGGAAAACTCCTGATTGGCCTACAACCTTCAGCTCTGGGGTTCTTCCCCAACACCATCCCTGACCAAGGCAGAATTAAGGGGTCCCTCTGCAGTGCTCCCAAAAGCGAGCATAACCAAGATGTTTGTCAGCGAACTTTCCACCAGTCTGAGGGGTCCTTCAGTGTAGGGACAGGTTTAATTTTTGTTTATGCTGTGGGTGCCTAGCTCAATGCCAGGTGGATGCTAGGGGCTCGATAAACATTTATGGAATCAATAGCCATGTCCCACAGGCCCCATCAATTTAACCTTGTCAAACCCATAGCATCTTTTCTCTTTCCCCACGCCCTTCACCTGGTGACCTTGGTGCAGCGAATTGGTTGAAGAGCTCACAGGGAATTTAATGGTGCTTTCCCTCTAGTGTGCTCAGCTGGAGGCAGGCAAAGCAGGCTTCTCAGCAGGCAGTGAGTGGGCCATGCTAGAGGAGGGACTGCTTTGTGCAACCTCAGGGCCTCCTGCAAATCAGACTCAATCGCCTTCACTTCCTGTGCTTAGGGAGATTAGATACTGCCTAATCAACGCCAATTTCTTTCTTAATGTTTGAAACTAAGTACCAGTTGCCATCCTAGTGGGTGGCTTTCAGAAATCCCCTCTTTTCTGGTGTTTGAGTTCTTGTGAGTTTCAAGAAACCAATCTATTTGGAAAGAACCTGCACATAGAAGTTCTTTGAACTGCTGAGAAGCCTTGGCAGGAAGTGACTTGGGATCTGGGTTAGACAGTTTTGTCTCACTCCCAGGAGAGGTGGGAGTAATGAGATACAGTTGCATTAGGTGTGGGTGTGGCTTTAGATCATTCCTGTGGCCATCTCTCCACGTGTGGCCCATTTTTTAGATCTAGTCAGAGCTGAAATTAGGATGACTGTTTATGCGGTAGAACATTTATTACACATTGGTGGTGCACTCTGCCAGGTATTCCAGGAGTCCTGGGCTGGCAGAGATGAGCTTGATAAGCATTTGCATTTCAGTTTAATGTTATAATCTTTTGTTGTTGTCGTTTGTTTTTTTGAGACAAGGTCTCACTGTTGCCCAGGCTGGAATGCAGTAGTGTGATTACGGCTCACTGCAGCCTCAACCTCTCAGGCCCAGGTGATTGATTCTCCTGCCTCATCCTCCCGAGAAGCTGGGACCACAGGCACATGCTGCCATGCCTGGCTAATTTTTTTTTTCCCACCTGCAACTGTTTTGATCGAGTTACAGTTTTTAAAATTATTTGTTGAGACAGGGTCTCCCTATGTTGCACAGGCTGACCGTGAACTCCTGGGCTCAAGTGATCCACCTGCCTTGGCCTCCCAAAGTGTTAGGGTTACAGGTATGAGCCACCATGCCTGGCCCGATTATAATCTTTAAGTGAACTAAAGTGCTCAGTGAAACTTTTTTCTTTCTTTCTTTCTTTTTTGGCCAGAGATAGGATCTCACTAAATTTCCTAGGCTGGAATGTGGTGGCACAATCATAGCTCACTGTAACCTCCAATTCTTGGACTCAAGCAAACCTCCTGCCTCAACCTCCCAAGTAGCTTGGGACTACAGGAACATACCACCGTGCTTGGCTGATGTTTTCTTTTGTAGGACAGGGGTCTCACTGTGTTGCCCAGGCTGGTCTCAAACTCCTGGCTTCAAGTGATCCTCTCTTCTTGGCCTCCCAGTGTGTTCAGATTACAAGCATAAGCCACTGGGCCTGGCCCTCAGGGAAACTTTATAAGAATTCAGTGAGTTCTATACATTTCTCCAAATAAAACTGTTTTGAGATGTATACTTGGAGAAGGACTTGGTGACAGGGCAAGGGCCATGTATTTTTACACTACTGCACAGAAGGTGGAGATCTGTTCCTCATTCTGGCAGGAGAGACAAATGCTGGCCTTCTTCCTTGATTCTTGTGATGTATTTTTAGGAGAAGGGATGCCCATTGTGGGTCAAGCATCTGCATAATGTGTGACATATGCTATTTAATGTAACTCATCATGCTGCAAAATGATCTCTTGAACTCCACTGTATACTAGGAACTTTTGGATTGCCTCTTTTAATCCATTTAGCAACTCTTTGGGGGTAGCTCCTGCTATTATCATCACCATTTTTTCAGAAGAGAAAACTGAGGGACTGAGGCATTAACTTCTACTATTTTGCATAGTCAATAAGTAAGTGCTAGAGCTGGCAACTGAGACTAGGCCATTGGACTACAGAGCCTCTTAAACACTTCACTTCTTGTCATATGAAGTAAGTGTTGAGATTCCCACTTTATAGATTAGTAACCTTGAACCAAAAGGTTAGGCAATTTGTCCAAGGTCTCACAAGTGGTAGGAGATATAGCTGAGGTATCTGCCTAGGTCTGCCTGCTTCAAAGTCTACAACATTCTCCTACCCCCTACTGGTTAGATAGTGGATATATTAGTTTAAAAGTCACAAAGTATGTCCGGGTACAGTGGCTCACACCTGTAATCCTGGCACTTTGGGAGGCCGAGGTAGGCAGATCACCTGAGGTCAGGAGTTCGAGACCAGCCTGGCCAACATGGTGAAACTCCGTCTCTACTAAAAATACAAAAATTTGCTGGGAGTGCTTGTGCATGGCTGTAATGCCAGCTACTCAGGAGGCTGAGGCAGGAGAATCGCTTGAACCCAGGAGGCGGTGGTTGCAGTGAGCCAAGATTGCACCACTGCACTCCAGCCTGGCGACAGAATGAGACTCCTTTCAAAAAAAAAAAAAAAAAAAAAAAAGTCAAAATGTTATACAAGTCTTATTTTGTAAAAAAAAAAAACAACAAAAAAACAAAAAAACAAAAAGTCCTCTGCTTTCCTGCTTCTCATTCTTGATATCTGCTCCCTAGAGGCAACCACTTTCATCATTTTAAGACTTTTCTCCTACTGATTACTTAACAAATTCCTAAATAACTTGCTAGTATTATTCTGGATTTTTGTCTTAGATATTTTCTACTCATTACCACTGAAGATGAGGATTTCACTCTCATACCCCGTCCTACTTCTCTCCCCCACACTTTTCAATATAGTTACAATTTTTGCCAAGTTCAATATTCTCTATTCTCTACTTGTAAAGACTATGTGAACATTCATAGCCAATCCATTGATGGCAGCAATGGCCCATCTGGAGCGGTGGCTGCGAAGACACCAGCTACAGCAGGGAAGGTGCAGCCAGGGCTGCGTGTGCCACAGAGCCAGCAGGAGACTGGAACAGGCGGGAGCCCTGCCCACTTCTGAATAGGTGGGGCAGGAGCCTGAGGCTCCTGGGCGGAGCTGCAGCCACCCAGTCACAGCTGTGGATCCAGGCATCCCTATGCTCTCCAAGGCCCAGGAAGTCCCTCTTCCCCCACAGGCTTGGACATGTGTGCTCCTGCTGCCTGGCCTTTCCCTGCTCCGGTGCGCACTCCAGAGCAGAACAAAGTTGTGGCCAAGCCTGGGTGCTGTCACAACCCAGCTGGGTGTGCGTGTGCTCAGAGTGACATGGACATACCAGCCCCCTGCTGCCTCAGCCCCTCCAGACTTTGGGCACTGAGGAGCACAGGAGGGGGCCAAGGGGGTGGGGCAGCTAGGCACAGGCTTGCAGGCGCCCCTTGGCAGGAACAGCCTCGGCACCATGGATGACGTGATTGATGGAGGCAGGAGGCAGACAGGCTCCTGGGTGCAAACGGGCGGGTCCCTGGTGAAGCCCCAGCTTCAAGCCAGGGAAGGGGGCTGGGGTGCCAGTTCCAGATGGAATCTGCGGCCCAGAGTGGAAACTTATGGTGCTTTTTCTGGGGCCACCCATGCACCAAGCAGCACACACTTCCTCCTTCTGAGTCCATGAAAACCTGGGGCTCAGACAGACTCAGGCAGATGCTGGGACTACCAGCTGTGGGAAGGAGCTTGCCACTTCAGGTCTCTACTCGTCAGGGTGAGCTGCCGGCAGAAAGGAGCTATCCATTCCAGGTCCCCTCTCAATAGAGAGCTGGACACCCATTGGCATGACCTGCCTGTGGAGAGGAGCTACCAACTCCAGGGCTGGGTTTCCTCTCTATTGAGAACTGGACACCTGTTGGGGTGACCTGCCTGAGGAAAGGAGCTACACGTTTCAGGTCTCCTGAGAGGTGTTCTGTGGCTCAATAAAGCTCCTCTCTGCCTTGCTCACCCTCTAGTTGTCCATGTACCTCATTCTTCCTGGACCTGCCGAATGGCTGGACTAAAAGAGCTGTAACACAAACAGGGCTAAAACACACCCCCTCACACTTACCATGTTGTGGGTGACAAGAAAGAGAAAGAGCTGTGGCCCTTTGGGGTGCCCAGACCTAGAGGTTCTCTGAGCCAAGACTGTGACAATCCTCTTTGGGACTCTGCAGTTTGTGGCCTCTCCAAGCTTTTGGGCACCACTGCATTCCCTTCATCCAGACACAGGTGGAAGCCACTTGTACTGCATCTGATCCAGTCGCAGGCTTGCATGGAGTGGGCGCCTGGAGCTGCCTGCCCCACCACAGCAGCCGGTGTGCTTTGCTGTGCTCAGTGGCCAGACCCCTGTGTTCACTTGCCCACACACCCCTCACTGCTTCATGCTTGGCTTGCCCTTGGCAGGCATGGGGTCCAGGCTGGTAGTGCGAGCCGAGTGCAGCCTGCCAGGCTGAGTGGCCAGAATGAGCCCAGCAGGCCCAAGCAAGACTTGAGCAAAGGCGCCACCAGCCACAGAGGTTTCCTGCAGGAAAAGCGACACCTGAAGGATCCTGTGACACCCTGTGAATGCTGTAGTTACATTTCCTTTTATTCAGCTTTTGGATTTCTCTGGAATATCTATCATTTTAAAAATTTTACTTGGCTATTTTCAAGCTCTTTGACAGAATCATTAATATCTTCTCACTATGATCAAGCATATCAGGTAAGCTTTCATTTTTTCTTCTTGGAGATATTCCTCCTGGATCCTTTTGTCTTTCTGCTCCAACCTGGCCTGATGGGTAAGGAATGCTAAATAGCTATTATATTGGGAGATTAACTGTCTGTCCTCCCTATTTGAAAACGCTTGCTGATCTTTTGGAATATTTTCATGTTATAGCTACCCTGTGAGGTTTGAAGGGTACATGTTTCAGGTGGAAGAAAACAAAGCATCGGGAGTTAAGTGTCAGTTAAAGTTACACAGATGCAAGTGGCAGAGCCAGGCTAGAACTGGGCTCCCTGCAGGAGGCACAGTGCCCCTGCAGCCTGACACAAATGACCATTGTTGCCACTGGCCAGGCTCCTCTCAAAAGTTCCACATCCCATGGAACGATATAGGGTGGTGGGAATTTGATGCATACATCTCCACCTAACTTCTTTCATAAATAGGAGATGGAGTTGAACACTTGGACTTTGAGTCCGTCACTTAATAGTTCAATTATGCAACTTGAAGCCAGTCATGTAATTCCTCTAAACCTCAGTTTCGTCACCTGTAAAGTAATAATAGCGCTATTAAAAATAGTGCTAAGATTAAGTACCATAATGTTTTAAAAGGCACATTGTAAATGCTTAGTAAACATTAACCATTGTAAATGCTAAGTAAATATTAAGGTTAGGGTTAGGGTTTTAAATTCTAAAAGCTCAGAATTTAAATTGGTCATAGAGGCAAATAGTGCAGATGATGGAAGAAAGCCAGTCTCAATAATGGTAGTTTTTGTTTAATTGTACAAGGTCACATCATTCCCTAATTTTCTATTTTTCTTTTTCAAGTGAGATGTAGAACTGCAGTCCAGTATCCTTGAGTTTCTGGACCATGTTGGGATATTATATGAGAGAGTGGTGTACACAATCACATTTTCTAAATGAGTGGTTTGTGCATCTCACTTGTGCACATCTTTGTTAGTAAGATACCCTTGTCATCCTTGAGTTTACCCCAGTCCACTCTCTGAGCATCTTTCCATCTCTTGGCCCTCTGAAGTTAACTAATATTAAGATGAATACTTTCCAAATGTCCCAATTCATGCTTTTGGCTTATTTTTATTTATTTATTTATTTTTGAGCCAGAGTCTTGCTCTGTCACCCAGGCTGGAGTGCAGTGGCGTGATCTTGGCTGATTGCAACCTCTCCCTTCTGGGTTCAAGCAATTCTCCTGCCTCAGCCTCCCAAGTAGCTGGGACTACAGGCACCCGCCACCATGCCCAGCTAATTATTTTTGTATTTTTAGTAGAGACAGGATTTCACCATGTTGGCCAGGCTGGCCTCCAACTCCTGAGCTCAGGTTATTTGTCTGCCTTGGCCTCCCAAAGTGCCAGGATTACAGGTGTGAGCCACTGAGCCTGGCCACTTTTGGCTTTTACATTTTTTTCTTTATTGTTGATTGATGCAAATATGTTTTTTAGGTAAGAATTTTTCCTTGGGACAAAGGATTATCTATACTTCATCTACTTTTCCCACTTCTTTAATAATACCATGCTTTACAGAAGTGTTTGCTAACAGTCTGCAGTGTAGAACAGACAGAAAAAAGAAAGATGACTAAGTTTAAGTTGAACTTTTGGGAACTTCTAATGCAGTGTATTTCAAACTGTAGGTCATGACTTAAGACAGGTTGTAAAATCACCTTAGTGGAATCACAGCACTTAAAAAAAGGAAATAACCTTTGTCACAGGTAGTAAGGAAAACATTGTTTTGTGGTTTTATGTGTATATATACATTTATTTACACACATATTCATGTATATATGGTATATGTGCTGGCTTGCAATATATAATGTATTTCTTATTAAGGATTACAGTCTAAATTTGAAAAACATATATATATATATATATATATATATATATATATATATATTTTTTTTTTTTTTTAAGGTGAGACAGTCTATCTCTCTTGCCCAGGCTGGAGTGTAGTGGAGCCATCTTGGCTCACTGCAACCTCTGCCTCTCGGGTTCAAGCAATTCTCCTGCCTTAGCCTCTTGAGTAGCTGGGATTTCAGGTGCACACCACCATGCCAGGTTAATTTTTGTATTTTTAGTAGAGACAGGGTTTTGCTTTGCCATGTTGGCTAGGCTGGTCTCTAACTCCTGATCTCAGGTGATCCACCTGCCTTGACCTCCCAAAGTGCTGGGATTACAGGTTTGAGCCCCTGTGCCCGGCTTAGAAAATGCGTCTTAATGGCCTCAAGTTTTGTTTGCCTTCTTGCATCTTCGTTACTTCAATGGGCTTCTCTTTAAGATAATACTATTTAAATTTAAAAACAAAACAATCCCACTCCCAAAACAAAACAAGGACTCATGTGTTTTCCTCTTCAATGTTTTTTGGGTATTCACTACATAAAGATTCTTGAATAAAGGTCACTTTTTTTTTTTTTTTAAAGACATGGAGTCTCTGTCATCCAGGCTGGAGTGGAGCAGTGTGATCATAGCTCACTGCAGCCTTGACCTGCTGGGCTCCAGCAGTCTGCCCACCTCAGCCTCTCAAGTAGCTGGGACTGCAGGTAAGCACCACCACACTGGGTTAATTTTATTTGTAGAAACACTCTGTTGGCCAGGCTGATTTCAGCTCCTGGCTTCAAGCGATATTCCCTCCTTGGTCTTCCAAAGTGCTGGGATTTATGGGCATGAGCCACTGTGCTTGGCTGGAAGTCATTTTTCTCAAACCTACAAACTTGTTTGGGGAAACAGGTAAACTGAGTATTACACAAGTCATAATAATTTAAATGTTAAAACATACTTGTAACATACTGAAAAGGTAGAGTCTGGCCAGGGTATCGTGGAAATCTGTATGTAGCAGTAAGCCAAAAATGTCAATAATCAAAGTTTGGCAAGGAAGGACCAGAAGTATGGATTTTTAAACACTATCCATTAAAACAATTTGGCTGGATTATATGGTTTGAAAGATGGTTTTTAGGATAGGGGATTAAAAAGCAATACATTTATTTATTTATTTTTCGAGATGGAGTCTCTGTCTTGCCAGGCTGGAGTGCAGTGGTGTGATCTGGGCTCATTGCAGCCTCCACATCCTGGATTCAAGTGGTTCTCCTGACTCAGCCTCACTAGTAGCTGGGATTACAGGTGTGTGCCACCACACCCAGCTAATTTTGTATTTTTAGTAGAGATGGGGTTCCACCGTGTTGGCCAGGCTGGTCTTGAACTCCTGAGCTCAGGTGATCCACCCGTCTTGGCCTCCCAACGTGCTGGGATTACAGACGTGAACCACCACGCCAGGTCCAATGTCACCCAGACAGGAGTGCAAGTAGTACAATTGTGGTTCACTGCCACCTCTGCCTCCCTGCCACCTCTGCTAATCCCAGGCTCAAGCGATTCTCCTGCCTTGGCCTCCTGAGTAGCTGGGATTACAGGTGCGTGTCACTACCACCCAGCTAATTTTCATATTTTTAGTAGAGACAGGGTTTCACCATGTTGAGCAGGCTGGTCTTGAACTCCTGACCTCAAATGATCCACCCGCCTCGGCCTCCCAACATGCTGGAATTACAGGCATGAGCCACTGTGCCCGGCCCCAGTACATTTTATTTTTGCCTTTAGTACTGTAACGTATTTGGATCTACAAAGAACCTGTTATGATGTTGACTTTAAAAAACATTTTATCACAGCGTGGTAATTGTGTTGTATGTTATATCCAAGGAGAGTGAGTTGTCCCCATCAGAAATTCACACTCCAGAGATGGTCAGCTAGGAATTCAATCAGGAAGCCCACACTTCACAAGTGACTACTAAAAGCCCTTGTTATCCACAGCTCAATCAATACAGACTTTGCCAATTAGCTTAATAAATGTCAAATGTGTTTCCATTGGTGACATGAGCAACTTGCTAGTAATGTTAATGATGCAGACACAAGCTCTTGTGAATTCAGTACATGAATTGCCTAAAAACTAGTCACTGTCCATTTTTACAAGAGGTGTAAGAATGTAACCAGCCATGTAACCTGTACTTGTATGGATAGTACCTAGAGCTTGATCCTGTGTCCAGCCATTATTAGTACAAAGGACTCTGCCTGATCCTGATCAGAAGGGTGACAGAATTTTGCCCCCAGTGCCTGACAGACACCTCCAGTGGTCCTTTCATGAAAAGGTGGTCAGATTATCAAAAGGGACTGAAAGCTGGGACACTCCAATAAGCTTATAGAGCAGATTGTATAAACTGTTGTGCCATTGCTTGGTGATAAGTGTTTAATAAATGATTCTGTGTGATGCAAATTAAGTCTGAGCTTTGCTTTCATACTAAGTGGGTAGTGGATACCGTCATCTACCAAAGAATCTAAGTGGTAAATGACAAAATTGCCACTGAAAAGGTAACTAAGTAAAGACTTCTGTGGAAGTCTTCTGTAATCCACTTCTGTGGATTACAGGTGGATGCCTGTAATCCCAGCTACTTGGTACTTTTTAGTCCCAAATAACATCACTCAATCATCACCTATTTATCAAAGCAAGTTTATTTGATTACTTATTCCAGGCAAATAATGAGGTGCATGTGTACAACTAAGAAATAAGGCAATCCAAATAAAAGGCAGGGTAAATTAATATGAACTACACAAACAGCTAGCTAGAATGGAACAGCAGCTGCATTCATTTTACAAAGCACTGTGGGGTGATATAGCACCATTAATCTCAAAGGTATCCTAAGTACTTTCTAGGATAAGTACATGGATCTTTTTGTTCAAATGTAGCAATAGCTTAAAAACTATAGCAAGCTTGATGATCATCTTATGTTCAACTAATTCAAATATAAAAGTATATCTGAAAGGTTGTTTCAGAGAAAATAGAAGCTGGGCATGGTGGCTCAAGCCTGTAATCCCAGCATTTTGGGAGACCAAGGCGGGTGCATCACTTGAGGTCAGGAGTTTGATACCAGCCTGGCCAACGTGGTGAAACCCCATCTCTCCAAAAATACAAAAATTAGCCGGGGGTGGTGGCAGGCACCTGTAGTCCCAGCTACTTGGGAGGCTGAGGTAGGAGAATCGCCTGCACCTAGGAAGTGGAGGTTGCAATGAGCCAAGATTGTGCCACTGCACTCCAGCGTGGGTAACAAGAGCGAAACTCAGTCTCAAAAAAAAAAAAAAAAGAGAGAATTTGGGAATACAATTAAACAAAAATTACCATTACTGAGACTGGCTTTCTTCCATCATCTGTACTATTTGCTATTTAAATTCTGAGTTTTGGATGATTTAATAGGTTATGTAAGCACATGTACAATTATAATTCATACAAAATTACTATTTTTTTTTTAACTAAAGCTTTTGTATTTATTGGTCTGTTTAATTTGTTCTGGCCTGAACTACAAACATGGAGGAACAAGAGATGTTTCATGCTACAGAACTCAACATTTTGGGATCTTTAATAATTTATTCTATTTTCTACCATTTCTAATGATCATTCTAAACTAATGTACTCTGATAACATTGGGTTGAAATTGTTGAACTCAAGTTTGATCCTGTTAATGAATCTAAGTTATCATGAGGACATTTGTAAATCTGAGATTAAGCATTCTTCTAAATGCTGAGGACTTTATGATTTCATTTTAAGTTATAAACTTCAAAATTTGGGATTCCAGAATCCCTCCCTCATCAGCCCATTTTACTAGTTAGAAGTCACAGCACATTTTCAGTGTATCACAGCAAAATCAAAGGGAGGAAATTATATAATATTCCAGGATTATTCAATCCTGGTGTCTCCTAATCCCAACTTCCACACTTTTTTTTTTTTTGGGTAATGAACCACTTGGAGAAGCTGATCTAAACTATACACTTCTCCCCCAGAAAGATGCATGTAAACTAGGACGACTTCTTTTTTTTTTTTACGATTTTTTTTTTTTTTGAGGCGGAGGTTTTCTTTTGTTGCCCCCGCGGGAGTGCAATGGCACGATCTCGGCTCACCGCAACCTCCGCCTCCTGGGTTCAAGCAATTCTCCTGCCTCAGCCTCCCGAGTAGCTGGGACTACAGGCACGCACCATCATGTCCAGCTCATTTTTGTATTTTTAGTAGAGACGGGGTTTCACCTTGTTGACCAGGATGGTCTCGATCTCTTGACCTCGTGATCCACCCGCCTTGGCCTCCCAAAGTGCTGGGATTATAGGCGTGAGCCACCGCGCCCGGCCACTAGGACTTTTAATACACAATTACAAAGAATTACCTGAGGGTTGTTCACGATTCTCAAGTTAGGAATTCCTATTTCAAAGGTGTGGAACATAGTGGAAAATAAGTTTAGCCAATTTTGATATTGCCCATCTTTACTTACTTGCTACTAAAGTAAGCATTTTAATAATGCTGCTAAATTGCTGCTTTAAAACAAAGCACTCATTTTAAAGATGAACACAGACTTTTAAAATTCATTCTCCTGGCTGGAGCAGTGGCTATGCCTGTAATCCCAGCACTCTGGGAGGCCAAGGCAGGCAGATCACTTGAGGTCAGGAGTTCAGGATCACCCTGGCCAACATGGTAAAATCCTGTCTCTACTGAAAATACAAAAATTAGCCAGGCGTGATGGCACAGGCCTGTTAATTCCAGCTACTCTGGAGGCTGAAGCAGGAGAATCATTTGAACCCGGGAGGCAGAGGCTGCAATGAGGTGAGATCATTCCACTGCACTCCAGCCAGGGTGACAGAGTGGGCTTCTGTTTAAATTAAAAAAAAAAAAAAAAAAAAAAAAAAAAAAAAATCATTCTCCTGCCCCCATTTTACAAAGTTGTAAGCCATGTACCTCTTATCTCAAATTGGTTAGGTCCCTAAGGTTTAAGCTAGCAGATAAGTGTTTTCCTTTCATATATATTCTCAAGGGCTAGTTACTGAAAAATGAGCAAATTAAAATGTAATACCCTTGTGAAAATGAACATGTGTCTATATACTGAAGAACAGATTATTTGCCTTTATCAAATATACTTCTAGGTATTTTTTCACACTTGAAAAACACAACCGAGCATGGTGGCTCACGTCTGGCTGAGGCAGGTGGATCACCTGAGGTCAGGAGTTCGAGACCAGCTTGGCCAACATGGTGAAACCCCGTCTCTACTAAAAATACAAAAATTAGCTGGGTGTGGTGGTGGATGCCTGTAATCCCAGCTACTTGGGAGGCTGAGAAGAGAGAATCACTTGAACCTGGGAGGCCAGGTTGCAGTAAGCTGAGATTGCGCCACTGCACTCCAGTCTGGGCAACAAGAGCGAAACTCTGTCTCAAAACAAAACAAACAAAAAACCCCACAAACACATGTACTTAGTGCCTCTGATCATAACAAAATTCCAGATCATACCTACTCCGTTTTTACTTGGGACCAGTACAATGGAAGCTTCCCACTAAGTTAACGAAATGTACTGAAACTTCTACTTACTGGTCAGGATAGAAAACATTTCATTTCTGACAAACCCCACTATCAACTCCTCAGTTACCAAACAGGTTGAAGAATGCTATCCTTGAGGACTCTAATGTTGACTCATTCACATGTTGAATGGGCTACTTAATCTAAAAGAAATGCCTATGCTATAGTACAAGATTAGACTTGTTGCTTCCTTATTAAAGAAAAACTCCACTAGTCACTCCAGGGAGTCTATTGATACAACAGAGTAAACATGGATATGGAAGGAATTCCTAAAGACTTTGAAGGCTGATTTAGAAGCAAGAGATATTAAAATGTGGAAATGCATACATACACAAGTATATAAAATTTAATCAAATTCCTTACCAAAGTTTTCAAAGGTTGAAGTCACGTTAATTATTCAGTCCTTTCATAACCATTCACTTTTGCTCAAATAGAGTATTTGTAGAACAAATCCCACAACATTTGACTAAAGGGAAAGAGTCAGCTAAGACAACAGCTTTGCCAAGGAAGCTACAACTTGGTTATGTGACTTAATTCTTATCTTTTGCTGCTATATAAAAAGGGAATAAGAGAACAATCATTTCTTCCTTGCTGTTGTTTACTTCTAAGACTTTTCATGTTTTCCATGGTAAAGGTAAACATTACAATTTACATTTCAGAGACCTAACGGGAAGCAGTGGAACCTGGAGGATACTGCTCTCTGACAATTCAAGAATTTCAACTCAACAGTAAAGGGCTTGCAAGAGAAAATGGACTGCTATTTCTCCACCTGCTAGATGGCATCCCATGAGTCCTACAAAATACACAACGAGTTATCTTCCCCACACTACTCAATATACCATTCTGGGTTTTTCCTACTGAACCTACTAAATGCTGAGTGAAATCTGAAGAAGGCGATAAATACTAGCATTCCTGGCTGTGTAATCTATACATTTTCATTTTAAATATAATAATTCAAGCATAATCCATATTTAAAAAATTAGACTAAGGAGAGACAATAAAGGTTTTAAAGGTTTCTCTTTGAAAAGATGGTATCTTACAGTACATACAAAAATACTCTGAAAATACATACGACTTCATTTACAAAACACTGAATCAACATATTACAAGAATTACATGGTTATGGATTTTAATAAACTGAGCATGCATTCATGAAACTTAAAAAATATTAAGAAATGCATTGAAAAAAGCAGCGTAAAAAAAGACAACTCATATAGTTAAATAAAAATTACAAAGGTCCTGAGCCAATTAATGGTTGGTAACAATGTCATTCAAAATGCCTTTAAGGTTTCAATAAAATCCACTGCTTATTTCTGCATGCCTAGTCCATGAAGAAACTATTTGAAGTTGTGGGGTAAATAATGGTCAGGAATTATCATGCCAAGTTAATTTTACACCTCAAAAATACAAGTTTGCCATACTTAAAGGTATCTTATTGTTGATGCTGGAATGCGTTGCTCCTCGGTAAAAAATACCAGTCAACTAACAAGAATGGCATGAAATAGGATATGTAACAATTTTACCATTCATATACTGACTTTCAGTATCCTGGTTATATTTTGATTTTTAATAAAGATGCATTTCAAAGGCCTCCATGGGAGGCAAAATATAGAGAATTTATGGTGCCCAACTCTTATGTAATCACTGGACTAATCTTCCCTGGTAACTAAGCAACATTTGGACAGAAAGGCACACAAAAAAGTTTAAATATTTCATGTGCCAATCTGGAAAAAAATAATTTAAATCAACAGAACAGACAGTGCATCTACACAAATAAGGAAAGCAGAAAAAATACCTCACATTCATTTATCTCAGGTTTCACAAAGTGGCTTCAATGCTAAAGTAAATGTGTTAACATTTGGAAAATACAAGACAATTTTTTTGTTTGTTTTCAGCTGTTTTTTAGGTCTATACAATGATTACAACATAAGACAAAAACAAACAAAAAAAAATGCACGCGCACACACACACACACACACACACACAAAATGGAGTTCAGGACTTGTTATCAGTGTCCAAGTGGCCAAGAACTGGTTCCCATAACAAGCGTTGAAAATTAAGGCAGTAAAACCCCCAAATGCAAAGCTGTAATACTGTAGACTGCAATTTGACAGCAGGTGATCCTCAGAGAAGTGTATGTAGCAATCAGTAAAAGAATGCTACAGCATCTGCAGGTCAAAGTGTGACAGTTCAGAAACCACTTCAAGGTTAATGAGGCTGAGGCTGTAACTTTCACCATATTTCATGTATGACAGCCACTTCTATTTGAAAAAACAGTGGCTGCATCTATGTCACTAAATGATTGCTTGTTCACTTAAGAGAGGAGGCACTGCTTTTACCGATTAAGGGTCAGTCGAATGGAATTTTTGATGACACGGATGTTATTTGCTGGAACTGGAGATGATGAATCTGGTAGTTCTTTACTGGGTAGTCTCTATTAGAAAGAAAGAGAAACAAAAAAGGAAAAGCACACCATATGTTATAAAGGCCCAACTAGAAAGTCACTCACAAAAAAACTCTTGAGTTTTTCTCTCAATCCCTCTAGCTCCTGAACACTCAAGTATGCAATGAATACTTCCTTCCAGTGTTCATAGGGAACTCTTGCTTTCGGCATGACTTCTTTTTACAGTCACAGGTGAAAAGCAAAGGGCTAAGAGAAAGGTCAGAAGTGGCAGGAGTGTGAAGATGTACAGGATGGGGACAGTTTCTTGTCAAGAGATGACTGCTTAATTCTCCTCTCGTTTTACCTTGGCTAAGCCAGTATCTGTATCATATCCATATGCATTAAAACAATTATGAACAATTTGAGATATATAAAGTAATAGAAAACAGGGCAATACTGACTTAAATGCCATAACCAAGTCTCAGATATTATTACAATTTTGTGCGAATTGTTTGGTGTAGCCACTTTCACTTTAGACTTGATATATTAAAAAATCCATATGTCACTCCACTCTTTTGTACTTTAATATCCATCTCAAAAATTTTTTCCACTATCACATAATTATACATCATATTTTTTGTAACTTAATCTTACGTTACAGGCTCAAATTCTACAACAAATGGCCTGCGAGTATTCTATTTTGCTTTAGAAAAGCTACTACATTGTGGAAAACCTGGCAGGGTAAGAGCTGATGATGAGAAGCACTTTACTATTTAATGGGAGGGGTGAAAATAAGCCATTCTGTTCACTATAAACTCAGAGAAGGACTTAGATTTACACAAGGCTGCTTTTTGAGTACTTGCTTTTTAGCATAACATACTTAATACTACTACATATTATTAGTTATAAAAGTAATTCTTCAAATAATAAACATTTAAATTATAATTTAGGGGCTTTTAGCTCATGTTTTAAAGGTATTTACTATATATACCACTACATTTGGTTCCTCTAAAATATTAATACATGTAGTTCCTAATTATCAAACCTATGTTTGGACAGTAAGCAGTAGTACACAACAGAGATATATTACCAGGTACTTGGTAAGAAATTAATGTGCTAAGCATCCAACTGCTTCTTTAAAGATAAAAAACAAAGGGTGAACATAATCTAAATAAATAATAAAGTTGTCTTAAACTATTCTCTCTTTTTTAGACTTCTGAGATACATACATTTAGAACTACATACTTTGCTATCTCCAACCCCAACCCAACTACACTGCTAGTCTTCAGGACAGGGACAAAATCTTTCCTTTTCCCAGTGCTAAGGCTCTTTTTTTTTTTTTTTTTTTTTTGAGACGGAGTTTCGCTCTTGTTACCCAGGCTGGAGTGCAATGGCGCGATCTCGGCTCACCGCAACCTCCGCCACCTGGGTTCAGGCAATTCTCCTGCCTCAGCCTCCTGAGCAGCTGGGACTACAGACACGCGCCACCATGCCCAGCTAATTTTTTGTAGTTTTAGTAGAGACGGGGTTTCACCGTGTTGACCAGGATGGTCTCGATCTCTTGACCTTGTGATCCACCCGCCTCGGCCTCCCAAAGTGCTGGGATTACAGGCTTGAGCCACCGCGCCCGGCCGCTAAGGCTCTTAATAAGCCTTTTTTACTTGTAGATTACCTATGAGTTTTTACCTATGTACTGTACCTATGAATAAGACTGTTACCTTTTTGCGAGATGTGTCAATAGTAGGAATAGGCATAGATTCTCCTCCAATGGCATCCTAAAAACAGAAGAAACAACACAAGTAAAAACTAACTTTCCTATATGCAAACACTTATTTCTACTTAAAATAAAACCTAACTAAAACCTAACAAACCTAACAGTAGATCTTGTCTGACCTACTTTCTAATATGGCACTTTTCCTGATACATGGAGTTTTACAGTAAATATTCTGAAGCACACTATTAATATATTTACCACTGATTTTCTTTTTCTTTCTTCAGCTGTGCGAGGGTCCTTAAATGTTGATTCAAGTCGAATAAACTAAAATATAAACATTGAAATAAATTGCTAGTATGTATCTGCAAAAACCATACAAATCTATATAGACTGGAAGACTAATTAGTGGTTAGGCTCTTATAAAAATTACTATAAACATGGGTTGGTAAGGGAAGATAATTTAAATCAGATTGACTTCAGTTGCCACTGTTAATTTCTACAGTTTGAGTGATCTTTTTGGTTAAATCAATTCAGATTCTAACGAATACAGTTTTACCACCACCTACTGGAAACAGGGCATATTAACAGCCAAGAAATAAGATTTCGTTATCAATAATGACTTCTGTAAGTCAAGGAGAAACTTGGACCAATCATTCAAATTTTTAGACACATTAGTAATTTGATTTTAGGATGAGCAATTAATATTGTTCCTTTAAGGTTTGGGTAAATATTCTTTTCAGTCAACTCCTAACAGAACACCAACAGCTATGGAAAATTGTTTCTTTAGTATTAAGTTTAAAAATATTAACTACTGAATCACCACTAAAGTTGTAGCTTTACCTTTTCTATGTCTTTCAACCTCTTAGAAGTCCCATCTATGGATGGGGAATGGGATCTCTTGGGTGTAACAGTCTTAGTTATATTTGACATTCCATTCAGATGTGGTTGTCCCTGGGCAGGGTTGTGGGGTGTTGTGATTCTAGGAATGACATTTCGCCCTACTACGGTAGGAATGGTACACACAGCAGGGGGTGACACAGCTTTTACTGTAGAGTCAATTTCTGAAAAGGAAAAAAAGGATTTTAATAATTAAACATTTATGTATATAATTTTCTTCTTTTCTTGAGACAGGGTCTCTCATTCCCATCACCCAGGCTGGAGGGCCGTAGCTTGATCACGGCTCACCGCAGCCTCTACTTCCCAGGCTCAGGTGATCCTCCTGCCTTAGCCTCCTAAGTAGCTAGGACTACAGGCATGTGCCACCATGTCCAGCTAATTTTTTGTAAATAGAATTATTAATAATACAAGTTTAGATACCTACTTGCACCAATGACTGGAATGGAGAGTCCTTGGGCTGGTGGTACACTCAGTGGCTTCTCCACAATTACAGCAGTAGGCTCAGCACTATTCCTAATGAAAGTGTTAAATTATCATCAATAAATGATTTAAATATTACTTTTTTCCTCTTTTTTGAGAAAAGGCCTCACTCTATTGCCCAGGTTGGAGTGTAGTGGCACACTCACAGCTCACTGCAGCCTCAACCTCCCGGGCTCAAGTAACTACCACTCAGCCTCCCAGGTAGCTGGGAATATGGTGTGTGCCCTCATGTCTGGCTGATTTTTAAATTTTTATTCTTGTAGACACAGGATCCCACTATGGTGCCCAGGCTGGTCTTGAACTCCTGAGGCTCAAGCAATCCTCCTGGCTTGGCCTCCCAAAGTGCTGGAGCTACCACCAGCTGGCCCCTTTACTTATTTAAAACACTTATTACTGTATAACAATTACAACTGCCTTTTTTTTTTTTTTTTTTTGACATAGTACTGTTCTGTCACCTAGGCTGGAGTGCAGTGGCATGAACACATGGCTCACTGCAGCCTCAACCTTCCGGGCTCAAGCAATTCTTCCACCTCAGCCTCCCGAGTAGCTGGGACTACAGGCGTGCACTACCATGCCGAGCTAATTATTTTTTTTTTGAGACAGAGTCTCACTCTCGTTGCCCAGGCTGGAGTGCAATGGCACGATCTCGGCTCACTGTAACCTCCACCTCCTGGGTTCAAGTGATTCTCCTGCCTCAGCCTCCCAAGTAGCTGGGATTACAAGTGCGCACCACCATGCCCTGCTAATTTTTGTATTTTTAGCAGAGACAGGGTTTTGCCATGTTGGCCAGGGTGGTCTTGAACTCCTGATCTCAGGTGATCTGTCCGCCTCAGCCTGCCAAAGTGCTGGGATTATACGCATGAACCACCGCCACCGTGTCTGGCCTTTTTTTTTTTTTGTAGAGGCTGGGTTTCGCCATGTTACCCAGGCTGGTCTGGGAACTCCTGGGCTCCAGTGATCCGCCTGCCTTGACCTCTCAAAGTTGTAGGATTAAAAGCCCCAGCCACTGTGCCTGGCCACAACTGTTGGCTCAGGCCTGTACTTTAACATTTCATTGAAATAAAGGTGGAGAAAAAGCAGAGGAGCCAGTAAGAAGAGAAAAATTTAAGCAAAAAATGTGTACATTTCCGTGTATCTATCTAGTCTCACATGCTCATAAGCCTATACCATCTCCCACAGGATTACCACAATTATTTCTAAACAAGAAACTGATCAGCAGCCTGTAAAATAAAATCTTTTAACAATTTAAAAAGAAAGGCAGTAGCAGAGGTATAGAAAAGTTCACATTATCGTCAAACAAACTGAACAGAAAACCAAAAGGACACATTTGAAATATGACAGACCTTTCCATTTCTCCTACAGAAGGGCTATCAGACTTGGATGCTGGAGAATTAAAAGGTGTTCCATTATCAGTGTCTCTGGAGCTATCTAGACAACTGCTATCCAGAGACGATCTTTTGGATTGAAGTCCGCCCGAGCTTCGACTGACATCAGAGAGACTTTGCTGAAAGAAGAAAACGATTTTAGGATTTTGAAAAGCAAATTATAAAGACTGGTTTCAATTTTGAAGGTCATTTAAGCAAATTATCTCTTGTGATGAATGAAAATGAGATTTCAGTCCTAGATTGAATTGCCTATATCCTCCTTATTTTTCTCAATAGGTTTGTGAGCTGTAAGAATGCAAATTTGATCCTAGATTTGTCTGACTAAAACCATACTGGAAAGTTAAAATTACAAACTCACCTTTTTCTTCTTTTGAAGAATTTCTGCAGGAAGGTAGTGATGAAGTTGTTTTTTCTTTACATGAGTTGCTTCAATTTTCATTCCCTCCTTTAGCATATTTATATTGTTTGCCTGTCTGTACACTGCAACAATGTTAATACGTTAAATGGGACACTTCTTTCTGAACCAAGGGTTCTGCCTAATTTTCCTGAAATGCATATGCCTTTACTATATCCCCACTATCACCACCGGCCACCCACCCACCAATAACCCTCTCACAAAACAAATATTTTTAATACATTTACATCACATCACAATCCTATTCATGAATCCACTAGTTTCTCTCTTTTTTATTTTATTTTTTGAGACGGAGTTTCACTCTTGTTGCCCAGGCTGGAGTGCAATGGCGCGATCTTGGCTCACTGCGACCTCCGCCTCCTGGATTCAAGTGATTCTCCTGCCTCAGCCTCCCAAGTAGCTGGGATTACAGGCATGCACCACACCATGCCCAGCTAATTTTGTATTTTTAGTAAAGATGGGGTTTCTCCATGTTGGTCAGGCTGGTCTTGAATTCCTGACGTCAGGTGATCTGCCCACCTTGGCCTTCTAAAGTGCTGGGATTACAGGCGTAAGCCACTGTGCCTGGACATGAATCCACTAGTTTTTCCATGTCCACCTTCTAAGACTTTCTCATAATTAAACAAAATAAATGTATGGAAAAAAAGGTATTTTCCAGATCTTGTTTTCTAATATTACCCCAAGAGGCAATCTTTCCTCATAATTACTTGTCCAAGTCTAAGCTAATTCTTTTTATTATTTATTTATTTATTTTATTTTTTAAGATGGGGTTTCACCATGATGGCCAGGCTGGTCTTGAACTCCTGACCTCAGGTGATCCACCCACCTTGGCCTCCCAAAGTGCTATGATTACAGGCGTGAGCCATCGCGCCCGGCCATATTCTTTTTATTTTTTTGACACGGACTCTTGTTCTGTCACCCAGGGTGGAGTGCAGTGGCACAATCCTGGCTCACTGCAACCTCTGCTTCCTGTGTTCAAGCCATTCTCCTGCCCCAGCCTCCCAAGTAGCTGGGATTACAGGCATGCGCCACCACGCCCAGCTACTTTTTAGATTTTTTGTAGAGATGGGGTTTCTCCATGTTGGTCAGATTGGTTTCGAACTCCCGACCTCAGGTGATCTGCCCACCTTGGCCTCCTAAAGTGCTGGGATTATAGGCGTGAGCCACTGTGGTTGGCCACGAATCCACTAGTTTTTCCATGTCCACCTTCTAAAACTTTCTCATAATCAAACTTTATTAACAACATAAATGCATGAAAAAAGGTACAGTATGTTCCAGATCTTGTTTTCTAATATTTTACCAAAAGGCAATCTCTCCTCATAATTACTTGTCCAAGTCTACTTCTTTTTTTTTTTGGACACAGGAGTCTTGCTCTGTCACCCAGGCTGAAGTGCAGTGGTATAATCTTGGCTTACTGCAACTTCTGCCTTGTGGGTTCAAGCTAATTCTCCTGCCTCAGCCTCTCACGTAGCTGGGACTAGAGGCATGTGGCACCACGCCCAGCTACATTTTTGATTTTTCGTAGAGATGGGGTTTCACTATGTTGGCCAGGCTGGTCTCAAACTTCTGATCTCAAAAGATCCATCCACCTCTGCCTCCGAAAGTGCTGGGATTACAGATGTGAGCCACGGTACCCGGCCTTCTAAGCTAATTCTTACGCCAAATATCCAAGATGCAATTCAAGCTGTCTATGAGAATTTACTACTGCAGCTACCACAATCATAGAAAGACAGACTTCAGGAACCATCTTACAAATACATACTTATTGTACAGTTGAGAAAAGGAGGCTAAACAGCCCTGAATGCCTTGTCAGGATCAGAATCCACGTAGCCCTAGATTCCCATTCTAGTGCTTTTCACACCTTATAAGAAAACGGGTTTTATTTATTTTATTATAACCAAATAAATTTCTTAATATGTTTTAATTGTAAATATACCCAATTAGATTAAAAGCCCACTGAAGACAGGGATGGGAGGCTTGTTTTACACAGCAACTACTGTGAGATGTGGTAAATTATTAATCTCTTGGGGCCTCAAATTTCTTCATCTGAAAATAATATTTTATAAATTTATAATAAACAATGTACCTTCTCCTTTTTAAATCAATTAAGACCAAATTAGAATGGAAAAATTTATAATGAATGTTTTTATTCCAGATTGCTTATAAAAGAGTTACCAGGGGTGCTTGTTCAAGATGCAGATTCTTTGGTTCCCTCCCCAGAGTGTGATTTAGTGGTTCTAAGGTGAAGCATAGGAATCTGCATTTTTTTCTCCTGTTTCTTTTTTTTTTTTTTTTTTTTTTTTTTTTTTTTTAAGATGGCATTTCACTCTTTTTGCCCAGGCTGGAGTGCAATGGTGCGATCTCAGTTCGCTGCAACCTCTGCCTCCCAGGTTCAAGCGATTCTCCTGCCTCAGCCTCCCAAGTACCTGGGATTACAGGCATATGCCACCACGCCCGGCTAATTTTTGTATTTTCAGTAGAGATGGGGTTTCACCACGTTGGCCAGGCTGGTCTCGAATTCCTGACCTCAGGTGATCTGCTTGCCTCGGCCTCCCAAAGTACTGGGATTACAGGCGTGAGCCACTGCACCTGGCCAGGAATCTCCATTTTCATAATAGGAGGACTCTTTCAAAAGAATTCAGAAAACCCAGATGAGCCAAACCAGTAATTTTAATAGTATTCCAGATTCTTAAGTTAAATAATCCTAAATTCATAACAGATACATTAAGATATTCCAGGGTTGTGACTAGAGTGCTAGATGCGAAAGATACTCTTTTCACTGATCCTGAAATATATTCAGTAATTCTGTACTTAGTGATATTTATTTCATATAAAAAAACATAAAAATCTGGCCAGGTGCAGTGGCTGACACCTGTAATCCCAGCACTCTGAGAGGCTGAGGTAGGCAAATCGCTTGAATCCAGGAGTTTGAGACCAGCCTGGGCAACATAGCGAAATTCTCTATTTAAAACAAACAAAACAGAACAAACCCCATAAAAATCAAGTTTTTTTTTTTATTTTTTGAGACAGGGTCTCACTTTGTCACCCAAACTACAGAGTAGTGGCACAATCTGGGCTCACTGGAGCCTTAACCTTCTGGGTTCAAGCAATTCTTCCACCTCAGCCTCCCAGGTAGCTGGGACCACAGGCGTGTGCCACTATACCTGGTAATTTTTTTTTTTGTATTTTGTGTAAAGATGAGTTTCAACATGTTGCCCAGGCTGGTCTCAAACTTCTGAGCTCAAGAGGTTCACCTGTCTCAGTCTCCCAAAGTATTAGGATTACAGGTGCTCGTGAGCCACTGCGCCTGGAAAAAATCAAGTCATCTTTATGATTGTGGTCACAAACCCTGGTTGTATACACAAACAGCTTTCCTTTCTTTGTATTTTAAAACATAATATTCAGCTGGGCAAGGTGGCTCACGCCTGTAATCCCAGCACTTTGGGAGGCCGAGGCAGGTGGATCACTTGAGGTCAGGTGTTTGAGACCAGCACGGCCAACATGGTGAAACTCGTCTTCTAAATATACAAAAATTAGCCAGGCATGGTGGCATGGACCTGTAATTCCAGCTACTTGGGAGGCTGGGGCATGAGAATCGCTTGAACCCCAGAGGCGAAGGTTACAGTGAGCTGAGATTGCACCACTGCAGTCCAGCCTGGATGACAGAGTGACACTCTGTCTCATAAAATAAAATAAAACAGTTAACATTCACATGCTACAAAACTCAAAAGTGTTGAAGAGTATTCAATGATGTCTCCTTATCCTGTCCCCTGACCTAGAAGCAACCACTCTTGCCATTTTTTAGAAAACTAAGCATCCTTCCAGAGATATTCTATGCAATTATAAGCAAATGTGTATTTATTTTTTCTTTTTTCTATAAATGGTAGCACAGTGTAACAGTGTTCTGTAATTTTACCTCCCACTTAATATATCTTGGAAATTGCTTCATAATGCTTTTTTTTCCCTTTTTTTTGAGACAGTGTCTCACTCTGTGGCTCAGGCTGGAGTGCAGTGGGACAATCTCAGCTCACTGCAACCTCCTCCTCCTCCTGGGTTCAAGTGATTTTCCTGCCTTAGCCTCCCAAGCAGCTGGGATTACAGGCATCCGCCACCATACCACGCTAACTTTTCTATTTTTAGTAGAGAAGGGGTTTCACCATATTAGCCAGGCTGGTCTCGAACTCCTGACCTCAGGTAATCTGCCCGCCTCTGCCTCCCAAGTGCTGGGATTATAGGGCGTGGGCCACCGCGCCCGGCTCCTTTCCTGTTTCAATAGCAGTATGGATATGCCATGTTCACTTAACCAATTGTGGAACTTTAATAAGTACAGCCAGCCAGATCGTAGGCAGATGACACTGAGTAATAGTCAGGTTTGAGAATCACGGCTCTATGATGATGAAGTCTTACCTGTATCAGTAAATGACTGTATATCATATGTCAAGTCTATGTTGACACTTTCTGCATTTTCTACTCTCCGAAAAATTATCCCAAGGAACCACATTGATACGTAATTGTTGCTATAAAGTAAAATTTAAGAATTTCCATTAATTACTATTTTTTTTTTTTTTTTTTTACAATGTTACAGATGCTACTTCATAATTAAAACGTGGTCTCTACCTCTCTTATCTCACAAATACAGATTTCAGTGGTCTGGCCAGATTCTTAAAAGTGGCATCCAGAACACTGGTAAGCTACTGCCTGCTGTTCTAAGGAGGATTAAGTGGCTATGAAAATGACTTACTAAATATATGCTTAAATATGCTCCAAATATTGTGATGGTGTTTTGCCGGGGTTTCTGGGCTACCAAAGTAGTATGTACTTATTTTTAATGTTAATGCCTAGCCACTCAAACTCGAATATATAATGTGTCATACTCCCATCAATGCCTGTTAAACAAAAGTCTCGCAATTACTCTGAAATGATGCATATGCCAAATAACATTATTTAATAAATACAGTATTAAAAAACAATTAACTTACTCTTTATGATGTTCCTTACTCCCTGGGAATGACTGGGGATTCACATGGGCAAGAGTAATAAATTCATTCCGTTCCAAGTTTCCAACAAGTACACGTATTTTAGATTCTACTAATCCAACCCTAAAACAAACAAGGAACACAATTCATCTTATGTCCACTTTAAATCTGAAAGCTACACTCAAGTAAACTAAACAGCATATTAACTATGAAGCTTTACATGTTCATTAAAAAATTTCAGGGTGGGTGTGGTAGCTTATGCCTGTAATCCCAGCACTTTGGGAGGCTGGGGCGGGCAGATCACCTGAGGTCAGGAGTTCAAGACCAGCCTGGCCAACATGGTAAAACCCCGTCTTTACTAAAAATACCAAAAAATTAGCTGAGTATGGGGTGCACACCTATATTCTCAGCTACTCAGGAGGCTGAAGCAGAAGAATCGCTTCAACCTGGGAGGTGGAGGCTGCAGTGAGCTGAGATCACCCCACTGCACTCCAGCCTGGGCGACAGAGTGAGGTTCCATCACTAAATAAATAAATAAAATAAAAATTTCGGCCCAATATATTAGGAACCCCATTTAAAATGCCATTGTAAACACAAATTATCTTATGTCAACTTTAAATATGAAAGCTACACTCAAGTAAGCCAAACAGCATATTAGCTATGAATCTTTACATGTTCATTTAAAAATTTCAGCCCAATACATTAGGAACCCTATTTAAAATGCCATTGTAGTAAATAACAAGTTGGTAGATTCCTGTGTGTTCTTTTTTTTAATAGAAGAACTGATTTATTTAATGCATTTCTGAATCTAAAATACTCTGACTTAGTTAAGACTATAAATAGTCATGGCTTAGGGCATGAACAAAAATTGCTGGTTAATCTAATCCCGAATCTTTTTTTACCATCAAATCTTACATCTCAAACCTAAGGCTAGGTCAGGTGTGCTGGCTCCTGCTCGTTAATCCCAGTACTTTTGGGAAGCTGAGACGGGAGGATCACCTGACACCAGGAGTTTGAGATCACCTGGGGCAACACAGTGAGACTCCATCTCTGTAAGATTAAAAAAAAAAAAAAAAATCAGCCAGGCATGGTGGCATGGACCTGCAGGCCCCAGCTACTCAGGAAGCTGAGGCAGGAGGGACTGCTTAAGCCCAGGAGTTTGAGGCTGCAGTATGGTCACGCCACTGTACTCCAGCCTGGGTGACAGTGAGACTCCGTCTCTTAAATAAATAAATAAATCCTAAGGCTAAGATATGTTTAAACAATGAAACTAATATTGGTACATAATATATGAAACAATCATATATTATGATAGACTTTGCATTTAAGAAAAAATTCACTAAATTTGGATTAGATATTATTAAAATACCTCAAGTTTCTTCAGATTTCTGCCAACTTCATTTCTACCTCACTTAAGAAGTGTGACCAATGGCAGCTATAAAACTTATTCATGACTTAATGAATTAGAATAACTATAAGTACATTTTAACATTTTTTAAAAGAACATCAGCAAAGGCTTATACATTATAATTGTTGTATGTGCTTTAACAGTTAATCCACAAAAATCTGTGTTATTCCGGTGTCATCTAAATGAGAGGTTGGTAAACTTTTTCTGCAAAAGGCTAAACAGTAAATTTTAGGGTTTCTGGGCCATACAGTCTCAGTTACAACTATTCGACTTTCTTATGAGGCCCAGAAGCAGCCACAGATAATATATAAATGAAGAAACATGGCTATATGCCAATAAAACATTATGAAAAATAGGTGGCATATTGAATTTGGCCTAGACCCTATTTTCTGACTCCTGATATGGACAAACAAAATACTGTTTCAGTGACAGGATTATTTTCAGAGTCCCTTTAATTACCAATGAAATAAGCATTAAACTCCTGAAGTAAAAATAAAATAGTATTGTTGTTTTGCTTTTCCAGAAGTCAGACCCAAGGAAAGTACAACCATCTCTGGCGGTCTCATAGCTTCCGCCTGATAGAGCCAAGGATGTGAATATACTGGAGGCAGAGGGGATAAATTCAGATGTGCTAGAAAGAATATTACTTCTTGACCACAAATGTCTCCTGTTGATGGAAGCTAAATCTGAAAAATTTATGCCATCATCTCCTAAATTAAAAGGATATAGAAAATGTCTTTTGAGTTTTGTTGAAGGTAAACATGATGGCAAAAATGGAAAACTTATTAAGACGGTGGCTATCAGAATCATCCAAACTAGACAAGAAGCAGAATTTATACATATATCCTTCTCTCATGTCCCTCCTGATTCTGAAACATTAATTTGATGGCATATTTTAAACACTGAAGCTCCATGGTCATATACAACAATCACCAGTAAGATATAATAATTTTACGGATCACTTGAGATCAGGAGTTTGAGACCAGCCTGGCCAATATGGTGAAAGCCCGTCTCTACTAAAACTACAAAAATTAGCCATAGGGTATGATAGCATGCACCTGTAGTCCCAGCTGCTCAGAAGGCTAAGGCAGGAGAATCACTTGAACCCAGGAGGTGGAGGCTGCAGTGAGCCGAGATCACGCCACTGTACTCCAGTCTGGGTGACAGAGACTCCTTCTCCCCCCCAAAAAAAAAAAAAGCCTGGGTGAGGTGGCTCACACCTTAGCACTTTGGGAGCTAAGGTGGGCAGATCACCTGAGATGAGGAGTTCCGAGACCAGCCTGGCCAACATGGCAAAACTGAGATCACGACACTGCACTCCAGCCTGAGCAACAGTGACACTCTCTCTCTCTCAAAATAATAATAATAATAATTTTCTAAATCAAGCAAGAAAGTATTTTATAAATGGTAAAGCGCCATGTAAATATGTCACTATTACCACACACTAGGTAGAAAACTTGAAATAGAAGTCTTACCACTCTAGATGGTTTTCTTCTGTTGATGCGCTGGCAGTCAATACTATATAATGTCTGAAGAATTGTCAGTAACAATCAGGAAAAAAAAGTCAGAAAAATTGTTAGGGCTTGCTTTTTAATCATCCCTTTTTTTTCATCCCTCTCACTGAACAAATGAGCTAATAAAGGCACACAGTTGATGAAAATTAAATGTGCTCTGATTTTCACAAAATTCTAGGTCCTACAAGTAAAAAACAATTAACTTTAAAAAGTCACTAATACTGGATTAGATACTAATAGAATGAAGAAATACTCTTACCACTTAGGATTTGTTAGTTTACTCTCTATCTTCCTTAAGAAATAGGAAGAGCTATCGCCTGCCATATATTAACTAAGTTTAACATCATTCTTAAAAAAAAAAAATCACGTACATACAAAATACAAAATTTCACATACCTATACTTTTGAAAGAAATTTGGTGGCTCAAGTAGTTTGGACCAATCTGATTTTCCTTGAAGAATTTCATCTGTGACTGCGAGACCTAAATTTACAACAAAACAAAACAAACAAAGAATAAATAATGTTTTTGAGAGGGACCAGCTCTTAAATCACTCTATTACCACAAAATCTCAAACTCCACCACACCCAATTCTTTCTTTTTTTGAGGTGGAGTCTCACTCTGTCACCGAGGCTGGCGGGTGGTGGCTCTGTCTTGGCTCACTGCAACCTCCTCCTGGGTTCAAGCGATTTTCCTGCCTTAGTCTCCTGAGTAGCTGAGATTACAGGTGCGTGCCACATGCCTGGCTAATTTTTGTGTTTTTTAGTAGAGACAGGGTTTCACCATGTTGGCCAGGCTGGTCTTGAACTCCTGACCTTCGGTGATCCACCCACCTCAGCCTCCCAAAGTGCTGGGGTTACAGGCATGAGCCCACTGTGCCTGGCCCACCAAATTCTTGAGTAACAAAATATAAATATATGCTATTTCTTAGAATACAAAAAATTAGGTTCCACCAAGACTGGGTTGGCTCCATTTTTGGCCTTAATATTATCATATACTTTGGAAAACTAATTACTAAAAAACAAAACAACCATATTTGAAAGAATTTTTAGAAATAATAGGTATAACGCTAACTATCAATCCATAGCTGGAACAGAGAATAAAATTGTTGTCAACCAAAAACTTGTGGGAATATGTAAAGGGCAATAGGGCCAACATGTTTACCTTGTTTAAATTCTTCTACCATTACTGTTCGAGTTGATGTGGACACATTATACGTAGAATTCTGTTGTGGGTAGGCAGGGGTGATTATGGGCATGAGATGATACCTATCTGATGGATTTACCTGTGAAATTAGAAGCAGAGTAACTGATCTATTCTCCTATTTCAGTTGTCCTCACTTCATTTCCCCAAAAAGTCTGAAGAATATGAAATATAAATTTAATACTACATTTCCTCAAGTCTAAGAAGTACATTTCCCTCCCCAACTACATTTATTTCTGAACTCGGATATGTCTAAGAGTCAAAGTCAAAGAAAACATTGCAGAAGTATGTTTTTCCTCAGAAAAGCTGTTAAATTGATGTGGATTTTATAAACAATATCTCATGATCAAGAACATACAGTATTATAACTACAATAAGCATTATCTGGTTTAATGGTTCTCATTCTTTTCTCACCACCCACTCAATGGATGACTTCCCCTTAGTTACCTAGAGGAACGAGCACTCACTCTAAAAGCAAAATAAAATGCAAGATATGAGAGAATTATGCTATCTTGGAACAATCAATCTGCTTTAAATTCTATTGTAAAGCAAATCTTTTATTATACTTTAGTACTTTATTAGTAGTAACCAATTACTTTTTTTTTTTTTTTTTTTTTTTGAGACAAAGTCTCAACTCCATCACCCAGGCTGCAGTGCAGTGGCACAATTTCGGCTCACTGCAACCTCTGCCTCTTGGGTTCAGGCGATTCTTGTGCTTCAGCCTCCAGAGTAGCTGGGAGTACAGGCATGCACCACCATGCCTGGCTAATTTTTTATATTTTCAATAGAGAGGGGGTTTCACCATATTGGCCAGGCTGGTCTCGAATTCCTGACCTCAGGTAATCCACCTGCCTCGGCCTCCCAAAGTGTTGGGATTACAGGCGTGAGCCATCACGTCCAGCCAAGAAACCAATTACTTTTGAGACAGTTTTTCACAATGGATTATGACATTATCCTTGAGACACCCACTTATCTCACATGGGTGATTTTTAATGACATAAAATTTGGATCAGCATTAGTGGTCCTAATCATCTGCAGAAAAACAAAAAAAAACAGCAGAAGGAGAAAGAGCACTATAGTTATTGAGAAGAACAAAGACCAGAGGAACTAACTTTAGACTGTAATTTAGAAAAATGTCCTTTTCCTTAAAAGGTTTAAGGAAATTCCATAATAAATCACATACCCGAGGATCCCAGACAGGCAAATTCAAATTGCTTTCTTCTGGTTGCTTCAGCAGCACAGGATTTGGCCATTCCCTGACATGAATAAGGCAAATTAACTTACATATGATCTCACTTCAGGTACTATATGAAATCTTATAATTATTAGACTGTTCTAACCTTCTACAGAGCAAATGTTCTGGGTATTTAGTATTAACAGAAAAAAAAAAAAAAAAGGCCGAGCATGGTGGCTCATGCCTGTAATCCCAGCACTTTGGGAAGCTGAAGTAGGCCGATCACCTGAGCTCAGGAGTTTGAGACCAGCCTGGGCAACACGGTGGAACCTTGTCTCTACTAAAAACACAAAAATTAGCTGTGCCTGGTGGCGCATGCCTATAGTCCCAGATACTCAGGAGGGTGAGGTGGGAGGATGACTTGAGCCCAGGAGGCAGAGGTTGCAGTGAGCTGAGATGCATGCACTCTAGCCTGGGCAAGAGTGAGACCCTGTCTCAATTTAAAAAAAAAAAAAAAAAAAAAAAGAAAAGGAAAGAAAAGAAATAAAGAAAGAAATGGGCTAAGGAAGAAGGTGAGGTGTTATACAAAGAAAAGGGTGCCTATTTTAATACAGGGTTCTCTGAAAGGGCAAATATTACTGTGCATTAACTATAACTAATTTACACTTGACTCTTTCATTTCCTTCTCATTTGCTTTTGTGGATTTAATTCTGATAATTTTGGAACAGCAACAGCTAACACGTACTGAAAAAACTAATAAATCAATGTGATTATCACCTCCATTTTACAAAAGAGAAAAGCTTAAGCAACCTCTACATAACTAGTAATTTGCAAAGCCAAACTTATTTTAACCTCTCTCCCAAGGTGAGGGCCCACATTTACAAATCTCTGGAAGAAGGTGTCATCTGGATGTCCCACCATTGCTTCAAATTTGATGTTTTACACTTTTAACTTTACAAAGGAATGTACAACAACAGAAAAAATCTATGTATAGCTCTTAAATTTCCAAACAAACTTACATACAGGTAGAGGTTAGTAAATAGTCAAAGTACTTACCACTTGGAAAAAACTAAAAAGAACTTATGAACTAAAGTAGATGCTGCTGCATTTGGATATAATTGGCAAGTTCTTGCAACTAGCATTGCCCAGGAGACGCCACCAAGGAATCCTAGCATGTTGGAATAAATACCACGTCCTAGAAAATCAATATATTTGCTAATTATTATTAGGGCCGACTATCTGTGACATTCTTTTTATTTTTTATTTTTTCTGCTCTTTACAAGGTGAATGAATATCCATGACATTCAACAAGGTAACTTTATTCTTAAGATAGGTGGTTGGAACTTTTCCCCAATAAACAAAACATTAAAACTGATAAGCTGGAATCTGGGAATTTAACTCAAGTGGGAAGCGCTTTAGGAGGAACTCTGGCCTAGCAAGAGTGTCTGTTTCCACCTTTTCTTCCTTTTCACCCAATAAAGCCCTGTCTCATCATTCAAATTGTCTACAAGTCAGAATTTTCGTTGCCATGGGACAAAGAACCGCATCTTTAACCGAACTAAAGTCGTGCAACACTTTTGGCATGCAGCGCGGGGGCTCAGGAAATGGTTTTGGGGTACATGTGAAGAACATGCAAGATTGTTGCAGAGGTCCTTGAGGAATCGCCACACTGTCTTCCACAATGGTTGAACTAACACTCCCACCAACAATGTAAAAGTGTTCCTATTTCTCCACCTCCTCTCCAGCATCTGTTGTCTCCAGATTTTTTAATTATGGCCATTCTAACTGGCGTCAGATGGTATCTCAATGTAGTTTTGATTTGCATTTCTCTAATGACCAGTGATGATGAGCATTTTTTCATATGTTTGTTGGCCTCATGTATGTCTTCTTTTGTAAAGTGTCTGTTCATATCCTTTGCCCACTTTTGAATGGGCTTGTTTTTTCTTGTAAATCTGTTTTAGTTCTTTATAAATTCTGGATATCAGCCCTTTGTCTGATGGGTAGACTGCAAAAATTTTTTCCCGTTCTGTTGGTTGCCGATTCACTCTAATGACTGTTTCTTTTGCAAAAGAATATTAATATGGCTCTTTATTGATATTCTGAATAATGCTAAATGCTATAGTGAGAGAAATAAAATTTATAATAGTTAATAATGATTTTTTTTTTTTTTTTTTTTTTGCTATCTCAACCTAAGAAGAAGAGTCTCTGATTTTCAGTTGGTTGACACAACAATCACTCCACTATTATGGGTGCAATGCCTGGGTTTCTAAAATCAAAAGACTTCTTGAGATCTTAAGTAATTAATCATGTTAAGCTAACAAGATTATTGTCTGGAAATAAATAACAAACCACATGAATATATGGAAAAAAAAAAAAAAAAAAACTGATAAGCTGACCTTCACATTAGGCCCACAGTCCAATCAGTAACCATAAATTGCTAATCTTATCCTCCTTACTTTGCCTTCTAAAATAGACACCTCAGTTCTCGCCTCAGTTCCAACTGCTCAACTGGGCTTCACTGATATTACATTGAAATGTCCCGTTTTTAGTATTTAGGACTGAGAGAAAAGTGAAAGGAAGGAGACATTTGGAGACAATGGGGAAGAATGAATATTTTATTAGTAATCATATTTATGGGTATTTTAAAATCAAGTGTAAAGCTGAAGACTTACTTTAGTATTTCACAGAATTTGAATGCCCCCCCATAAAGTAGAATACACCACACCACTGACATTACTCATTTTCTTTTTTTAAAGAGATGGGCTCTCACTCTACCACCCAGACTGGAGTGTACTGGCACAATCACAATTCACTGCACCCTCAAACTCCTGAGCGCGACTGATCTTCCACCTCAGCCTCTTGAATAGCTATGATAACAGGGGTGCACCGCCATGCTTGTCATGACCGTTTCTTATAGCTATCTATATTATGTCCCACCAAGTGAGCAAAAGAAAAAAAACTACCAAATACCAATTTCAGACACTGTAAATACAAAAAATATGCATCTAGTTGACAAAACATGGCATTTAATCTCTAAGGAAGGGCAAATTGTTCATGTTATCCCTTCACTGCAAATTTTACTTTATTCTAACTATACAAGACACTTGAGCCCAAGGACAAAGTTTACTTGTTTAATATCTTTTTAGACCTGCACTGTCCAATATGGTAGCCACAAGCCATGTGCTGCTATTTTTTAATTTGTATCAGCTTCACTGAGATGTAACTCACATACCATAAGATTCATTCATTTAAAGTACACAATTCAATGGTTTTTAGTATACTGAGAGTTGTGCAATCAACAACATTATCAATTCTAGGATGTTTTTCATGACCCCAAAAAGAAACCTTTTAACTGTCACACTCAGCCAGGCACTGTGGCTCACACCTGTAACGCCACCACTTTGGGAAGCCAAGGCAGAAGGATTGCTTGAGTTCAAAGGAGTTTGAGCCTGAATAACACAGCAACACCTAGTCTCTGCTAAAAAAAAAAAAAAAAAAAAAAAAAAAAAAAAAAAAATTAGCTGGGCATGGTGGCACATGCCTGTAGTCCCAGCCACTCAGGAGGCTAAGATGGAAGGACTGCTTGAGCCCAGAAGGTCAAGGCTGCAGTGAGCTATGATTGCATCACTGCATTCCAGCCTGGGAGACAGAGCAAGCCCCTGTCTAAAAAAATAAAATGAAATAAAATAAATATAAAGGCATACATCATTTTATTGTGCTTTGCTTTATTACACTTCATAGATACTGAGTTTTTTTTACAAGTTGAAAGTTTGTGGCAACCCTGAGTTGAGCAAATCAGTACCATTTTTCCAACAGCATAAGCTCTCGTTTCATGACTCTGTGTCAGATTTTAGTAATTCTCAAAAGATTTCAAAGTTTATTCTTATTATTATATGTGTTATGGTGATTTGTGATTAGTGATCATTGATGTTACTATTGTAATTGTTTTGGGGCACCATAAACTGAGCCCATGTAAGAGGGTGAACTTAGTTGGTAAACGTGTATGTTCTGAATGCTCCACAGACTGGTCATTACCCATCTCTCTCCCTCTCCTCAGGTCTTCCTATTCCTTGAGACACAACAATATTTAAATTAAGCCAATTAAGAACCCTTAATGGCCTCTTAAGTGTTCAAGTAAAAGAAATAGTGACATATCTCTCACTTTAAATCAAAAGCTAGAAAAGATTAAGCTCAGTGAAGAAGGCATGTTGAAAGCTATGATAGTCTGAAAGCTATGTCTCTTGTGCCAATCAGTTAACCAAGTTGAGAATGCCAAGAAAAAGTTCTTGACAGAAATTATAAGTGCTACTTTCCAGTGAATACAGGAATGACAAAAGTAAAACTGCCTTATTGCTGATAGAAAATTTTAATTTTTGTCTGGATGAAAAAATCAAATGAGACACAATGTTTCCTTAAGCCAAAGTCTAACCCAGAGCAAAGCCCTAGCTTCTTTCTAATCATATGAAGGCTGAGAGAGGTGAAGAAGGTGCAGAAGCAAAGTGTGAAGCTAGTAAAGGCTGCTGCATAGGTTTAAGGAAAGAAACCATCTCCACAACATAAAAGTGCAACAAGTGCTCATGCAGAAGCTGCAGAAAGTTATCCAGAAGATCTAGCTAAAATCACTGATGAAGGTGGCTACTCTAAACAACAGATTATCAATGTAGATGAAACAGCCTTATACTGGAAGAAGATGCCAGCTAGAACTTTCATAGCTAGAGAGGAGAAGCTTGGTAATAAAGCTTCAAAGGACAGGTAATTCTCCTGTTAGAGGCTAATGCAGCTGGTGACTTTAAATTGAGGCCAGCTGGGTGCAGTGGCTATTGCTTGTAATCCCAGCACTTTGGGAGGCCGAGGCAGGCAAATCATCTGAGGTCAGGAGTTCAAGACCAGTCTGGCCAACATGGTGAAACCTCGTCTCTACTAAAAATACAAAAAGTAGCCAGGTGTGGTGGCACATGCCTTTAATCCCAGCTACTCCGGACGCTGAGGCAAGAGAATCCCTTAAACCTAGGAGAAGGAGGTTGCAGTGAGCCAAGATCCTGCCACTGCACTCCAGCTGGGCAACAGAGTGAGACTTCACCTCAAAAAAAAAAAAAGAATTGAAGCCTTGAAGCCAATGCTCATTTAACATTCCCCAAATCCCAGGGCTCTTAAGAATGATGCTCACTCTACTGTCTGTGCTGTAAAAATGGAACAACAAAGCCTAGATGACAGCACAGGTGTTTACAGCATGGTTTACTGAGTATTTTAAAACCCACTGGTGAGATCCACTGCTTGGGCAAAAAAAGACTCCTTTCTAAGTATGACCGCTCTTTGACAATGCACCTAGTCACCCAAGAATTCTAGTGGAGATATTCTAGGAGATTAAAGTTATTTTAATACCTGCTAATACAGCATCCATTCTGTAGCCCATGGATCAAGGAGTTATCTTCTTGTTTTACCATTCAAGAAATACATTTTGGCCAGGCATGGTAGCTCACAGCACTTTGGATGGCCAAGGCAGGAGGATCACTAGAGGCCAGGAGTTCAAGACCAGCTTGGGCAATATAGCTAGACCTCATCTCTATTAAAATTTTTTTAAAAACTTCACCAGGCATGGTGGCACAGGCCTGCAGTCCTAAGGTACTCAGGATTCTGAGGAGGGAGGATCCCTTGAGCCCAGGAGTTTGACAACAGCCTGGGCAACACATTGAGACCGTCTCCTGGTGCGGGGTGGAAATCAACATTAACAAGTTTGGAAGAAGTTGATTCCAACTCTCATGGATGATTGGGAGAGGTTCAGGACTTCAACAGAAGAAGTTAACTGCCAATGTAGTAAAAATAACAAGAGAACTAGAATCAGAAGTGGATCCTTAAGATGTGATTGAATTGCTGCAATCTCATGATGTAACTTTAAGGGATGAGGAGTTGCTTCTTATGGATGAGCAAAGGAAGTGGTTTCTTGAGACAGAATCTACTTCTGGTGAAGATACTATGAACATTGTTGAAATGACAACAAAGGATTTAGAATATTACATAAACTTAGTTGATAAAGCAGTGGCAGCATTTTAGAGGAATGACTCCAATTTTGAAAGACTTTCTACTTGTGGGTAAACTGCTATTCAACAGCATGGCATGCTACAGAGAAATCTTTCATGAAATAATCAATGCAGCAAAATTCACTGGTGTCTTAAAGAAATTGACAGTCAAAAAAAAAAAAAAAGAGAAAAAGAAATTGCCAATCACCCCAACCTTCCACAACTACCATCCTCATCAGTCTGCAGACATCAACATCAAGGCAAGACCCTACACCAGCAAAAAGATTACAACTTACTGAACGCTCACCTGACTGTTAGCATTTTTTAGCAATAACGTATTTTTAAATTAAGGTACGCACATTTATGAAGACATAATGCTATTTATTGCATACTTAATAGATTGCAGTATAGTGTAACTTTTCTATGTACTGGGAAACAAAAAAAAAATTGTAATTTGCTTTACTGCAGTGATCTGGAACTGAACTTGCAATATCTCAGAGGTGTGCCTAAACAACAAATTATACAAAATGTGCTGTGCCAGCTCAGTGGTAAGCAAAGGGATTTTTCAGAACCTAAATATATAAACTATTTATACATAAACTAGTAACAGTTCCAGGCTTTATTAGAAAAGTGCTATAAGGTAAAAACAAGTGAAAATCATCACTGTAGGCTTTTCCCTCAATAACTTTATTGAATACCTACTACAGTATAAACCAGACTCTTTGCTGGTGGGAATACAAAGATATGTAAGATGGTGCTACCCACAGGGAGGGGTGTCAGTCTTCAAGTTCTGACTTATTCTGACTACCTGGCTGAATCTAAGATGAAAAGTCATGGGCTTTTAGTTTACCCAAGGGAGGAAGAGGCACACTACATATCAAAACACCATAACCATTGTACCTGAAAAGCAAATAGCTACTCCAGACTTTATTGGTCCTCAACCTCCAACAATATCTTTAGGATCAGAGTTTCTAAATGTGTTTCTATCACTGGCAAGAGACAATTAGAATTTTATAATGCAAACATAAAAGACTAGTGATACTTACGTTTTGCCCATAATTTGACAGCTCTTAGGGTGAGTCTAAAAGTTTCTTTATTTGGCACTAAATGCAAAATTTCATCCGTAACTCTACATCCTGAAAAAGACAAAGCAATCACTTTTCACTATGAAGCAAATACTCAGTTAATTCAAATGCCCTCCTAACTTCTAGACTCTCGAATGCCAAAAATATGAAAGACAATAAAACCTCGGGGTTTATTTTCTTTATGTATTTGAAATTTAGCACTAAATCACTTGCTTTAGGATAATTACAAATTATATGAGCGCCAGGTGCGGTAACTCACACCTGTAATCCCAGCACTTTGGGAGGCTGAGGTGGCAGATCACCTGAGGTCGAGCGTTCAAGACAACCCTGACCAACATGAAGAAACCCTGTCTCTACTAAAAATACAAAATTAGCTGGGTGTGGTGGCACGTGCCTGTAATCCCAGCTACTCAGGAGGCTGAGATAGGAGAATTGCTTGAACCCGAGAGGTGGAGGTTGTGGTGAGCCGAGACTGCGCCACTGCACTCCAGACTGGGCACTGGGCAATAAGAGCAAAACTGTCTTAAAAAAAAAAATTACAGAGGTAATGCAATCCAAAATGAGATGAGTCTGAGTATTTTTTAGTTTTTTTCCACATTCAAATACCTCCAAATTACAACACTGTTACAACTTCAATGTAAACCTTTTCCACAAATACTGTGATTCACTGTTACCCTCTGGAAAAACACCAAAATGCAATAGTGATTAAGTTAAACAAAAAACAGTATAAAACAGTGGTTATCAATCTCAGCACTTTGGAAGGTCAAGGCCAGTGGACTGCCTGAGGTCAGGAGTTCGAGACGACCCTGGCCAAAATGGTGAAACCCTGTCTTTACTAAACATAGAAAAATTAGCTGGGTGTGGTGGTGGGCATCTATAATCCCAGCTCCTTAAGAGGCTGATGTAGGAGAATCACTTGAACCCAGGAGGCGGAGGTTGTAGTGAGCTGAGATCATGCACTCCAGCCTGGGTGACAGCGAGACTCCATCTCAAAACAAACAAACAAAAAAAAGACACTGGTTCTCAAAGTATGGTCTGTGTACCCCTGGGAATCTGTGAGGTGAATTTTTTTTTTTTTTTTAATAAAATAATGAAACTAAGGCTTTCTTTGCTTTTTTCGCCGTGTTAACATTTGCACCAATGGTGCAAAAGCAACGGTGTATAAAACTGCAGGTACCTTGGCATCAATCAAGATGGGGGAACAAACTATACTAATAGAAAAAAATATCTACACCACAACACACTTGCAGTTAAAAATAAAGGTAGGGAAGGCACATGTGAGACTGTGTGAGTTGTAACCTGAACTACCTGCTTTTTTCAAGGAACACCAGTTTTACCCAAAAGAATAATTGGCAGATAAATTATAGTTATTCGCAATTAGGTATTTCCAAAAAAATGAACAAAGGGAATCCCACAGTTCAACTAAAAGAAATGACAAAATTTGTTGCCAACAATAAAATTTAACCTTTCAAGTTAAATCTGAATTTTAGACAACTTTTATCTGCTACTATGAGCTTGACACCTTTCCATACTTTTCTGTTGAGACTGGTGGTGATATTAATGAATGCTTTTTTTCCCACATTTTATAATGAAATGTGCATTAACATTTGGAAGATCCAAATAATTTTGTGATCCAATATTTTCCAAATGACCAAGGCATGATAGTACAAAATCACGCATGAATAAAAGGACCACTCAAAGAACAAGACAGATCAGTGGATTACCATGTAACAGAATACAAAAAGTTTGATATGATTTTAGATTCCATACTCTAACCTTTAAGAAACAATCATTTTTATTCAGCAAAACAGACATGAATGAACCTCACAAACATACCAAGTAAAAGAACCCTTGCACAAAAGGCCACATAGGCTTCTTTTTATATGAAATGTCTGTAAGAGGCAAATCTACAAAGATAGAAAACAGATTAGTGGTTGCCTGGGCCTGGGGACTGGAAGGGGAAATGACTGCAAATGGGTCTGAAGGTTCTTTTGAGGGTGATAAAATATTCTAACACTGAATTGTAGTGTACTAAAGACCAGTGAATTGTACATGTGAAAGGATAAATTTAATGATATGTAGTTATATCTCAATAATAACTGTTAAAAAGAAAAAAATGTTACTGGTCAAGAATAGCCATAATTATCTGAAAAGGCTATTAAAACACTCTTCCCTTTTCCAACTAAGAGGACAGATTTTCCTTTCTTTTTTGAGATGGAGTCTCGCTCTGTCACCCAGGCTGGAGTGTGGTGGCATGATCTCAGCTCACTGCAATCTCTGCCTCCTGGGTTCAAGTGGTTCTTCTGCTTCAGCCTACCGAGCAGCTGGGATTTCAGGCAAGCACTGCCACACACGGCTAATTTTTGCTTTTTTTTTGAGACAGTCTTGCTCTGTCACCCAGGCTGGAGTGCAGCGGTGCGATCTTGGCTTACTACAACCTCTGCCTTGTGGGTTCACGCAATTCTCCTGCCTTGGTCTCCTAAGTAGCTGGGACTACAGGCACACACCACCATGCCTAGCTAATTTTTGTATTTTTAGTAGAGATGGAGTTTCACCATGTTCGCGATCTCCTGACCTCGTGATCTACCCGCCTCGGCCTCCCAAATTGCTGGGATTACAGGCATGAGCCACTGTGCCCAGCCTAATTTTTGTATTTTTAATAGATACAGGGTTTTACCATGTTGCCCAGAATGGTCTCAAACTGACCTTGTGATCCGCCTGCCTCAGCCTCCCAAAGTGCTGGGATTACAGGCATGAGCCACCTTGCCCGGCCTTTTTTTTTTGAGACAGGGTCTTGCTCTGTCACCTAGGCTAAAGTGCAGCGGTGTAATCAGGGCTCACTGTAGCCTCCATCTCCTGGGCTCAGGTGATCCTCTCACCTCAGCTTCCTGAGTAGCTGGGATTACAGATTCAGAGTTAACACTACATCCAACTAAATGTTTTATATTTTTGGTGGAGATGGGGTTTCACCATGTTACCCAGCTGGTCTGGAACAATATTTCCAAAACGAAATATTAGAATTGACTGTAGACACAAATGAGAATCTAGCTGTCTTCTATCAGGTGAAATATTAAAAAGATTAGCAAAATGTTAAAAAAAAAAAAAAAAAGGCCATTCTTCACACACAAAAGTTCATATTAATTTAAAATGGGTTCATTATTTCTTAAATGAACCAATAAATATTTTTTAAATTTCTCAGTTTTTACTTCTAACGTGGTAAATATTGACAGATATAGCCCACATAAACAAAAGCTTTTAGGAGTCCTCAATAAATCTTAAGAATGTAAAGGAGTCTTGAGACTAGTAAGTTTGAGAACCACTACTATAAACATACACAGACTTTCAAATAAATTTGTGGAAGGATCCTTAAATGTGGTTATCCTTAAATGTGTATAAAGAAAATTACAACACTTTAAACTCAGTCCAATCCCCAAAAGTCAATTAATAGTCAATTCTGCAAAAATATCTATATTTCTCTAATTGTTTTGAAGCAGGCATGTGAGATTTCTTTTTAGAAGCTTACCATTTAAGCTGCGAATACACCTTATATCAAGGCTTCTCAGGCGAGAGTCGTCTCTTAGATCTAAATTATCTGATATGGTTTGTATTGCCAGTCTTGCAAAGACTAGATCAATCTTTGGAAAGATGCGAAAAAAGAGAAAAAAATTACATTTTCTCCTTTCAATCCATCCTCCCCCATCCCACAACAAAAATGTGAAAAGCTCTGATTATTAGTTTGGGAAGTTCTACCAAGACTTCAATAGGCCTATGCAGGCAACCTCACATGGGAAAATCACCATAGAGTTTTGTTAAGGTAATTAAACTTTCAAATTAATGAAAGCATTTAAATTTTAGCATATATGCCAAGCATTAAAAAAAGATCAAAGCCTCACGAGCAAATTTCTAGATAAAGATAGAAGATCCAACACACATTTATATTCCCTCCCTCTTGAAACTTCTCTAAAATACCAGGAAAATTTTTTTTGTTTAATATTATTTTGATTTTAAAGGCAAAATTCACTAGGACAAAGAGCAGAAAGTGACAAAAGTAAAATCTATGAAAGCTGGAAAGCAGATAGACAAGTGGTAACAGACCGAGTAGACCTAAGAAAGTAGATAAAAATGTTGTATCTAGCAAGTAAAGTCAGGAAGCTGTAAATAAATATAGACATAAATAAAAAGGAACATTTAAAGAATAAAACAGTATGCTTAGAAATTAAAAATATGATGCAGAAATAAAAAGTAGAAAATCTGGAAGATGAGAAAATCCCAAAAAGCAGAACAAAAACATGAAGATGTGGTTAATAAGTGGGAAGAAAGATTTAAAAAAAAAAAGAGAGAGAGAGAAGGAAGTACTGAACATCCAACATACAAATTTAGGATTTTAGAAAGAAAAGAGAAAAGACAGAGGGAAATCCAATAGAATTCAATAAAATTTCCAAAAGCAAAGATAGGAGTTTCCATATTCAAAGATGACTACTGGGTGCCTAGCACACTGGGTGAAAAGACACATACCAAAGAGTATTATGAATTTCACAAGTGTCTCACGAATTATGAAGACAAAAAAAAAAAAAAGATTTAATTAAGTTTCCAACGAGACAAAACCAATCATATACAAAGAATGAAGAATGAAGAAACAAAATGGCATCACACTTCTCAATACAGCACAGAAGCTACAAGACAATGAAGCAAGGCCTTCATAATAGTGAGAAAAATATTTTCATACCTAGATTTATACTGAGCCAAATTATTTAGTGTAAGAACAAAATAAAGACATTTTCACTGGACTTGATGGTTAATAGAAAAAAAAGAGGAAAAAAAAGAGACATTTTTAAATATGCAAATGCTCTTTCTCAGGAAGCTAGTGGATGAGCTGCTCTAAAATAAGAATAAATCATGAAAGAAGAAAACTCTAGAAACAAAAGGAAATGCCAGGATAACGGGGAAGGAAGATGCCTGGGTGACAGCTGTGTACTAGTCATGAAGAACAGCTTAGACTGGAATGGGTGAGAAGACTCAGTTTTTCTCTCAAGATGAAAATATCATAATACCTGATAAATCTAAACTTATTTAGAGGAGATTTAGACAACTCAGAAAGGCTGGGTTAGAGCTGGTCATAAGTCTAAAAAAAATCAAGGAACTAAACAATTATTAGCTCCCAAGGAAAAAAAAAGTCACACAGCAAAGAATGGTTACCTAGTATACTTAAGTGTTTGGTTTTGAACACTGCTTATAAGATCATACTAATGTAAATGGGCTCATGCCTATACTTCCAGCACTCCCAGGGGGCTGAAGTGGGAGGACTGCTTGAACCCAGGAGTTTGAGACTAGCCTAGGCAATATAGTAAAACCCAGCCTCTATAAAAAATTACGAAGTTGTAGTGGTGCGTGCCTATAATCCCAGCTACTTGGGAAACTGAGGCAGGAGGATCACTTCAAGTCAGGAAGTCGAGGCTGCAATGACAGCCTCATGACAGAGCGAGATCCTGTCGATACAAAAAACTTAAAAATTAGCTGGACATGGTGGGGCACACCTGTGGTCCCAGCCACTCAGGAGGCTGAGATAGGAGGATCAGTTGAGCCCAGGAGGTCAAGCCTATAGTGAGCTGTGTTCACACCACTGCACTCCAGCCTGGGCAACAGAGCAAGACTCAGTCTCAAAAAGAAATCAAGCAAGAAAGAAAAGAAAAGAAAAGAAAGAAAGAATGAATGAATAATGTAAACACTGAACTGAATATTGCTCCAAGCAAAACTGTAATAATACAATTATTTTAGGAGATTATGGGAATGAGAAGGCTGTGTATAAAAAATCATGGGGGTAGGGGAATAAGTGTTGGTTCATTTTCCATAGTGATAAGTCCATAGAAACAACAGAAAAGAAGGTATGGAACTATTCAAAGACTGTCTGAGGCCTGTTGTGGTGGCTCACACCTATAATCCCAGCAGTTTGGGAGGCTGAGGTGGGAGGATCCCTTGAGACCAGGTGCTTGAGACCAGCCTGGGAAAGAGAGTGAGACCTTGTCTCCACAAAAAATTTAAAAATTAGCCATGGTGCATGGTATGGGCATAGTGACACAGGCCTGTGGTCCCGGCTACTCAAGAGACTGAGGCAGGAAGATTGCTTGAGCCTAGGAGGGTAGGTTGCAGTAAGCCATGATCATGCCCACTGCACTCCAGCCCGAACACAGCAAAACCCTGTCTCAAAAAAAAAAAAAAAAAAACCAAACAAAAAGAGGATTTGAGGCCCAGGGTGGTGACTCACACCTGTAATCCCAGCACTTTGGGAGGCTGAGAGCTTGAAACCAGACTGGGCAACATATCGAGACCGTCTTTACAAAAATTTAAAAATTAGCCAGGTGTGGCGGTGTGTGCTTATAATCCTAGCCACTCAGGAGGCTGAAGTGGCAGGATCACCTGAGCCCAGGAGCTCAAGGCTGCAGTGAGGTACGACTGTGTCCCTACACTTCAGCCTGGGCCACAGATTTAGACCCCATCTCTTTACTTAAAAAAAGAAAAAAAAAAAAAAAAAAAAAGCCAGGTGTGGTGGCTCATGCCTATAATCCCAGCACTTTGGGAGGCTGAGGTGGGCTGATCACGAGGTCAGGAGATGGAGGCCATCCTGGCTAACATGGTGAAACCCCATCTCTACTAAAAATATAAAAAATTAGCCTGGCATGGTGGCACATGCCTGTAGTCTCAGTCTCCCAGGCTGAAGCAGGAGAATGGCTTGAACCCCGGAGGCTGAGGTTGAGGTGCACCACTGTACTCCAGCCTGGGTGACAGAGCGAGATTCCATCTCAAAAAAAAAAAAAAAAAAAAAAAAAAAAGTAATTTGATTTTTAGAAATATGCACTTATATTAAGCCACATTTCAGAAAACAAACTTGAGTTAAACAGTTCCAACTAACAGTAAAGTCGGAAAAGTCAGAAAAATATTAAACACTTACTTCAATACCATCAAATTCAAATTTTATAACAGGTACAAAGGCATCTTCTACAGCCTACAAAAAAGGAAAACAATTATAACATATTATAAAATATAACATATAACATGCAATCCCTTCTCTATCCTTCTTAACTACCAATAATATGACTATCTTTGCTCCCAATTTGTATTTTAACTCAATAGACAAAGTGAAAATGTTTTTGGTCTTACATTCCAGGTAAATATTTCTACTTTGTGACCTGTATTATGTAAGATACAGAAAGTGCCTGTTAACAGTATCTAATTTATTATCCCTTTAAAAATATTCCTCAGAACTGGGAAGCAAACTTTATGGTCTGTAGCCATAAAAAAGAATGAGTTCACGTCCTTTGCAGGGACACGGATGAAGCTGGAAGCCATCATTCTCAGCATACTAACCCAGGAACAGAAAACAAACACTGCACGTTGTCACTCAGAAGTGGGAGTTGAACAATGAGAATACATGGACACATGGAGGGAATATCACATACCAGGGCCTGTAGGGGCGTGGGGGCAAGGGAAGGGAGAGCATTAGGACAAATACCTAATGCATGTCAGGCTTAAAACCTAGATAATGGGCTAGGCACTGTGGCTCACCCATGTAATCCCAGAAGTTTGGGAGGCCCAGGCGGGTGGATCACCTGAGGTCGGGAGTTCAAGATCAGCCTGACCAACATGTTGAAAACCTGTTTCTACTAAAAATATAATATTAGATGCGTGCGGTGGTCCATGCCTGTAATCCCAGCTACTCAGGAGGCTAAGGCAGGAAAATTGCTGGAACCTGAGAAGCAGAGGTTGCAGTGAGCTGAGATCGTGCCATTGCACTCCAGCCTGGGCAACAAGAGCAAAACTCAGTCTCAAAAAAAAAAACTCACCATGGCATATATGTACCTATGTAAGAAACCTGCACATCCTGCACGTGTATCCCAGAACTTAAAAATTAAAAAAACAACTTGCTATCATCTGGGTACTTAGAATTTCTTGAGTGTAAACTGAAAACTGATTATCTAGAAAGGCTACTAGAGTTAGAAATTTTAAAATAATGAGAGCTCATGACTAACCTATTAAAAATGTAATTAATACAGTTGAGATTAATTTAGATTTAGCAGAAACAATGGTTTTCTGAGTCTTCCTTAACTCCCAGACCTAACAAATTTTTAACTTCCTTGTCAAAAACATTCTCAGATTCCCCAAATATCACACATTCTTTGACCTTCACCTTATTCTAGCACTTCAGAATGCATTAACACTATTTTGTTTATTTAGTTTGCCTAATCCCCTCTTCAGTAAACAATGTCTTGTGTATCTGTAAGACTAATGCCAGAATCTGGTGCTGAAATTGTATTTGCTGAATGAATGGCTAGATAGATACATATTAAGAGTTACTAACTGAACCTTAACAGCACTCATCATTTGATATGTATCAATCATTATTGGCTATGACAGTAAATGACTTATGTAAATTATCTCACTGATACTCAAAAAACCTTATTAAAAAGTTATTACATCTCCATTTTACAGACGAAGAAACAACTTCAGAGGATTAGGTTACTTGATTAGGTTACCTGACCAAGATCTAAGAGCCATGTGGTAGATTCTAAATGCAAACTCAAGTCTGTATAACTATAAGACCCATGTTCTTATCCATCATATAATCATCACTTATTAAAGTTACTCTTACTACCTATCTCCTAATAGTACCTTAGGAGGTATTTCAATAATCCTAAGCCCTGGTTTTTATAGGTATTTGTTACCAATCTATATTCAAAATATTAAATGCCAGAGGATACTTACTCTTAAGTTTCTAATGCCATCTTGATGTTTCAATTTTTCAAAAAAAGACTGAAAAAAATCAGATCTCTCCACGTGTCTTGGAGCTACACAAAGTGCATCGATGTCAGCTCCTGCAAATTAAAGTATTTCTTAATTAAGAATATATTATTTGTTATATTTTTTGTTAAGTACACATAAATAAATGTACAGAAGAAAGTATGGAAGATGAGTACAAGAAAACACTAACAATAATTAGCTCTAAGTAGTGAAATACTGGGAACTTTGTTGTCATGTATTTTCTAATTACGAACAAAAGTTTGTTATTGACTGTTTTTAGCACTAGAACATAGAAAAGCAGTTACCTTTGGTGTGTACTCCAAGCCTATAGGATCCAAACGTGAAAATTTTACCACCAACAGTAGCCACAACAGAAGGTGGGAGGTTCTAAAATAAAATTAAGCAGAAGACATTCAATTATTCCGATTATTTAGCATAAAAGTCACTGCAATGTTGGCTGGGTGTTGTGGCTCATGCCTGTAATCCCAGCATTTCGGGAGGCTGAGATGGGCGGATCACCTGAGATTAGGAGTTCAAGACCTGCCTGGCCAACACATGTGGAAACTCCGTCTCTACTAAAAATACAAAAATTAGCTGGGCATGGGGTCACACACCTATAATCCCTGCCAGGCGTGGTGGTGGTGCCAGTGATCCCAGCTAGTCAGTATGCTGAGGCGGGAAAATCACTTGCACCTGAAAGTTGGAGGTTGCAGTGAGCAACCTTAATTACCAAACTAATGTGCTTTCAGCTCTCTAAAACATAATACTCTTGGCCAATCCCATATCTCCTTTAGTTTTTGTGAGGTATGTTTAATTTCTTGATTCTAGCTCTACAACCTTTCTGTAAGAAAGGAGTCATTCCCGACATAATCTTATGAGAGCGATTTTAACAAGCTTAATTAACATTTCTTGGATTATAACGTAATTAAAATACTACTTTTTGGCCAAGCATGGTGGCTCATGCCTATAATCCCAGCACTTTGGGAGGCTGAGGTAAGAGGATCATTTGTGTCCAGTTCAAGACCAGCCTGGGCAACACAATGAGATCCCATCTCTACAAAAAATAAAAAATTAGCTGGGCAGGGTGGCGTGTGCCTCTAGTCCCACCTACTCGGGTGGCTGCGGTAGGAGCCCAGGAGGTTGAGCTTCAACAAGAGTGAGACTCTGCCTCAAAGAAAAAAAGCTACTTTTTGCCTCTCTTCAGAGCCAATTCCAAAAGCCTATCAGGTATTCACTCAAGTATCCTGATTCACTTCAATATCCTCAAACAAGCAAAAAAATTATTCCAATGATAACAGTCAGATACTGCTTCTGATTTCTCTATTTTTGTTTCTCATCCTTACTACCAAACTTCTTCTTGGCTTACCAATTCTTAACTTATATCCCTCACATGTGTGACCTCCTTTCTATTTAACTACTCCTCCCCTAATTCTAGGCTATTTAATAGCGTCCTAAACCCTCCTCTAATTAATCTTCCTTTTCTCTTTCATGATCTGTATAAAATTCACTCATCGTTGCTCTTAAATTACTCTATTAAATAGCTGTTCTACTCAAAAGTTGCCAATGCTGCCTTCTCTAACTACTGAGGTAAGGATCCTAGGGCCTGTTGTTGAAAACCTTCACGACATGTTCCTATGGATCTTTCTTGCCTTGTCTTCTTATCTTTCTTCTGAAGCTCCAACTACCAACCAACCAACCAACATACTTATAGAATCCAATCTCCTTTCCACTGCATTTGTCATTGTCCCTCCCGAAAGTGCTTGCCCATCCTCTCTAAACATCTTTTTTGTTTATCTTTTTTTTTTTTTTTTTTTTTTTGGAGACGGAGTTTCGCTGTTGTTGCCCAGACTGGAGTGCAATGGCACGATCTCGGCTCACCACAACCTCCGCCTTCTGAGTTCAAGCAATTCTCCTGCCTCAGCCTCCCGAGTAGCTGGGATTACAGGCACGCACCACCATGCCCAGCTAATTTTTGTATTTTTAGTAGAGACGGGGTTTCACCTTGTTGACCAGGATGGTCTCGATCTCTTGACCTCGTGATCCACCCGCCTCGGCCTCCCAAAGTGCTGGGATTATAGGCGTGAGCCACCGCGCCCGGCCTTGTTTATCTTTTTTTAAACAGATGGAGATGGGCTCTCACTGTGTTGCCCAGGCTGAAGTGAGCATAGCAGTGTGATCTTAGCTCACTGCAGCCTCAAACTAGTGAGCACAAAGTATTCCACGTGCCTCGGCTTCCAGAGTATCTGACACTACAGGAACACACCACTGTGCCTGGGTAATTTTAAAATAATTTTTGTAGAGATGGGGTCTTGCTTTGTTGCCCAGGCTAGTCTCAAGTTCCTGTTTTCAAGCGATCCTCCTGCCTTGGCCTCCCAAAGTGCTGGGATCACAGGCATGAGCCACCATGTCCAGCCTCTGGGTATCCATATCATCCACTTTTGCAACAAGTTCCACCTCTTCCATGAAGCCTTCCCTGGTTATCCTTATTCCCTAACAAGTTTTTTTTCCTGTGTTCTCTGCTATTATAATCTTTAAATTCTTTTTTGCTATATTTACTAACATTTTGGTATGTCTCATCTCTTCAATCATATTTAAATTTCTGAAAATTAAGAACTGTGTCTGCTACTTCTCTGTATTTTCTCACAATGCCCAGTACAAGTTCTAAAGAATATCAGCTGATTAACTTAAATAAAAATATCTATATAATAGGATAGTATGCTTGTTAATGCCTCTGTTTAATGATTACTAATATTAAGAGTATCACAAATAATTGTATAGCTATAAAGGAGTCAGTAAATTTATGAATCAGAGTTTTTTAAGAGATACAGTCTCAAATGTTACCCAGGCTGGCCTTGAACTCTTGGGCTCAAGCAGTCTTCTTGCTTCGGCCTCCTGAGTAGCTGGGACTACAGGCATGCACCACCATGCCCAGCAATCAGTAAATTTAATGATAATTAACATGAATGAAAAGGACAGAGAAGCCAGGACCTTAAAAAAATATTTTAGTTCAACTTTCTACTTTAAGAAGTATAATTCTTGCATGATTTATGAGAAAGTGATATGCTGAATCATAGTTTGCCACAGCCATAGTATTTAACTAAAATGACTTGATCTGGGTTCTACACTATTTAAAGTTTAAATATCCCAATTGTGTATAGATTCAAATGATCTTTGATTGAACACAAATCCTTCAGTTACTTTCCAAAGTAAAATATTCAAAAAGAGAATTATAGGCTGCAAGTGGTGGCTCATGCCTGTAACCCTAGCACTTTGGGAGGCCAAAGTGGGAGGATCCACTTGAACTCAAGAGTTCAAGATCACCCTGGGCAACACAGAGAAACCTTGTCACTTTCAATTTAAAACCAAGAAAAAAAAAAAAAAAAAAGAGAATTATAGGCTGGGCATGGTGGTGGCTCATGCCTGTAATCTCAATACTTTGGGAAGCCAAAGCAGGAGGATCACTTGAGCACAAGGGTTTGAGGCCAGCCTGAGCAACATGGCAAGACCCCATCACTAAAAAAACAAACAAACAAAAAAACAAAAATTAGCAGGGCATCAGGATGTGTACCGGTAGTCTCTGCTATTTGGGAGGCTGGGGTAGGAGGACTGCTTGGGCCCAGGAGTTTGAGGTTGTAGTGAGCCATGATTATGCATGCCATTGCACTCCAGCTTGGAAGAGTGAGACCCTGCCCCAACATGAAAGAGACACTTATAATTGACACAGAAAAATCACCTCATCTGCTCAATGGAAGATGTTAACTAACTTAATTTTTTTATTATTTGTGACTAGCATTTCACCTGCTCAGAATTTGACTTATTCAATAACTTCAACTATTGATAACCCTGCCGAGTTCAGAAATGAGCCAGACAGCCTTTTGGCAACAAAAGTAAACAGCATAAAGACCATGGTAAATTCAATAACTATAGTCTTTAGGAGACTCAACTTTATTCTGAGTCCACTGTTTAGAAGAACCAATTCTACATATTTATCATAGGTACAGAAAAAAATAATGAAAGCTGTAAAAGAAAGAATTCTAGGCCAGGCATGATGGCCCACATCTATATTCCTAGCACTTTGGGAGGCCAAGGTGGGTGAGCTCAGGTGTTCGAGACCAGCCTGGGCAACATGGCAAAACCCCGTCCCTACCAAAAATTAGCCAGGTGTGGTGGTGCAGGCCTGTGATCCCAGCTACTCAGGAGGCTAAGGTGGGAAGACTGCTGGAGCCTGGGAGGCGGAGGTTGCAGTGAGCTGAGATTGCACCACTGCATTCCAGCCTGGGTGACAGAGTGAGATGCCATCTCCACAAAAAAAAAAAAAAAAAAAAAAAAATTCTGTAGGTGTTTATCTAATTTCTAAATCCACGTAGATTAAGGGGCAGAAGGGGACTTTACAGCTAGACACACTGACAACTGTGAGACGTTACCTTTTAACTGACTGCTGTTAAGGCAAAGATGAGAAAACTATGAAAAACAAAAACCTTAAAATAAAATAGTATGGGCTACCTAGTGATGAGACAAATGGTATCAACCAGTTGAACATCCCCTCCCTCATTTTGTATTTTTAGTAGAGACATTGTTTCACCATGTTGGCAGGGCTCATCTCAAACTTCTGATCTCAGGTGATCTATCTGCATGCCTCAGCCTCTCAAAGTGCTAGGATTACAGGTGTAAGCCACTGTGCCCAGCCTAAATTTCATTATTATTATTTTTTGGAGACAGTCTCGTTCTCCAAAACATTCTGGTACAGCCAGTAAAATAATCTTCACAGTGGTGATTCTCAGACAATAAAATTCAGTTGTGAGGCTGGGCACAGTGGCTCATGCCTGTAATCCCAGCACTTTGGGAGGCCAAAGAGGATGGATCACTTGATGTCAGGAGTTCAAGACCAGCCTGGACAACAGGGTGAAACCCTGTCTCTACTAAAAATACAAAAATTAGCCAGGCGTGGTGGCAGGTGCCTGTGATTCCAGCTACTTGGGAAGCTGAGGCAAGTGAATCACTTGAGCCTGGGGGCGGAGGTTGCTGTGAGCCGAGATTATGCAACTGCACTCCCGCCTGGGCGACATGGCAAGACTCTCTCAAAACAAAAACAAAAACAATTATATTCAAAATATTGTTGGCCTTCCATATCTGCAGGTTTCACATCTGCAGATTAAATCAATCGTGCACAGATAAAAAATATTGTTGGGGGAAAAAAACATAAAAAATAAAGCAAATTTTACACAAGGCACAGTGGCTCATGCCTGTAATCCCAGCACTTTGAGAGGCTGAGGTGGGGAGGATCACTTGAGCCCAGGAGTTTGAGGCTGCAGTGAGCTATAATTGTGCCACTATACTGCAGCCTGGGTGACACAGGGAGATCCTATCTATTAAAAAAATAAATAACGCCGGGCGCGGTGGCTCAAGCCTGTAATCCCAGCACTTTGGGAGGCCGAGGTGGGTGGATCACAAGGTCAAGAGATCGAGACCATCCTGGTCAACATGGTGAAACCCCGTCTCTACTAAAACTACAAAAAAAATTAGCTGGGCATGGTGGCGCGTGTCTGTAGTCCCAGCTACTCAGGAGGCTGAGGCAGGAGGATTGCCTGAACCCAGGAGGCGGAGGTTGCGGTGAGCCGAGATCGCGCCATTGCACTCCAGCCTGGGTAACAAGAGCGAAACTCCGTCTCAAAATAAATAAATAAATAAATAAATAAAATTTATGGCTGGCGTGATGACTCACGCCTGTAATCCTAGCACTTTGGGAAGCTGAGGCGAGATTGTGCCACTGCACTCCAGCCTGGGGACAGAATGAGACTGTCTCCAGAAAAAAAAAAATAAAATAAAACTTAGGCTGGGCACTGTGGCTCACACCTGTAATTCCAACACTTTGAGAGACTGAGGCAGGCAGATCACCTAAGATCAGGAGTTTGAGACTAGCCTGGCCAACACGGTGAAACCATGCCTCTACTAAAAATACAAAAATTAGCTGGGTGTGGTAGTACACACCTGTAGTTCCAGCTACTCAGGAGGCTGAGGCAAGAGAATCACTTGAACCGGGAGGAGGAGGTTGCAGTGAGCCAAGATTATGCCACTATACTCCAGCCTAGGCGACAGAGCAAGATTCCGTCTCAAAAAAAAAAAAAAAAATTACAGTGACAACTATTTACATAGCATGAACATTGTGTTAGATATTGTAAGTAATCTAGAAATGACTGAAAGTGTACAGAAGGATATGAAAAGGTAACAAGTAAACATATATTATTTTACATGTGAGCTGAGATTGTGTTCACTTATATTATTATATTATTTTATATAGGGAACTTGAGCATCCACAGAGGTCCTAGAAATAATCCCCCAGAAGTCCTAGAAATAGTCCCCCAGAGGACTGTACTACACAAAGCAGCAAAATGTAATCAATTTCAGGAGAAAAATAGTTAAGCTACAGGAGGAAAAAAAAAAAGTTGTGTAGTTATAAATTAGTTTGCAACTTCCTATATCTTAGGAACCAAGGGAGTAGGCAAATAAGGGAATCTCAAATGAGAAACATAGTAACTGCTCAATTAATCACCTTGTAAAGAAAACAGGAAGTGGTGGGGGTTATGAGGCAATGGAAGACAGGAGCCCCATCCCATTCAAGCCTCTTCCTGCTGTATACAAAGGCAGGCCCAGCATGCCAGGTCTAATACTTTATAAAATGGCTGAAATGTGACTTTTAAGTAAAATCTGATATTTAAATTTTGCCTACTACAAATGATTAAACAAGACAATTATGTGGACTCAAAGCTACATGCCAGCACTTCTGGGTAAATCCTCAACTACTTAGAAATTCAACCGTCTAGACCAATTAATTCCCACTTATACCAGAAAGCCAAGTTTTGATGTATTTCAGATAATTCTCAACACCTGCATCTTATTGCCAGGATGAGTGACTGGGATATAATAAAAATAAGAATTCCACATAGTTTACAGTCTTACCTTACTCTCACTGACATCAGAAATCCATTCTTTTACTAAATTGTTCAATTTACCAAGAACCACCAGCCTATAAAAAAAATGCTTCAGATTAAAACAAACAAATGAACAAACAGTATTTTTAAAAACCCATATAAGCAGTACCCTTTGTGTTGATACTAGGGTAAAACCATAATATACATGTAATCATGCTATTACATCCATTGACACAGGACACATCTCTGGCATTCTTAGATCCTTAAAAGTGCTAAGAGATGATAAATACGATGGCAATATTTTAGTTTTTGAGCTAACTGTCAAAATTCAAAAAGCTTAATAAAAACAATAAAATTGCCTTCAATGAGTCTGTAAAGGCATAGTGAATTGTCAACTTTCTTGGCTTTACTATTGAATTAATTCAGTTCAATGTGGTACTAAAAACCAGAATTATCTCATTGCTAGTAACAGGTCTTGGGATAATTAAAAGAGATGAATTAATTACTGTCTAATTTCTGTCTAATAGTATTAAAGCGGTTTGGTATTATTAAAACAAACTTAGAACCAATAGTATAAATGAATCTACATTTAGAAAAGTGGGGTTTAGACATCTCAAAGATAACATACAAAACTGAACTTCTGATCTGTCCAAACTTACTTCTTCCTCAGTCTTCCACAAATAATGAAACTCTATCCTTCAAGGTGCCAAGACCAAAAACGTTGGCCATCATCCTTGACCCCTCTCCCACACACACATTCCAGTCATTAAACTCTAAGAACCCTACCTTTAAAATATTTCCAGAATTCTACTTTTTATTATCTCTATGACCATCCTCCAGGTTCTAGCCACCATCATTTCCTAATGGCTTACTAACTGGTTTCTCTGCTCTGCCCTTGCACTTCTCTTAAGATGACTCTCAATACAGCAGCCAGAGTGACTGTTAAAACTTAAGTCCAATCATGTCAGTCTTCTCAAAACCCTAATAGCTTCTCATTTCACTCAGAATAAACCAAACCTTGACAACACCTTACAAGGTCCTAAGAGCTCTTGCCCTCCAAGCTCTTTCCCACCTCAGTTTCTTTAAGCCTATTATTTTCCTGCTTCCTCGCTGCTTCAGACAACCAGGTATCATGCTATGTACTCTTCAAATACACCAGCTACACTCCCACTTCAAGAGTTCTGCCTAGAACACTTTTCCCTCAAATAGACACATGGCTTCCTCCTTCATCTTTACATTTTCCCTTAAATGTGACTTTCTCAATGAGGCCTTCCTACCCACTCAGCTTTATTCTTCTCAGTAGCACTTATGTGTATTACACATAAGTGTAATACTGATAATATTAATAATGACAAATCTCTTCCTCTAACCCCTACCTAAATGTAAGCTCCAAGAGGGCCAAGATTTTTCTTTTTGTCATTTCTGCACCTGTATGTAGAGACTAGCAGGTACTCAATATGTTCGCAGAATTCATTATTAAATAATGCACCATCATATATTTTACAGTTTTCAGTGACATACCTGTGGTTCAATTCTTCCTCATCTTCAAACACTCCAAATGGTTTCATGGCATCAATTAATTTCTGTGTGTAAATATGATCAATTTCTTTAGGACATGCCAAACTAATGGGAGAGGTAATTCCATAATGCTTTTGTTGACGCTGGCTGTCCAGCACGGTGTTTCTGTTTAAGAAAACAAGAAAAATGAAACAGCAGAAAAAAATTTTAAGTATATACCATACTGATACATTGAATCTCTCAATCTACTCGTGTTAATTTAGCTACCTTAAAAGTTTACCTAGTACTAACAGTATCGGTAGACATTTTTTCTTTTTTAAGGAAAAATGGGTATTTTATGTTTATGTTTATAAAGGGGCTATTCATACTGCCTGCAGCTTTCATGGTTAGGATGTCTTTTCAAGCCAAACACAGCATGTGTTGTCATCAGGACAACTGTACCAATACCACCCAGGCTCAAACCTAGAGTCTCATTGGGATTTGTGCCAGGGCCACCTCCACTACCATCCAGATCTAGAATCTCTGAAAAGCAGTCAACCACTTGAAAGAAAGCTCTCAGTAAAAACAATGGGTTTTTACCCCCAGGAAAGAAACAAAAACATCCCATTAGATGGTCCTTGTGAAATAATCTGGCTCTTACAAAGAAGTCATAATTAGATTTGTCCTTGGGAAACCTACATTAACATCCTCTGCTTGAATCAGAGTTTACAGTCCTAGTATTTTGTGACTATAGTTAATTGTTCTCTTCATTTTAGACTGGTACCCATGCCATTTTCACATTGAAATAAAATTCTTTACACGAATAGAAATATTTTGGAAGGTATGAGCCACCCTCCAAAGATCTTAGCCATCAGGAAACTATAGTCTTGAATAAAGTACAACAGAGGTTCTGAGATTTTTTTTTTTTTTTTGAGATGGAGTCTCTGTTTCTTGGCTCACTGCAACCTTGACCTCCCAGGTTCAAGCAATTCTCCTGCCTCAGCCTTCCAAGTAGCTGGGATTACAGGCGTGTGCCACCACATCCAGCTCATTTTTGTATTTTTAGTAGAGACAGAGTCTTGCCATGTTGGCCACGTTGGTCTCAAACTCCTGACCTCCGGTGATCCGCCTGTCTCAGCCTCCCACAGTGCTGGGATTACAGGCATGGGCCACTGCGCTCAGCCAGTTGAAGTACTGAGATTTTGAGTTTACACAAACTCACTAATTTCAAAATAAATGTTGGAACCAACAGGGGTTGGCAAAACTTCTAATTTTGCTATGAATGTAAAAACATACACACTAAACAACCAACACTACCCATTTATCTTCACCATGCTTTCATAAAGAGCCATTAACACCAAAAGAATGTAATCTCAAAATTAGAAACAATTTTTTAGGTTGAACAAATTAGCCCTATAAAAAATAACATGCAGGCCGGGCGCCATGGCTCACACCTGTAATCCCAGCACTTTGGGAGGCCGGGGCAGATGGATCACCTGAGGTCAGGAGTTCCAGACCAGCCTGACAAACATGGTGAAACCCCATCTCTCTCAAAAAAAAAAAAATACAAAATTAGCTGTGGTGGCACATGCCTGTAATCCCAACTACTTGGGAGGCTGAGGCAGGAGAGTGGCTTGAACCCAGGAGGCGGGGGTTGCAGTGAACTGAGATCGCACCACTGCACTCCAGCCTAGGCAACAAGAGGGAAAATCAGTCTCAAATAAAAAACAAACAAACAAAATACAATAGAGATCGTTTGTTTTTGGATTTTAACTGGTCAAAACACTGGCTTATCACTACTAAGTGCACAGAATAAGACATGCTCTTTAGCTAAATATCTCATTAAGTGGAGAGAAAGAATCAAATGTTAGCTAAAATAGCCTGTATACCTTCCAAAATGACTCAAAAACAAACAACAACACACACAAAAAAACCCAAAATACAGGTTATTTTCTCTTCCATATTTATTTTGTTGTAGAACAAACAAAAGTTCAATTAGTTATTTCAAGTTGTAATTTCTTTTTAAAGATTTGACTTTTTACGTCTGAGAAAGCTTGAGCAGTGTTTTGGTATTGTTTGCGTTCTATATATGTAAATATATATAGTAAATGAATAGGACAGAGTAATTACCTACATATCTATATAATATCACTCAATCTCAATAATTCTAAGAGGCATTAAATAAGTGCCATTTTACAGATAAGTATCTGAAATTCAAAGAGAGGGGACAAGCCAGAATCTGAACTCCAAAACCTCTTTCCACTACTCCATTCTCTCCTCCATAACTACACCTCAGTTCTGACAGTATGATGCTGGGTCTCACTTTCTTACCTGTATACACTGACAAAGTTGGCCAACTAGCCTACTGGTCCTAAGATTCCAAATCTAGGGTTCTTAACTTCCCTCATCTGGGGGAAGGGGGAGGGAGTAAACAACAGAATCCCGCCCTCCCTTCAAACCATCTATTTCATTTGTAGGCAAACACCCTAGAGAAATTCTAGTTACAAGCACACAAAGAGACATGTAAAATAATGTTCTCTGTCACACTGTAACATTAAAAACTCAGAAACAACCTAAAATGGTCACTAACATGTAAAGGATTAAATTAGGATGTATTCCTACAATAGAATACAATATTAATGTTAATTAATTACAACTGAAATACTAACATGAACAAAGCTCAGAGATACTATGCTGTGTTAAAGAAGCAAGCTGCAGAATAACAAGTGTGATACCAGTTATGTAAAATCTAAAAACAACTGTAACTATGCCAGTTATTAGGAACACATGTGTATGTAGTAATAGCATTAAAAAACATGCAGCTCCCATGATTTGAGGGGAAAAAAAAAAGCAGTAAAATAAAAAACACGAAGCAACAATAAACATCAAATTCAAGAGTGTGGTGACATTTGGAGCAAGAGATGAATGGGACCAGACAAGGAGGTAGGAAAGTCCTTCAGATGCATCTGCAATGCTTGATTTCTTTAAAATAAATACACAGATATGTATACACACACCGTGTGTGTGTGTGTGTGTGTGTGTACAGTTACGATTTGGGAGAAATGGGTGGTGGTTCCATAAATGATGCTTATGTTATTCTCTGCATTTTTCTGCATGTTTAAATTATTTCCTAATAGACCAAAATGGAAGAAGCTACAACAAAATCTTACCAAGCATGGGAACTGTCTCTGACTTATCAAAGTGTGAACAAGAGGTACAGACCGGTGGATGTTGTGAGTAGGTGGGGACGCAGGGGGTGAGGGAGAGGGTGGGGACGGCGGTGAAAAGACTTTAGCCTTATATGAAAGAGAAGCCCAAGGGCTGCGCTAGGTCCTGAAGACCTGGAGACAGCCGGTCGGGAAGGGAGGAGGGGGAGGCAGGGGGATGGTATTTGCGCCAATGCAGACAGGAGCAGACGGGCTCAGACAGTGTTGGGGGCAGACGAGTGACCGACAATTTCTCCTTACCGACACAGGCACCTTTCCCCCTCCTCATCCTTGTCTGAGGGCGTCCTCAGAGGCGGGACAGCTGGGGACTCCCGGAGTCCCCGAGTCCATGCAGGGGCGGCCAGGTGAGCCGCCGGTTTTAGGGGAGGTGCCCTTGCGGACCGGCCGGGAGCCGGGAAGGAGAGCACCCCGGCGAGCTGCGTGCAGGGTGAAAGGGGCAGGGAACGGAAACGAGGACACAGACTGACCACCCCAGCACACCCCTACCCGCCTCACCCCAACCGCCGCCCCCCACCACTTACGCAGACATCTCTTTCATCGCTTCCTGCGTCTCCCTCTCCACCGAGTGTCTTTCGCTCTGGAGTCCTGTTCTTGCTGTTCCCTTCTCCCCCTGTTCACTTCCCTCCGGTGGCTTGTAGCTCGCTTACTCGCTCACTTTCCCACTTACTATGGCTGAGGCATCCAACCGACTAGTGAAAACACCACAAAACCGGCTCTATTTATGACAATACAGCGCGGCCGACGCCAATATGGCGCCGCTTCCCAGCCTGCCTCTCGCCGCCGTGGCCCCGCCTCTGGAGGTCTGGACCACCCTCGGCCACGCCTCCTCTGCCTTTGGTCCCGGGACCCCGCCCACAGGCTGAGGGCTCTCCCAGTACCGTTGCTTCGAGGGAGCGTTTGGTGCCTTCTTTTGTCCGCAGTACTGTCAATCCCGGTATACAGCTTGGAAGGAAATTTGGAAATATGTTTTCCTTGCTTCTCGAATGGCAGCATATATCATACATGTTTTAAAGATCACACCCTTGCCTAGCAAATACTATTTCAACGCTTCCATTATCTGACATCTTTGATTTAATTATAGTTATAGGTGATTAACTCACCAGTTGAGATTTTGTCTCGAAAGGTCACACTCAGGTACGTGCGACTTTAACACAAGTATCCCAGGGAAAAACAAGCTTGTAAACTGGAGGCTTAACTGTTCACTTCAGCCCTAAGTACCACACTTGATTAGTGACAAGGGCATTTAGCTGAGAGAGGTTGAAAATAATAGCTAGCAGTTTGCAATAGGATAAATCCCATCCTGAAACAAAATCTCACACTTTTAAACAGTGGAAATCAGGTTCGATGGGAGTGTGGGGATGAAAATGGGAAAATAATGACCAATTTAAAAATGCACCACTGCACTTCAGCCAGAGTGATGGAAGGAGACTTTGTCTCTCCCCCAAAAAAAGACTCTACAAAAATAATATTTTTGAAAACTTGGGTAAGGTGTGCTGGCTCTTGCCTGTAATCCCAACACTTTGGGAGGCCAAGGCTGGCGGATCACTTGAGGCCAGGAGTTCTATCAAGACCAGCCTGGCCAACATGGCAAAAACCCATCTCTACCTAAAAAGCAACAACAAGGGCCGGGCACGGTAGCTGACACCTGTAATCCCAGAACTTTGGGAAGCCAAGGTGGATGGATCATGAGGTCAAGAGATTGAGACCATCCTGGCCAATGTGGTGAAACATCATCTCTACTAAAAATACAAAAATTAGCTTGGCTTAGTGACATGTGCCTGTAGTCCCAGGTACTTGGAAGGCTGAGGCAGGAGAATCACCTGAACCTGGGAGGCAGAGGTTACAGTGAGCCGAGATCACACCACTGCACTCCAGCCTGGGCAATGGAGCAACACCCTGTCTCAAAAAAACCAAAAAGCAATAAACAAAAAAAACCTAGTCTACGTCAAGCCCTGTGTTAGGTTCCAGTGATTTAATGGTGCATAAAACCCGACGTATTCTTTGATTCTATAAAGTTCATTCTCAGTTTAGGGGGGAAATAGTCGTATAGAAATATAAATGATACAGATGGCATCAAAGTACTAAGGGAGGCCTAAAGAGGGCCATTTAAACTTGGTCGTGGGGGCCCTCAATAATGGCTTCTTAGAATGCAGTAGAGGATTCTGTCTAAATTGGCAAGATTTGAGAGGAGAGATTGAGTGCAGGTGGCGGGAAGAAGTCAAAACCTATTCTAGACAGCATAGAGCAGTAGCTGGCATGGGCTTCAGTGGAAGGTAGACCCAAATTTGAGTTCTAGCTTTGCTACTTTCTAGTTTTGTCACTTCAGAACAATGAACTTAGGGTTGTAAGAGAATCAAATAAGAAGAGTATATATAGACAATATGAATCTCAGTCCAAAATTTCAGACATGCAAGAAATAACACTGTATTTTTAAATTTTTTTTATTTTTGGAGATGGAGATTCGCTCTTGTCCCCACCCCCCACCCCTCCACGGCCCCTGGGCTGAAGTGCAACCTCCACCTTTTGTGTTCAAGCATTCTCCTGCTTCAGCTTCCTGAGTAGCTGGACTTACAGGCACGTGTCACTATGCCTGGCTAATTTTTGTATTTTTAGTAGAGACGGGGTTTCACCATGTTGGCCAGGCTGGTCTCAAACTCCTGACTTCAAGTGATCCACCTGCCTCAGCCTCCCAAAGTGCTGGGATTACAGGCGTGAGCCACCACATCCGGCAACACTGTATTTTTCAAAAACATAATTTTTAACTCTGATCCCCTCATTCTTCTGAGTTAGCAGATAAAGACAGTCTTGGTTGTCCTTCACCCATGCCTCCCATTCTTGGGATGGTGTCAAGGTACTGAAGGAGTAGGGCAGAGTGTGCATGTCTGTTCCTGGCCACCTTCCTGTTTTCTTAGCATCTGGGCCGGGAGGTTCTCTGCTGTGTCCAGGCCATGTCTAGGGCTCATGGTAGGGGCCTGTGGTCTTGGCCCAGATGCACCACAGAGCTAGTTCTTCCCACATCCCCCCTACAGCTTGGAGAATCTTGTCAATCTGGAAGACAGAATGCTTCTTTCCTTAAGGGTTTCCAACCAAGTTGTTTGTTGTTAACTGTGGAGTTCTCTCCAGGGCTTAGCCCTGTTTCAAAAACAAATGCCAAAAAGATTTGCCGGCCAATTCTACTATCTGCATAGTGTGGAGTACTTAGCATAGTGCCAGGCACATAAGGGCTCAAAAAATTTAACTCTTATTTACACTGATTACCATAACTTATCTCTTTCTCTCTCTCTCTCTCTGTTTTTTGGGATGGAGTCTTGTTGTTGTCCCCTAGGCTGGAGTACACTGGTGTGATCTCAGCTCATTGCAACCTCCACCTCCCGGGTTCAAGTGATTTTCCTGCCTCACCCTCCCAAGTAGCTGCGACTGCAGGTGTGTGCCACCATGCTTGGATAATTTTTATATTTTTAGGAGAGATGAGGTTTCACCATGTTGGCCAGGCTGGTCTCAAACTCCTGACCTCGGGTAATCTGCCTGCCTTGGCGTCCCAAAGTGCTAGGATAACAGGTGTGAGCCAATGCGCCTGGGCTTTTTTCCTCTTTTTGTATTTATTTTTTAAATATTTATTTTCCTTCCTTCCTTTCTTTCTTTTATTTTACCTATATAGAATGCTTTGTTTGCTATTATCTGCTGCAGTAATTTGGAAGAAAGGTAAACTCTGCTATTTTACTAGTTCAGTGAAATCTCAAAGTGTTTCAAAAATAGCTATGAACCTGTATCTAATTATCAAAGTCAGTATCAGAACAATACGGTTTTATTCCCCTTTATGTAATTTGTAATTTGGTAGGTTTTAGTTTTAGTTTTAGTTTTTTTGGAGATGGAGTCTTGCTCTTGTCCCCCAGGCTGGAGTGCAGTGGCACGAACTTGGTTCACTGCAACCTCTGTCTCTCAGGTTCAAGGGATTCTCCTGCCTCAGCCTCCCAAGTAGCTGGGACTACAGGTGCATACTGCCACGCCCGGCTAATTTTTTGTATCTTTAGTAGAGATGGGGTTTCACCATGTGGGCCAGGCTGGTCTCCAACTCCTGACATCAGGTGATCAGCCTGCCTTGGCCTCCCAAAGTGCTGGCATTATAGGTGTGAGTCACCACGCCCAGCCAAGTAATGTTTTCATTAATTGCTTTTCTTCCCATTTTCCTGTGCTTGTTAATCTACCTGGCATTTAATGATAGTCCCCAACCCCCATCTCAATAAGGATACTTTATTTTCCCCAACTCCAATTTCTTTTTTTTTTTTTCCTGAGACGGAGTCTTGCTCCATTGCCCAGGCTGAAGTGCAGTGGCAAGATCTCGGCTCACTGCAACCTTCACCTCCTGGGTTCAAGCAATTCTCCTGACTCAGTCTCCCATGTAGCTGGGACTGCAGGCGTGTGCTACCACGCCCAGCTAATTTTTGTATTTTTAGTAGAGATGAGTTTCCCCTTGTTGGTCAGGTTGGTTTCGAACTCCTGACCTCAGGCGATCTACCCACTTCGTCCTCCCAGAGTGCTGGGATTACAGGCATGAACCACCACGCCCGGCCAACCCCAATTTCAACAAGGACATTTTTCTCATTCGCAGTGTACATTGTAACTCTATTTGTTAAGTTAAAAATTTTCAAATTACAAAACTAACCCACACTCATAAAAAAAGAGTGGATGTCTGTCCCTCTTTTCCTTCTCTTACTCCAGTTTTATTTCCCAGGAGAACTGCTTGAACCCGGGACATGGAGGTTACAATGAGCCATGAGCATTGAGGCGTGTGGATCACTTGAGGCCAGGAATTCCAGACCAGCCTGGCCAACAGGGTAAAACGTTGTCTCTACTAAAGATACAAAAATTAACTGGTCGTGGTGGTGCACATTTGTAATCCCAGCCACTCAGGAGACTGAGGCACAAGAATTACTTGAACCTGGGACGTGGAGGTTTCAGTGAGCCACTACACTCCAGCCTGGGTGACAGAGGGAGACTCTGTCTCAAAAACAAAAACAAAAACAAAAACAAAAAACCCACTTTTTAATTTGGCTGGGTGTGGTGGCTTACACTTGCAATCCCAGTAGTTTAGGAGGCTGAGGTGGGTGGATCCCTTAAAGCCAGGAGTTGAGACTGGCCTGGGCAACAGTGAGACCCCATCTCTATTTAGAAAAAAAAAATTTATGCTTATGAAAACTATAAATGTACAGAAAAAGTAGAGAGAATAGTATAATAAACACCATATACCTGTCATGTAGAATTTTTTTTAGCATTTTGTCATGTTTCACATATTTTTTGTTGAAGTCAAAAGACTTCACATAAACACATATAATTTCACTCTTAAACTTTTTGATATGCATATCTAATGAAAACACTTTCCTATACAACCACAACATTAACACACTCAAGTTTTTTCACTTGTTGCCCAAATGTCTTTTGTACCAAGTTTGTTTACAGTGTGATCCAATCAAGAGGTATGATTGCGTTTGGTTGTTGGGTCTCTGAAATGGCTTTTATTTTTTTCCTTAAAAAATTTTATTTTTTAATTAGCTGGGCGTGGTGTCGGTTACCTGTAATCTCAGCTGCTCAGGAGGCTGTGGCAGGAGAAATGCATAAACCCGGGAGGTGGAGGTTGCAGTGAGCCAAGATTGCACCACTGCACTCCAGCCTGGGTGACAGAGCAAGACTCTAACAAAAAAAAAAAAAAAAAAAAAAAAAAAAAAAAAAGGCTTTATTTTTAAAGAGCAGTTTTAGGTTCATAGCAAACTTTAGAAAAAAATACAAAGATTTTGGCTGGGCATGGTGGCTCACGCCTGTAATCCCAGCACTTTGCGGGGCTGAGGCGGACAGATCAGCTGAGGTTAGGAGTTCAAGACCAGCCTAACCAACATGGAAAAACCCCATCTCTACTAAAAATACAAAATTAGCTGGGCATGGTGGTGGGCGCTTATAATCCCAGCTACTCTGAAGGCTGAGGCAGGAGAATCACTTGAACCCAGGAGGCAGAGGTTTCGATGAGCCAAAATCGTGCCATTGCACTCCAGCCTGGGCAACAAGAGCAAAACTCCGTCTCAAAAAACAAACAACAAAAAAAATTCAAAGATTTCTCATGTACTGCCTACCCCAACACATGTATAGTCTCTTCCATTACTGACATCCTGAAGTATATTTTAACCTAGAACAGATTTTCTCCCTGCATTTTATTTTTCCTGTGACATTGATTTGTAAAGAGCAGACTAGTATTTCCTTAGAATGTTCCAACTTCTAGATTTTTCTGGTTTCCTTGTGGTGTCATTTAACAATAGTCTCAGTAGTTTCTATTGGGTGTTGGATCTAAAGGCTTGATTAGATTTAGGCTAAATACTGCATTATACCGGAAGGCACAAAGTGAAGCTCTGTTTATCCCATTATTAATGATATTAAGATTGATCACTGGGTCTATGTGGTGACAGTCATCTTGGAATTCGTTAGTAATCTGCAGGGAGATAACTTTAGCACCAGGTGAATATGCAGCTCCCAACCTTTCACCTAATTGTTTCAGCATCCGTTGATAATTCGTGGCCTAATTAATTTCTTCCCTAGGGATTGCAAATTGTGTTTTTTTCCAGTTTGGTCTGCATTGGTAGCTAGCCTTTTTTCAGGAAAAAAGGGCTCTTGCTCATCAACTGGGAACATTAGGTTACTCTGCAATAGGTTATTGCAAAGAACCTAATTCTTTCCCCTTTCAGATAAGAACTTGGTGGAATGGCCATCTTAGAGTTGTTATTTGCTTGCTTCTCTCTCTCTTTTTTAAGAATACTATAGATGCAGGGATATTTATTTATTTATTTATTTAAGATGAAGTCTAGCTCTTTTGCCAGGCTGGAGTGCAGTGGGGCAATCTCAGCTCACTGCAATCTCCTCCTCCCAGGTTGAAGCGATCCTCCCACCTCAGCCTCCTGAGTAGCTGGGATTACAGGCATGTACCACCATGCCTGGCTTGCTTGCTTATTTATTTATTTATTTATTTATTTAAGACGGAGTCTCTCTGTGTTGCCCAATCTGGAGTGCAGTGGTGCGACCTCGGCTCACTGCAACCTCTGCCTCCCAGGTTCAAGTGATTCTCCTGCCTCAGCCTTCTGAGCAGCTGGGACTACCGGCGCACGCCACCATGCCCAGCTAATTTTTTGTATTTTTAGTGGAGACGAGGTTTCACCGTGTTAGCCAGGATGGTCTCCTCTATCTCCTGACCTCGTGATCTGGCCACCTTGGCCTCCAGTGCTGGGATTACCGGTATGAGCCACTGAGCCAGCCTAATTTTTGTATTTTTAGTAGAAATAGGGTTTCACTATGTTGGCCAGGCTGGTCTCAAACTCCTGACCTCAAGTGATCTGCCCATCTCTGCCTCCCAAAGTGTGGGATTACAGGTGTGAGTCACTGCGCCCGGCCTGTCTTATGGATTTTTATATAGTCAGTGTGCTTCAATTTGTTGCAGGCATTGTTCTTTTGATGCTAAAATTGCCCCAGCTTTGGCCAATAAATGCCTCTGTCAAGCTGTTGCTTCTGTTAATATTTTTTTTTAATTTAAAAAGTAATTGGATACGTTGGAAAGTGCTGTTTCTTTGTGATTTTAACTTGCAGATCCCTCATCAGCGGTGAAGGTGAGCATATTTTGTAATTTACCAGTGGGGAATATCTTTCATATTTTACCAGCCATTTATACTTCTTATTCTGTGGATTGCCTATTCATAGCTTTTGTCCATTTTCGTATATATATATATATATATATATATATATGTTTTCTATATATATATATATAAATGTGTATGTATGTATATGTAACTAATTATCAACACTCATCTCTACAGATGAACTGTTTTCATTACTCATTGCCAGTCTCTTCCAGCTACGACTTCCCTATTCTTGAATTTTTTTCTTTTGAGCATTTCCTGCTCTAGAATGTCAGCTTATTCAGAAAGGGGATACATTTTCTTGTGGCTCATTTAAAAATGCCCTACTACTGCATGATAACATTTCTTTCAGAACTTGATAGATGTTTTATTACTAGCTGTTGTATCTTAGACATTGTAAAGATTCTTCTTTTTTAGAGACAGGGTCTCGCTCTGCAGGCCAGGCTGGAGTGCAGCATCATGATGGCTCACTGCAGCCTTAACCACTTGGGCTCAAATGATCCTCTTGCCTCAGATTCTCTTGCTTCAGCTTCCAGAGTAGCTAAGACTATAGGCATACATCACCATGCCTGTTTGATTTTTTTAAATTTTTCGTAGGAACCAGTCTTGCCATGTTGCCCACGCTGGTTTTGAACTCCTGGCCTCAAGTGATTCTCCCACCTCAGCCTCCTGAAATGCTATGGTTATAGGCATTAGCCACTGTGCCTGGTGAAATTCTTATTTTTGAAGTTTAAAAATTCCCCAAATTAGGCCTTTTTTCCTAAAAATGTATATAGAACAATCTAAACATTCTTTTTTTCTGAGTATTTTTTTTAAAGTTTAGATACACTCTTTTTTTGTTCTGCTATAAAAATTATTATTGCTTCTATTCCATTCATTGGCTCTTGTATTTTTTAAAAGTTCATTCAGATAAAGAGAATTGCAACTTGGAAGAATGTTAAAATGTTAGTACAAGTAATTCAGGGGAAAAATCTTTAAAAACTATTATCTTAACTTTTTAAAGATTTACTGGGTTGTTTACTTGACTGTAGGACATGGACCATCAGTCTTGTACACTGGGTCAAGACTTAGCACAGGTGCTCGATAAATATTTGTTGAATGAAATGAGTAGTTCAAGACTTAGCACAGGTGCTCAATAAATATTTGTTGAATGGATTCATTTCAACTATTATATTCTCTCTTATGTCTGTCTTTATCTCATCATTTCTCCATCTTTTGCCCCAATTGATAAACTATGTATAATAGTCTACCTTGCCTTCTCCCTCCCTAACTTAATAAATATTCTGATGTGTCTGAATGTTGTACCATTACTCCATTGAAATTTTTTCATCTCTGGATTCCTTCATTGACTTGGAGAATTTCTTTTTTTCTGGCAGATTATTGTAGCGTAGTATTGTTTGCACTGGTTGTTAGTAGGTCAATATGGAGGGCTGTGAGTACTTTTTAAAGAATGATTAGAAAAGTGTGGTGATCCTACCTGAGATTAGGATCGTCCAAAAACAATCTTGGAAGCTGGAGCGAGGGCTGCCTGCACGTTGTGTCAGGTGGGTTTAATGTCTCCCCTTCTATCAACAGGAGGAAGCCTGCACTTAGCTTCTCCCAGGATGGCTTTCTGCTGGGTAGCTGGCTTCCCAGACAACTCCTAAACAGCTGGCACCTAAACTCAGCCACCTGAGTGTCATCTCAGGGGGCACACGTCCTTCCATTGGAACACATATGGCAGACAGCCTTAGCATCCCTCTGGGATGATGGGAGAGTCTGCCACTATGTCATCTCTTGTCGACCCTTGGCTTGTTCATTTTTCTGTTTAAGCCTGTTCCTTAACCCAAGCTGAATGACCATGTAAAATTCATCCCAAGCCTTGTTGCACAACAGGTGGTAACCATGAAGGGAATCCCTACGCACTTTGAACAACCCAAATAAAATCAAAAATATATATTGTTGAATGGGCTCCAAGTGGATTCATGTCTGGTCTTACTTGGTTGATTTTGAACAAATAGGAGCTGAGTTGGATGTCGTCGAAAATTGATGTGGATCCCCAATCAATTTTTTTTTTTGAGACAAGTTTTTCCTGGAGTGCAGTGGTGTGATTATGGCTCACTGTAATCTTGGCCTCCATGGCTCAAATAATCCTCTCACCTCAGCCTCCAAAGGTAGCTGGGATCTCAAGCGTGCAACCATGCCAGGCTAATTTTTTTTTTTTTTTTTTTTTTAGTTTTTATAGAGATGGGGTTTCCCCATGTTGCCAATGCTAGTCTCTAACTCCTGGGCTCAAGTGATCCACCTGCCTCAGCCTCCCAAAGTGCTGGAATTATAGGCATGAGTCACTGCATCTGGCCTCCTAATCAAAATTTTAATGGTAGGACATCAGATCCAGATAAAATAAAAAAGAATAGGCTGGGCACAGTGGCTAATGCCTGTAGTCCCAGTACTTTGGTAGGCTGAGGCGGGCAGATCACCTGAGGTCAGGAGTTTGAAACCAGCCTGACCAACATGGAGAAACCCCATCTCTACTAAAAATACAAAAAATTGGCCAGATGTGATGGCTCACGCCTGTAATACCAGCACTTTGAGAGGCCGAGGCAGTCGGATCACGACATCAGGAGATCGAGACCATCCTGGCTAACATGGTGAAACCCTGTCTCTACTAAAAATTCAAAAGATTAGCTGGGTGTGGTGGCATGTACCTGTAGTCCCAGCTACTTGGGAGGCTGAGGCAGGAGAATCACTTGAACCCGGGAGGCGGAGGTTGCAGTGAGCCAAGATCATGCCACTGCACTACAGCTTGGGTGACAGAGCAAGACTATCTCAAAAAAGAAAAAGAAAAAATACAAAAAATTAACCAGACATGGTGGCGCATGCTTGTAATCCTAGCTACTTGGGAGGCTGAGGCAGGAGACTCACTTGAACACAGGATGCAGAAGTTGCAGTGAGCTGAGATCATGCCATTGTGCCCCAGCCTAGGCAATAAGAGTAAAACTCAGTCTCAAAAATAAAATAAAACAGCTGGGCACGGTAGCTCATGCCTATAATCCCAGCACCTTGGGAGGTCAATGTGGGCAGATCACCTGAGGTCGGGAGTTTGAGACCAGCCTGACCAACATGGAGCAACCCTGTCTCTACTAAAAATACAAAATTAGCCAGGTGTGGTGGTGGATGCCCATAATCCCAGCTACTCGGAAGGCTGAGGCAGGAGAATTGTTTGAACCCCGGAGGTGGAGGTTGTGGTTAGCCAAGATCGTGCCATTACACTCCAGCTTGGGCAACAAGAGCAAAGCTTTGTCTCAAAATAAATAAATTAAATTAAATTAAATTAAAATGTAAACAAGACTAAAGCTGGCAGTAGTGAAATTTCAGAAATGTAGCAGATTTGTTATAAAATTGTAGGGAGGAGCAGAGTAGAAGGGGAAGGTAGAGTGATAGCTGAAGCTGTATTTCTAATGTGAGTAGGATTGCTGGGAAAAGGACTCTCCCCTTTAAGGTTTTATACTTAGATGGCTAATTTGTGCCTTGTTGAGACCTCGGCCCACCACTAAGGGTGTCAGAAGAGGAAAGGACACCCAAATGTTGCAATTGCAACTTAAGTACTGTCAGCATACTTTTCCTTTAGCCCCCTGCGACAGAGGGGTGGAGTGTAAAGTATATGAGTGTGTTTTGGTCACGGATAGGCTGGGGCAGATGTCCGGCCCACATGACTCAGTGAGTTTGGAGTGCACATCCACACCTCCACTTGTTATATAATCTGTTTGTGTAAATTCATACTTGGCTCTAAGCCACTGTTGTCTGTAAAAGGTATAATTGCCCTGCTAACACAGTACAGGAGCCCTTGGGCCTTGGCTTGGCTCAACAAGGCTTCACATAGCGGGTGAACTGGGGTCCAGAGAAAGAGAGAGAAAGCCAAATCTGTCCATCTTGCAGACAGACAGGCGGGAGCCAGGACACAGCTCAGCTTGCTTATGACCAGAGAGAGTACAAGCTGCTGACCCTGAAGGCAAAGGAGAGTCGACCACACAGTTGTGTGTGGAAGCCATCCGCTCAAGCAGCTGAGACAGGGTGGACAGTGTGAGAAAGCAGCTGATGAGAGCTGCCGCTGAATAAAATCATCTTTCACCTGCCTACGACCCCCAAATATTCTTTCTGCTCATCTACCCATTCCCCTGGGACTTCAGCATGGGCTGGACCTGGATCCCAGGATCTGAAAATTGGTGACAAGTATGGGATGAGGTGAGTGGGTCCTCGGCCCCTGAGGGCTCCCGGGTCGGCTATGTGGCCACAGCATGGCGGTGGTACTTGGTGGCAGCAGTGCTGGAAACATGGGAGGCAATGAACAGTTCCCCTCATCGTGGAGCGTGGAGAAGTGTGGAGAAGGCGCCGAAGCACCTGGAAGTACGCAGCACTGAGAAGAAGCATGCCTTTCCCGGCAGAGTCAGATGGGTGCTTGTGGCTGTGCTGTGGGAAGTACATGCCCAGTCCCTGTGGAACGCAGCACAGGGAGGAGGAAGAACCTCCATGTCAGGCTCAGCCAGTGGTCTGCCAGGAAATACGGTATGAGCCGCTGTTAGACCCCAAGAGTGGGCCCAGAGACATACCGGCTGAAGCACATTTCTATGGTGCCTGTGCCCCCTCTGAGTTGTGGGAGTTACTCAAGTAATGTCCACAGTGATACACAGATTTAGTGCCATCCATTCAGGAGAAGGACGTTGCTTCTCCCGAATGTGCCACCCGGTCCCGCCTAAGCATCTCAGTTTAGAGAGTACCTACTGCAGTGAGGAGGAAGTGTAAAGCCTTTTCTGTTTGACAAGAGACTGGCCAAGATGCCTGGTGTAGGGGTTATGGGACAACTGGAGCTGCATGTGGACTTGGCAATCCACAGGTCCCTGAGCTCAGGTAAGTTTCTGGGCAGAGCTGCATTTAATGATGGCCATGAAGACTGGTCAGTGAAAGTGAAACCTGTGTCTCTACATCTTGGCATCTGCCGCTTGGCTCTCTGCTTATATATGCTGTCCCATACCTGAAGACATTCTGGGGGTGGATGTTTTGCACAGCTTGGCACCTGTGCCATCTGTCACGAACTTAATGGACCATTTGACAATGGAACTAGGACAGTCCACCGAGAGCCAGGAGCAGTTTGCCTTCATGAGAGGGCAACAATGCACTTTTATAGTGTTGCCGCAGGGCTCTATGTATAGCTCCACCATGTGTCATGATTATAGTAATAATGTTCTGCCAATCTCTGATTTTCTTGCAGGTTTAGAAGCGGTAGCACCCCTCTTGGCTGATATTGGGATAATGAGGTTGAGACAGGTTTTTGGGTAGTAAGTCAAGAGTGCCCGTTTACACTAGATGTATATGTAACCACAGATAGTTTTGGCTAGGGCCTATAGAAATGCGTGGAGTGCTTGGAAGCACCAGTTGGCTGTTAATCTCAACTGTGGAAGCGAGCTGAGCTCCAGTGTTCAGTGATAATGAAGCAGTTAGTGACTGCATAGGCTGCCCTTCAGGCTCATAAGAACATGGCAGGATGAGTTACAGTCATCTACATGGTAGTGGGTTAGGTGTGTTCATAGGTAATGATTCCCCCAGACTGGGACAACATAGACATCACTTTAGTGAAGTGGGATGCCTACTTAGAACAGAAGAGTATGCTGAGTACAAGTCCCTTACAGCAGAGTTACAAGAAGCCTAGACCTGTAGTCCTAATGCAAGATAAGGCCATAGGCCTAAGGCCATGGGGCCTGAGGCACCCCTAGACCCTGAGCCTTCACCATTAGGAAGGGTGTCGTGCCATTCCTAATAGGGCATAGTACACAGCTGGGTCTAGCCGGGGCACTAATGCTGCCTGGATTGCTGGTTCGGTCCAGCCTGGTACTAATGTCATATAGTTTGAAACCAGGTGTAGGCAGAGTAGCTAATGAGCTAAACTCAGGGCAGTATGAATGATAATCTCCAAGAAGGTAACACCTCTGGTAATCTGGGATGCTAGCTGGGCAGTTCATCAAAGCTTATGTTTGTAACTAACAGGCCTGTGTGCGCAGAAGCTTATGTATGTGAGAGGCCTGTGTGCCCATAGCCTCTGTATAAGGCCTGTGTGATAGCCTTATGTGTCAAGCCTGTGTATGTATATCGGGCCTGTGTGCCCAAAGCTTATATGTGTCAAGCCTGTGTGCTGGGCCTGCGTACCCAAACCCTGTCTCCCTCGGCCTAGGGGGTGGAGTGTAAGGTAGATGGATGTGCTTTGGTCAAGAATAGGCCTTGCAAAACCCAGTGAGTCTGGTGCACAGGTGCACACCTCCACTTGTTATATGACCTGTTTGTGTAAGTTCACACTTGTCTCTGAGCCACTGTTGTCTGTAAAAGATGTAATTGCTCTGCTAACGCTGTGCAGGGGCTCTTGGGGCTCGGTTTGGCTCAACGTGGCTTGACATGGCCCAGAGAAAGAGAGAAGGAGAGCGCGAATGAGAGAGCCAAAGCTGTCTTGTAGATGGATAGGAGGGAGGCAGGACATAGCTCGGCTTGCTTTTGCCCAGAGAGAGAACAAGTTAAGCTGCTGACCCTAAAGGCAAAGGAGAGCTGGCTACACAGCTGCGTGTGGGAGCTGTCAGCTCAAGCAGCTGAGACTGGGTGGACAGTGTGAGAGAGACAGTGTGAGAAAGCTATTGATGAGAACTACTGCTGAATAAAATCATCTTTCACCTGCCTACACCCCTCCCCGCAAGCCCTGCCACGTTCTTTCTGCTCATTCACCCACTCCCCTTGGACTTCAGCATGGGCTGGACTCAGACCCTGGGATCTGACAGGCCTCTACCACTCATGTTATGGACGTCACAGGGCACCCTGTAGCACCTCTGTTTACACTCACCATTTGTTGTCTCAGAGAAAAGATTGCCTTGTGTGGTTTGGTTTTTATTTTGCTACCCAGTTCATTTAGCACGTAATTTTAGCGGAAATTCCTGTGTTTCTAATATGAAATTTCCATGGCTGATGCAGATAGTTGTACAACTTGTAGCCTTTTTTTTTCTTCTTAGTTTGGTGCAAAGTCAGGTATCTATTCATTTTCCTGTACATAAAACAATAAAGTCCTGGACATGCTTTAAGCAATTCAAGAGCCCATGGATTAGATGAGTTGGCCCTTACAGAAACTTCCAAGTCTCTGGATTTTCATGATTTACATTTATAAGGTGAGGCTCCCTGTTTTCTTGCATTAAAAAACCTGCTAGCATCATTGGAAGAGGCTTTGCTCCGTGAGCTTAGATGCGTCAAACCAAGCAAGGTAGCAATCAACAGCTTTCCTAGGAGGCATCTTAACTACTGAAGTTAAGGAACTCAGCCATCCTTCCCAAACGTTTGTTCTTCACACATTAGGAAGGGCAGAAAAAGTCTTCATTCCAATGTGAAAACTTTCCCGCAGAACTCAGGGGATTAACATATAAACGCAGTGGGCAGGGAGGCAGGTTTTCTGTTTCCCTCCAAATTGAAGCCAAGATTAATTACGGTATTCACCTGTTCCTGAAACATGCCGGTTAATGGATCCTAGCTGTGCACTCCCTGAAGCAGCACTGGTCCCACAGTTCTTAGCGGGCTCACTTGCTTTGATCAACTTATTCTGTCTCAGCAGGCCAAAACACTAACCACAGGACACAAGTGCTTAGTTTACAATCATGTTAATTTTGCTTTTTGTTTGTCTTCAACGGTTGGAGATTAATGAATAAAGAGGGTGTTTAAATTTTCAACCAGACTACTTCTAATCACTTGGCTACATTGTCGCGGGCAGTTTTATTACTTTGACTTCCTGAATCAATCAGGTGTACAGTTTCTATGTCCAATGTAGGTTATAGTGCAGGAAAAGACAATCCTACCAGGAATTATTGCTGTTGCTCTGGGTTCCAGGAAAGCCTATTGCGAAAATACCTAAGCACTGTTGTAGGACTTTTCCTTTTTCTTTTGAGACGAAGTCTCACTCTGTTGCCCCGGCTGGAGTGCAGTGGTGTGATCTGGACTCACTGCAACCTTCGCCTTCCAGGTTCAAGTGATTCTCCTGCCTCAGCCTCCTGAGTAGCTGGGATTACAGGTGTGCATCACCATGTCTGTCTAATTTTTGTATTTTTAGTAGAGACAGGGTTTCACCCATGTTGAACAGGCTGGTCTTGAACTCCTGACCTCAAGTGATCCATCTGCCTTGGCCTCCCAAAGTGCTGGGATTACAAGTTTGAGCCATGTTCCTGGCCTATATTTACATTATTTGGAAACAGGGTCTCACTATGTGTCCAGGCGAAGTGCAGTAGCTATTCACAGGCATGATCATAGCTCACTGCAGCCTCGAATTCCTGGCTTCAAATGATCCTCCTTTTTTAGCCTCCAGGATAGGTGGGATAACAGGCAAGTGCCAACTGGACTGGATTATTCCTTGCATTTTTAAGAAACCAGACATTTCCTAAACATTTTACAAAGGATGTTGCTATGCCCATTTCTCAGCCAGGGAATCAAATTAGCCTATGTCTATTGGAATGGGGAAAGTTAATTAAGAATTTGAAGTAGGCCAGGTGCAGTGGTTCATGCCTGTAATCCCAGCACTTTGCGAGGCCAAGGTGGACAGATCACCTGAGGTCAGGAGTTCAAGACCAGCCTGACCAATATGGAGAAACCCCCATCTCTACAAAAATACAAAATTAGCCGGGCGTGGTGGCACATGCCTGTAATCCCAGTTACTCGGGAGGCTGAGGCAGAAGAATTGTTTGAATCCGAGGGGCGGAGGCTGCAGTGAGCGATGTTGCACCATTGCATTCCAGCCTGAGTAATAAGAGTGAAACTCCGCTTCAAAAACAAAAAACAAAAAACAAAACAAAAACAAAGAATTTGAAGTAAATTCATTTCTTACTACTCCAACTCCTCATCCTGTTTTCCTAACTGAGGAAAACAAACTCCATTCTGTTGCAGGTTTTCTTCAGTGTATATGCTTCCTGGTGTATACAGAAACAAACCTAGCCTGGATGATTCTCTCTCAGACCTCATTTCGGAGAAATCCCCCTCAGGTCTAATACATTGTAATGGAGATTTTATACATTAATTGCAACTGACTATGCCTTGTTCCTGGCTGTAAGGTATAAGGATAGCTTTGCTTTCACATAGTGATGACTTCCGAAGTGCAAACCTGATGATAATACTTCTTGCCTTCATTATTATTTTTTTTTTTTGTGACGGAGTCCCGCTCTGTCACCCAGGCTGGAGTGCAGTGGTGTGATCTCGGCTCACTGCAACCTCTACCCCCCAGGTTCAAGCGATTCTCCTGCCTCAGGCTCCCAAGTAACAGGGACTACAGGCATGTGCCACCATGCCTGGCTAATTTTTTATATTTTTGGTAGCGACTGGGTTTCACTGTGTTAGCCAGGTTGGTCTTGAACTCCTGACTTTGTGATCCACCTGCCTCAGGCTCCCAAAGTGCTGGGATTACAGGCGTGAGCCACTGTGCCTGGCCGCCTTCATGTTTTTAAATGTGAAGGCCATCCCTATGGCCTCTGGATGATACTCCCACAAGTTTACAGACACTTCTCTCCACTGTGAGTTCCTTCTGGAGCAGTGGCTTCTTTCTTTATCATTGTGCTGCCTAGCTCCAAACACAGTGCTAGGGACAGGCGTTCACTGAGGAAACTTTTAAGGCATTGAGGAAAGAACTTCATCCTAACGCCTTGGCATGGAGATTAATTCAGAGGTCCTAGGGTTGTAATGACATTTCTCAGGACCTCTAGTTTGGGTGATGTGTGACACTCATTTCTCAAGCCCACAGGGGCTCTCCCTGATTCTTTAAAATCCCAGAGAGGGTACAGGAAGAAGCTTAGGAACTTCTCTTAGACCAGGTACAGTGTCTCAGGCTTATAGTCTCAGAGCCAGGGGAGGTCAAAGCTACAGTGAGCAGTGATTACACCACTGTATTCCAGCCTGGGTGACAAAGTGAGATCCTGTCTTAAAAAAAAAAAAAAAAAAAGGCCGGGCGCAGTGGCTCACACCCATAATCCCAGCACTTTGGGAGGCTGAGGCGGGTGGATCATGAGGTCAGGAGTTCTAGACCAGTCTCGCCTGCATGGTGAAACCCCGTCTCTACTAAAAATACAGGTGGTGGTGTGCACCTGTAGTTCCAGCTACTCAGGAGGCTGAGGCAGGAGAATTGCTAGAACCTAGGAGGCAGAGGTTGCAGTGAGCCCAGATCACACCACTGCATTCCAGCCTGGGCAACAGAGCAAGGCTCCATCTTAAAGAAAAAGAAAAAAAAAAGATGGGTGTGGGGCTCTTGCCTAAAATACCATCATTTGGGAGGTTGAGTGGGAAGGATTGCTTGAGCTCAGCAGTTGGAGACCAGCCTGGCCAATGTGGAGTCCTACCAAGGGAAAAGGAGTCAGGCTGGCAAGATCAAAGGAAAGCAGAAAGAGAAAGGAGATAACCTGGGGGTCTGCCTTTCTTCATGGGCCAGGACATGTAGCCCTCCTGCACCCAATGTATCACAAGGTACCTGCAGATTAATTAGCTCACTAACCTCGGTGCTATCAGCACTCCTTGTCGGCACACAGTACCGTCCTATAAAATCCCCTGCAAGCCTTTGTCTCCTTGCAGTCTGCCCCTCTCTCACGGACCTTCCCCTTGTACCCTTGCAGTGCATTTTCATACTTTCTCTAATAAATCTGCCTTTCTTTACAACAACTATCTTGGTAAATTCCTCTACTGCCCGCGAGATACCAGTCTCAAATAGTGGCCACTCACCCGCAACAGGCAACATGGTGAAACCTCATCTCTACAAAAAATACAAAAATCAGCTGGGTTGGGGTGGCGCATACCTGTGGTCCCAGCTGCTTGGCAGGGCTGAGGTGGGAGGATCACTTGAGTCCAAGAGGTTGAGGCTGCAGGGAGCCATGTTTGCACCACTGCTCTCCAGTCAAAGAAACAAACAAACAAAAAAGACCTAGACTTAAGAGCAAGTATTGTGGGACTCCAGTGTGTGGCTGTGCATAAAAGACAATGAAGTGGGCACTATGCTGCTGGGGGCAGTGGCAAGAAAGGGTGTGACCTAACACACAAAAGCTAGAGCTGGGCCTAATGGCAGAGATGGCTGTCAGGCTGCTTATGGGACTTGTGAGATGCTGCTATGGCAGGCTGCATTTTCTGAGATTGCCATGACAGTATGTATCTGATTCCATGTGTTCTCCTCACAATGTGACTCGATATTCCTCCATTGAGAGGTAGGTCTATGTTCCCTAGCCTTAAACCTGAGTAGCCTTTTGTGTCTACCTCTACCAAAAAAAAACCTGGTGAAATGATGCCTTGTGACTTCTAAGATTAGGTCATAAAAGGCAAAACAGCTTTTCCCTGCCTCTCTGTTAGGGCGCCTACCTTGGAAAAACCCTGAGCTGTTATGTAAATCTAATTACCTTCAAGCTGCCTTGCTGGAGACACCACACAGAGTTAGACAGGGGTATCTGAGGAGCCCCAGGTGTTCCAGTCTCCCCAGGATAGGAACCAGGCATGTAAGTGAAGAAACTTTTGAGATAAACTCGCCCCAACCAGTCAGGCTGCACTCTCATGAGAGATCTTGAACAGCACTGCCCTTGAGCTGCTCTAGAATTCTTGACACATAGAAACCTTGAGAGGTGGGCATAGTGGCTCACGCCTGTAATCCCAGCACTTTGGGAGGACGAGGTGGGTAGATCATGAGGTCAGGCGTTCAAGAGTAGCCTGACCAATATGATGAAACCCTGTCTCTACTAAAAATACAAAAATTAGCCAGGCGTGGTATACACCTGTAATCCCAGCTACTCTGGAGGCTGAGGCAGGAGAATCTCTTGAACTCAGGAGGCAGAGGTTGTAGTGAGCCAAGATTCCACCATTGCACTCCAGCCTGGACAACAGAGCGAGACTCTGTCTCAAAAAGAAAAGAATAGAAAAGACAAGAAAAGAAAAGAAAAGAAAAGAAAAGAAAAGAAAAGAAAAGAAAAAAGAAAATAAACCATGAGAGGTAAAAATAGTTATTGTTGTTCAAACCCATTAATTTTAGGGGTGATTTTATAGTCATAGTGTTTGGGAAAGGCAGCTAGACACATTTACCAAAATTGACTATAACTTGGGCCAAATTGTAGTTAGGTTTTAAAAAAATCATTTGGGGTGATTGCAATTTAGTCTTAAAAATAAGAACCTAGGGGCCGGGTACGGTAGCACACACCTATAATCCCAGCACTCTGGAAGGCCAAGCTGGGTGGATTACCTGAGGTCAGGAGTTTGAGACCAGACTGGCCAACTTGGTGAAAACCTGTCTCTACTAAAATACAAAAATTAGCCGGCTGTGGTGGCAGGCACCTGTAATCCCAGCTACTTGAGAGGCTGAAGAGATCAGGGAGGCGGAGGTTGCAATGAGCCGAGATTGACCGTGGTGGCTCATGTGGCACTTTGGGAGGCTGAGGCAGGCAGATTGCTTGAGGCAGGGAGTTTGAGACCAGTGTGACCAACATGGCAAAATCCCTTCTCTATGAACAATACAAAAATGAGCCAAGTGTGGTGGCACACGCCTGTAATCCCAGCACTTTGTGAGGTTGGGGTGGGTGGATCACTTGAGGCCAGGAGTTCGAGACCAGCCTGACCAACACGGTGAAACCCCATCTCTACAAAAAATACAAAAATCAGCCAGGCATAGTGGCACACACCAGTAACCCCAGGTACTTGGGTGGCTGAGGCACGAGAATTCCTTGAACGTGAGAGGTGAAGCCTGTAGTGAGCTGAGATTTCTCCACTGCACTGCAGCCTGGGCACCAGAGCAAAACTCAGTCTCAAACAAACAAACAAACAAACAATAAAACAAAAACCCACAAAATAAAACACAAAAAACCGGCTGATGCAGGAGGATCATTTGAACCCAGCAGTTTGCAGTTTGAGGCTGCAGTGAGCTGCCATCAGACTACTGCACTTCAGCTTGGGGGCAGAGTAAGATCCTGCCTCTCAAAGCAAAAAAAAAAAAAAAAAAAAAAGGGCCGGGCACGGTGGCTCATGCCTGTAATCCCAGCACTTTGGGAGGCCAAGGCAAGTGGATCACTTGAGGTCAGGAGTTTGAGACCAGCTTGACCAATAAAAATACGAAATTAGCCAGGTGTAGTGGTGCATGTCTATAGGATGCTAGCTACTCAGGAGGCCGAGGCAGGAGGATTGCTTAAACCTGGGAGGCAGAGGTTGCAGTGAGCTGAGACTGTGCCACTGCACTCCAGCTGGGAAGACAGAGCAAGATTCCATCTCAAAAAAAAAAAAGTCTAATGTCATTGGATAGAAAATATCTTCCCTAATCTGATAAGTGATTCAATTAAAAACTATAGCAAATTAAATAGTAAAATAGTAATAAAATATCAAAGATTTTCCTCTTGAAGTTGGGAGCAAGACAATGATGTCCACTATGTCTACATTGTCCTAGCAAGTATGAAGGCAAGAAAAAAAATGTGGAAGGCTCAAAACAGAAGAAAAAAACTATCGTTATACGGAATTGACATACTTCTATGTCAGGAAAATTCAACGTAATCTACAGAAAAGTTATTAGAATAAAAAAATTTTTAAAGAATTAAAACATTAAAAATTACAGAGAAATTAGAATCTGGCAAGGTTGTTGGATATGAGATTAATATACTATAATCGATTGAACTTCTATATACCATAATCAATCAGAAAATAAAGTTTAAGCAATACCATTAACATTGCATCAAACACCTACCTAACAGGCACACATATGAAATAGGAAAAAGAGATAGCATTTCAGTTGAAAAACTTGAAAGGTACCACACCATCTGAACCACATTATCAAAATGCGTAACAATCTAACCATGTGGAAATATCAGACAAACCCAAATCAAGGATATTTTACATAGTAACTGACCTGTATCCTTAAAAAATAAGACAAAGTCTAAAAACTTTGTGACTCCAAGTAAAGATTTAAAAAAAGAAAGAGGCCAGGCATGGTGGCTCATGCCTGTAATCCCAGCACTTTTTGAGGCTGAGGTGAGCAGATTGACTTGAGGTCAAGAGTTCGAGATCAGTCTGACCAGCATGGTGAAACCCAGTCTCTACTGAAAATACAAAAATTAACCTGGCATTGTGGCACATGCCTGTAATCCCAGCTACTTGGAAGGCCAAGGCAGGAAAATCACTTGAATCTGTGATGTGGAGATTGTAGTGAGCCGAGATCAAGATTGCGTCACTGCACTCCAGCCTGGGCAACAAGAGCTACACTCCGTCTTAAAAAAAAAAAAAAAAAAAACCGAAAAACCAAAATAAATAAATTAAAAAATAAAGAGGCCAGGTGCGGTGGCTCACACCTGTAATCCTAGCACTTTGGAAGGCTGAGGCAGGTGTATCCCTTGAGCCTGGGAGTCTCTAGTAAAAATACAAAAATCAGTTGGACATGATGGTGAGCAGCTGTAATCCCAGCTACTCGGGAGGCTGAGGCAGGAGACTTGTTTGAACCTAGGAGACAGAGGTTGCAGTGAGCCGAGATTGTGCCATTGCACTCCAGAATGGGCGTCAGGGTGAGACTCTGTCTCAAAAAAAAAAAAAAAAAAAAAAAAAAAGCTGGACGTGGTGGCTCACACTCGTAATCCGAGCACTTTGGAGGCCAAGGCTGACAGATCACCTGAGGTCAGGAGTTCAAGACCAGCCTGACCAACATGGTGAAACCGAAAATCAAACACCGCATGTTCTCACTCATAGGCGGGTGTTGAACAATGAGAACATATGGACAAAGGGAGGGGAGCACTACACACTGGGGTCTGTTGGGGAGAAATAGGGGAGGGACTGCAGAGGGTGGGGAGTTGGGGAGAGATAGCAAGGGGAGAAATGCCAAATATAGGTGAAGGGGAGGAAGGCAGCAAATCACACTGCCACGTGTGTACCTATGCAACAATCTTGCATGTTCTTCACATGTACCCCAAAACCTAAAATGCAATACAAAAAAAATTAAAAAAGAAAAAGTACTGCACAATTAAAAAAAAAAAAACGTAACAGGGTCTTGCTCTGTTGCCTGGGCTGGAGTGCAGTGGCATGATCTTGGCTCACTGCAACTCCCTCCTCCCAGATTCAAGCAATTCTCCCACCTCAGCCTCCCCAGTAGCCGAGATTAAAGGTGTGAGCCACCATGCCTGGCACATGGGTATACAAAATACTTTTGTAGAGAATGGGTTTTGCCATGTTGACCAGGCTGGTCTGGAACTCCTGGGCTCAAGTAATCCACCCTCCTTGGCCTCCCAAAGTGCTAGAATTAGGCAGGAGAATAGGACCTGAAGGCAGGAAACTTAGGGACTTCCGAAAACTAAATCAAATGGAAACACCTCAGCTATGACAGGAAATATCCTTTTCATTGACACAGGCTGTACCCTGAATAAATGATTTTGTAACTTTACTTCATCCTCTTCATTTACATAGGGCATACATCAAGTAACCAATGGAAACCTCTAGAGGGTACTAAATCCCAGAAAATTCTGTAACCAGGCTCTTGACCCCCTATGCTCAGGCCTGTTTTCACCCTTTGGAGTGTACTTTCATTTTCAATAAAACTCTACTTTTGTTGCTTTATTTTTTCCTTGCTTTGTTTGTGTGGTTTGTCCAATTCTTTGTTCAAGACACCAAGAATCTGGACACCCTCAACCAGTAGCAGGGTTACAGGCATAAGCCACCATGCCAGGTCTAGGATATCTTTTATAATAAACTGGCAATGTTTTTCCCTGAGTTCTGTGAGCTGTCCTAGCAAGTAAGTCAAACCCAAGGAGAGGGTTGCAGGAACCCTGGCTTGTACCCAGTCAGAAGTACCAGTGGCCTAAAGATAGCGTCAGAGTTTTCATTCATTCACTCACTCATTCGTTTATTTACTTATCATTCTTTTGAGTACGTAGTAGGTGTATGTATTTCTGGAGTACATGAGATATTTTGGTACAGGCATGCAATGTATGGCGTCAAAATTGAACTGGATCATAGGACACCCTGATGGAGAATACACTGAAGAATTGCTTGGTGGGATGAAATCCCCACACATTTTGGTGGCAAGGGTCTCAGAAGTCTTCTCTGTTGATTGTGAGATTAAAGGACAAAAAAAGGGTTTTCTTTTTGTAGAAATGGGGTCTCTACCTGTCGTCCAGGCTGGTCTTGAATTCCTGACCTCAGGCGATCCTCCCACCTCACGTCACCACACTCGGCCTGGTTTTTCTTTTTACACATGACACCTAAATGTAACATGTGATTCTGGATTAAATTCTGGACCAAGGTTTTTTTTAAAAAATTTTTTGAGACGGAGTTTCGCTCTTGTTGCCCAGGCTGGAGTGCAATGGTGAAATCTTAACTCACTACAACCTCTGCCTCCCAGGTTCAAGGGATTCTCCTGCCTCAGCCTCCCAAGTAGCTGGGACTATAGGCATACACTATCATGCCTGGCTAATTTTTGTATTTTTAGTAGAGACGGGGTTTCTCCATGTTGGTCAGGCTGGTCTCGAACTCCTGACCTCAGGTGATTCATCCATCTCGGCTTCCCAAAGTCCTGGGATTACAAGTGTGAGCCACCACGCCCAGCTAAAAAAATTTTTTTTAAATTTTGCCATAGGGGACATTAGTGAGATAATTGATTAAATTTAAATAAGGTATGCAGATGAGATAGTAGTGCTGTATCAGTGTTAATTTCCTGACTTTGATAACTGTATTGTGATTATGTAAGAGAATATCATTGTTTTTACAAAATACACATTGAGTTATTTAGAGGTAAAGTGGCATCATGTCTGCAATTTACTCAAAAGTATAAACAGAGGGGCCAGGTATGGTGGCTCATGCCTGTAATCCCAGTACTTTTGGAGGCCAATGCAGGTGAATACTTGAAGTCAGGAGTACAAGACCAGCCTGACCAACATGGTAAAACCCCATCTGTACTAAAAATACAAAAATTAGCTGGGTGTGGTGGTGCATGCCTGTAATCCCAGCTACTCAGGAGGTTGAAGCACAGGAATCATTTGAACCTGGGAGGCAGATGTTGCAGTAAGCTGAGATCCCAGCTGAGGTCTACAGACTGTTTGAGCCTAGGAGGTGAAGCCTGCAGTGAGCTATGATTGTACCACTGCACTCCAGCCTGGGTGCAAGTCTCAAAAACAAAACAAAACAAAAGGTGTAGTATTTGCATATAACCAATGCATATTCTCCTGTGTATACATGCCACCATGATCAGCCAATTTTTTAAAATTTATTTTTTATAGAGATGGGGACTCACTGTGTGGCCCCAGGTGGTCTCAAACTCCTGAGTTCAAGCAATTCTCCCACCTCAGCCTCCCAGTGTTGAGATTACAGGCATAAACCACCATGCCTGAGTTTTTAAAAAACAATTTTTTGTAGGTATGGGTTCTCTCTGTGTTGCCCAGGCTGGTCTTGAACTCTTGGACTCAAGGGATCACCCTGCTTTGGCCTAATTACTATTTCTTGACCTGACTGTTGTTTCCATAGATGTAGTCATCTTTTTATTATTTATTGATCATATTTACAATTAGTACACATTTCTGTATAGGTGTTACACTCCAATAAAATTTTTTTCAAAAAATCTAAAGATTTTATTAGTTGTTGCCCTTCAACTCAGCACAGTGACAGTAGAATTTTATCCAGGTATGTTCTACACATTATCTTCTTTCATTTCTGCTACTACAGGCATATTTCATGATTTTATGAGTATTATCATTTTATGAGTCTACCTATTTAAACTAAAGATGCATTAATATAGAAAGGAGAATAACATTTAAAAAATTACTGTACTCTAAAAGTCATTGTTTCTCTGTGAGGAGAGATGATGAATACATGAATTGTTTTTTCTCTCAGCCTCTAGTTGCTAAAGAACAGCCTAAGAGACATTCTGAAGAAGTAGGGAAAGGGGCTTACCAATGAGCTCGCAAGAGCGTTTGTTTGGATAGTGTCTACCTGAACGCCATTTCCCAGTCAGTCTCATTTAGATTAAAATACGGCTCTGGGTTGGGCGCAGTGGCTCACGCCTGTAATCCCAGCACTCTGGGAGGCTGAGGCGGACAGATCACCTGAGGTCAGGAGTTCGAGATCAGCCTAACCAACACGGTGAAAACCCGTCTCTACTAAAAATACAAAAATTAGTTGAGCATGGTGGTGTGCGCCTGTAGTCCCAGCTACTTGGGTGGCTGAGGCAGGAGAATCACTTGAACTCAAGGGTTGGAGGTTGCAGTGAGCTGAGATGGCGCCACTGCACTCTAGCTTTGGCGGCAGAGTGAGACTCTGTCTCAAAAAAATAAATACATAAAAATAAGTAAAAAAGGTATAGCTCCAAGTCTTTTCTTTAACGTTAAAGTCTGACATTAACACCTCAAAGCAGAATCTTGTTATTTCCAGTGGTATTCGTTTTCATGAATTCATTTGTTTAATGCTGGAACTATATATAATTCTTTTTTGTTTTGTTTTGTTTTTTATTTTGCAGCGCATAGTAGAGGTGTGAGACTATATATGATTATATAATTCTCTTGGCTGTTTTCTGAGAAAGCTTACAGGAGGAATGGAGATATATATATATATATATATATATACATATGTATTTTTTTTTTTTTAAATGGAGTCTCAGTCTATTGCCCAGGCTGGAGTGCAGTGGTGTGATCTCAGGCCACTGCAACCTCTGTTTTCCCAGTTCAAGCGACTCTTCTGCCTCAGCCTCCCAAGTAGCTGGGATTACAGGCGCACACCACCATACCTGGCTAATTTTTGCATTTTTACTAGACACAAGATTTCGCCATGTTGGCAAGGCTGGTCTCAAACCCCTGACCTCAGGTGATCCACCCACCTCGGCCTCCCAAAGTGCTAGGATTACGGGCTTGAGCCACCGTGCCCAGCTAGATACCACTAGTTACTGAAACTAGAGTTTTATGTTAGAATGGACATTTCTTTCTGTTGTTTATATTTCTCCCCACCCCCATGATGTACAACCTTCCTATTAAGAGAATGTTGAGTTGTTGTGATGACTAATGTTAAATGATATTATGTTTATCTGAATTAGTTTATATTGAATCACCATTTCATGAAGTCACCTCAAAATAAATTGATGACCCTAAGAAAATAATCACTTTTAGGAAACCATTAGTTTGGACAATGTGTTTCTACTGTCAGGTTAAAACAAAATAGAATTTTATGTTTGAAAAATTAGAAGCAGTTAATTGTACTCAAATCATGACTCTCTCCTAAGGAAAGTACTTTGCAGATTATAATTATCAGTAATACTTTTTGTACATGAAAAAGCAAGCATTGAAGAAATTAAGTGTTTTGTGGTTCTGTGTGAAATTAGAGCCAGGAATGAGACTCTATATTTCTGGTTCTTGTTCTTGTACCAAAGATAGGCAACTGACCACAAATAGGCAACTTTTAGAATTTAGCCAAGAATAAAGGAAATTGTCAAGATAACCTTAATAAATTTAAGCAATATCAATATGCAATCCTCTTTCACATTAAATTTATAAAATCATGTTTAATGCCAGGCGCAGTGGCTCGCACCTGTAATCCTTGCACTTTAGGAGGCCAAGGTGGGTGGATCACTTGAGATCAGGAGTCTGAGACCAGCCTGGCCAACGTGGTGAAACTCCATCTCCATGAAAAGTTCAAAAATTAGCCAGGTGTGGTGGTGCGTGCCTGCAGTTCCAGCTACTAGAGAGGCTGAGGCAGGAGAATTGCTTGAACGTTAGAGGCAGAGGTTGCAGTTGGGCAGCACAGCGAGACTCTGTTTCAAAAAAAAAAAAAAATCATATTTAATCTATACTTTAAGACATGAAATTTTGTATTCTCACTTTCAGCTGGGATTCCTAGTCACTTAAGAGAGTCATTCTTTTTCTTCGAAACAGGATCTATCTCTTATCGCCCAGGCTGGAGAGGAGTGGCTCTGTCTCAGCTCGCTGCAGCCTTGACCTCCCAGGCTCAAGAAATTCTCCCACCTCAGCCTCCTGAATAGCTGGGAACAGGTGCACGCCACTGCACCAGACTTTTTGAAGAGGCAGGGTTTTACCATATTGCCTAGGCTAGTCCCTAACTCCTGGGCTCAAGTGATCCTCCCACCTGGACCTCCCAAAGTGTTGGGATTACAGGTGTGAGGCATCACACCTGACCCTGGGAGTAATTCTTGACTCCTCCTGTTACCAGAAAGGGGTCCCAATCCAGACCCCAGGTTCCAAGAGAGGGTTCTTGAATCTTGGGCAAGAAAGAACTGGGGTGAGTCCATGGTGCAAAATGAAAGCAAGTTTATCAGAGAAATAAATAATCAAAAGAATGGTTACTCCATAGGCAGAGCAGCCTTGAGGGCTGCTCATTGACTATTTTTATGGTTATTTCTTGATTACATGCTAAACAAGGGGTGGATTATTCATGAGTGTTCAGGGAGATGGTGGGCAATTCCTGGAACTGAGGGTTCCTCCCCTTTTAGACCATCTAGAGTAATTTCTTGATGTTGCCATGGCATTTGTAAACTGTCATGGCACTGGTGGGAGTCTTTCAGCATATGAATACATTATAATTATAAATAAATATAATGAGCAGTGAGGATAACCAGAGGTCACTTTCATTACCATCTTGATTTGGTGAGATTTGGCTGGCTTCTTTACTGCATCCTTTTATCAGCAAGATCTTTGTGACCTGTATCTTATGCTGACCTCCTATCTCATCCTGTGACTGAGAACCACTTGGGAATGCAGTCCAGCAGGTCTCAGCCTTATTTTTTTATTATTTTTTGTGATGGAGTCTCGCTCTGTTGCCCAGGCTGGAGTGCAATGGTGTGATCTCAGCTCACTGCCTCCTGGGTTCAAGCTATTCTCCTGCCTTAGCCTCCTGAGTAGTTGGGATTACAGGTGCCCACCACTATGCCTGGCTAATTTTTGCAATTTTAGTAGAGATGGGGTTTCACCTTATTGGCCAGGCTGCTCTTGAACTCCTGACCTCAAGTGATCCGCCCGCCTCAGCCTCCTAAAGTTCTGGGATTACAGGCGTGAGCCACTGCACCTAGCCAACTCAGCCTTATTTTACCCAGCCCCAATTCAAGATGGAGTCGCTCTGGTTCAAATGCCTCTGACATTGCCTCTCTCAAGTTACATTATATTAACAGAGTCTTTTAAGCTCTGCTCTTATGTTTTTCTTTTTCCTTTTTTTGGAAATTATTTCAAGCTTATAAGAAAAGTTGCAAGAATAGTTTTATAGTGAAAAGAATAGTTTTTCCTCAAACCATTTTTATTTATTTTTATTTTTATGTATTTATTTTTTTAAGACAGGGTTTCACCATGTTGTTCAGGCTGGTCTTGAACTCCCGACCTCAGATGATCCGCCTGCCTTGGCCTCCAAAGTGCTTCGATTACAGGCGTGAGCCACCACACCCAGCCACCATTTTTATTTTTATTTATTTATTTACTTATTTATTTTGAGATAGAGGCTTGCTCTGTCACCCAGGCTGGTGTGCAGTGGCATGATCTCAGCTCACTGCAACCTCCACCTCCTGGATTCAAGTGATTCTCCTGCCTCAGCCTCCCGAGTAGCTGGGATTACGGGCATGTACTACTATGCTTAGATAATGTTTTGTATTTTTAGTACAGACAGGGTTTTACCATGTTGGCCTGGCTGGTCTCAAACTCCTAGCCTCAAGTAATCTGCCCACCTTGGCCTCTCAAAGTGCTGGGATTACAGGTATGAGCCAGTGTGCCAGCGTAATTTTTTCTTTTTTAAAATAGGGCTCAAAGCCATTCTCCCACCTCAGCCTCCCAAGCAGCTGAGACTACAGGCACAGGCCATGACCCCCAGCTAATTTTTGTATTGTCTGTAGAGACGGGGTTTTGCCATGTTGGCCAGGCTGGTCTTGAAACTCCTGGGCTCAAATCATCCTCCTGCCTCAGCCTCCCTGGTAGCTAGGGTTACAGCACTCTGGGAGGGGGAGGCGGGTAGATCACGAGGTCAAGAGATCGAGACCATTGTGACCAACATGGTGAAACCCTGTCTCTACTAGAAATGCAAAAATTAGCCAGGTGTGGTTGTGCATGCCTATAGTTCCAGCTACTCGGAGGCTGAGGCAGAAGAATTGCTTGAACTGGGAGGTGGAGGTTGCAGTGAGCAGAGATCACGCCACTGCCCTCTAGCCTGGCAACAGAGTGAGATTTCATCTCAAAAAAGAAAAGAAAAGAAAAGAAAAAAACACTGAAGCACAAGATAGAAGTTGTAACATTTTCTTCCTTTATTCCAGTGAACTTTCTTCTGCACAGGAGGAGTTGTGTGTACTCCTCCTTGTAGACCACTGATCCATAAGACAGAGTTCAAAGTCCTTCCCCTGTTATAAACAGAGTCCTTGTCTCTCATCTCTTCCTACCTTGATCCTTATGCTCCCACAACATTAATTTTTTCTTTTTTTTGAAATGGAGTCTTACTCTGTTGCCCAGGCTGGAGTTCACTGGTACCATCTTGGCTCACTGCAACTCTGCCTACTGGGTTCAAGCAATTCTCAGATCTCAGCCTCCCGAGTAGCTGGAATTACAGGCGCACGTCACCACACCCGGCTAATTTTTGTATTTTTAGTAGAGATGGGGTATTGCCATGTTGGCCAGGCTGGTCTCGAACTCCTGACCTCAAGGGATCTGAAAACCTTGGCCTCCCAAAGTGCTGGGATTACAGGCATGAGCCACTGCACCAAGCCTGATTGTCTGTTTATTTATTTATTTATATTTTTTGAGACAGAATCTCGCTCTGTTGCCCAGGCTGGAGTGCAGTGATGCAATCTTGGCTCACTGCAACCTCCACCTTTGGGTTCAAGTGATTCTCCTGCTTCAGCCTCCCGAGTAGCTGGGATTACAGAGCCACCATGCCCGGCTAATTTGTGTTTTTAGTAGAGATGGGGTTTCTCCATGTTGGTCTAAGGCTGGTCTCAAACTCCGAACCTCAGGTGATCCGCCCACCTCGGCATCTCAAAGTGCTGGGATTACAGGCGTGAGCCACCATGCCTGACCTGAATATATATTTTTAAAGATATTGTTATTATTTGTTTGCTTTGTTTGGAATGCTTCATGAATTTACATGCCATCTTTGTGCAGGGGCCATGCTAATTTTCTCCGTATTGTTCCAATTTTAGTGTATGTGCTGCTGAAGTCTCCTACACATTGTGCTATTTCTTGCCTCTGTGCCTTTGCTCAGGCTGTGTGCCTGGCATGCCATTTCCTTTCTTTGTCTGGCTAACTTTATTTATTTATTTATTTGAGATGGAGTCTCACTCTGTCTCCCAGGCTGCAGTGCAGTGGCACAATCTCGGCTCACTGCAACCTCTGCCTCCCAGGCTCAAGTGATTTTCCTGCCTCAGCCTCCTGAGTAGTTGGGACTACAGGTGCCCACCACTACGCTCGGCTAATTTTTGTATTTTTAGTAGAGACGGGGTTTCACCATATTGGCCAGGCTGCTCTCAAACTCCTGACTTCAGGTGATCCTCCCTATTCGGCCTCCCAAAGTGCTGAGATTATAGGCGTGAGCCACTGCGCCCAGCTGTTTTGTCTCATCTCAAACACATCATACGCTCCAGGAAGTTCCCTGACATTTCTTTTTTTTTTCCTCCTTTGAGGTTTTGTTAGGTGTCCCTCCTCTTGGCTACCAAGTTCCTAGTGTGTCGTTCTTTTCTTGTGCCTATTAATTGTATTTTAATTGTCAGGGGCAACCTGCACTGATTTAACTTATGTTTCTGCAACCCTAGAAGATTGGGGCTGAAAGAGAAATTAAGTTGGGTTATAGAAAAGTAGAAAAAGTTGGGTCGGGTGCAGTGGCTCACACCTGTAATCCCAGCATTTTGGGAGGCCGAGGAGGGCAGATTGCTTGAGCTTAGGAGTTTGAGATCAGCCTGGGCAACACGGTGAAACCCCATCTCTACTAAAATACAAAAAATTAGCCAGGTGTGGCAGCCTGTGCCTGTAGTCCCAGCTACTCGGGACGCTGAGGCAGGAGAATTGCTTGAACCTAGGAGGCAGAAGTTGCAGCGAGCTGAGATTGTGCCACTGCACTCCAGCCTGGGCAACAGAGCGAGACTCTGTCTCCAAAAAAAAAAAAAAAAAAAGAAAAGAAAAATTTGTATTTTTTGCACACTTGAGAGTTTTCAGACTGAAATTTGAATCTACTAATCTTATTGACCTTGGCCCTTGGTACAGAGAGTTGTACTTTGCCCAGGTGTTAGGTTCAAAAGTGAGTTATGTGAAAAGCACATATATATTCATCAGGTGGACTGGTAGGAAACAGATGGCATCGCCAAATGCAGATATTTAAGGAAAGTTTAAAAGGGGACTCTATGTCGAGACCGGCCTGACCAACATGGTGAAGCCCGTATCTACTAAAAATACACAAATTAGCCAGGCATGGTGGTACATGCCTGTAATCCCAGCTACTCAGGAGGCTGAGGCAGGAGAATCACTTCAACCTGGGAGGCAGAGATTGCAGTGAGCCGAGATTGCACCACGGCACTCCAGTGTGGGCCACAGAACAAGACTCCGTTTCAAAAAAAAAGGCGACTCTGTGACGCTATCACTGTGAGGTTGACCTCCACAATAGATTGCGCAACACTCAAGACTTGTATAGCAGGTTGTTTCCATTCCTAGGCCTACAGTGGCCATGAGAGGAACTGGTTACAGGAATGCAGAGTTAGAGAAAGCTGTGTGGGCAAGGTCACCTGACAGAGTATAGATGTTTGAAGTGACCCTGATGGGAAACAAACACTCTGACCTTGTTCTCTCGCTCCATCTTCTGTCTCCTGCCAGAAGCTCCCACCTTTAACTGAACCCAGCTCAAAGTCATAGAGCAAGTCAGCCTGTTGCTGTTGGAGTCCTAGGCACAGAGTATGGTGGGTAAGGTGGAGAGAGCATCAAGCAGGCACACCGAGACATCCAGCACAACAGATGACCCTGAGTGTCACAGTAGGTAGTGGTGAGTCAGACACGAGCAGGGTAGGAGAGACTGCCTCCCCACAACCACCACTAGGAATGTCAGGCAAGCATCAAGTGAGGGTAAGGTGGTTATTAAATGGTCTCGCTAAAATAATAATAGGTCACAGCTGGAGCCAGGGAAAGGCAGTCTCCCAACAGATAAAAACACCTGAAACTGGTGATCAGCAGCTTCCCAATACGATCTCAGGAGTTAGGCAAGTGGGCTCAAGCATGTGCATTAAGAGACAAAATGATGGCGTTTAATTGGCATATGACCTTCTATGTGACCTTCTTCTGGGAATGCTAGACTGGTAAGGGAAGTATGTTAGCGGTGGAAATTATCCGAGTCACACAGCTCCAAGATATGTTACCAGCAGCGAATCTGTACGGGTCAGCACCAACCTCAGTTCTTGCCTCCTCAGAAGAAAGAATTTGACCGAAGGGCATAAGGCAGAAGGAGAGACCAAGCCAAGTTTTAGAGCAGGAGTGAGTTTACTAAAAAGCTTTAGAGCAGGAAAGAAAGGAAAGTACACTTGGAAGAGGGCCAAGGGGGTAACTTGAAAGGCAAGTGTGTGGTTTGACCTTTTGACTTGGGGCATACTTGGGGCACACTTCTCAGGGCTGGCGTGCCTTCTGCCCTGAGTCTTCCCTTGGGGTGGCCTGCTAGCATCTGGTAGGTGAGCGCACACAGTGAGTGTACTGGAGCTGTATGCGTGCTCACTTGAGGTGTTCTTCCCTTACCAGCCAAATGTCCCTAGAAGGTGGTCATGTACGTTAAACTCTGTCATTTTGCTTCTTAATGCTCATGCTTGAGCCCACTTTCCCAACTAAGATCTTATCAGGATCTTATCAGTTTCAGGTGGTTTTTTTTTTCCTTTTTTTTTTTTTTTAAAGACGGGGTTTCACCATGTTGGTCAGGCTGGTCTTGAACTCCTGACCTCATGTGATCCTCCCACCTTGGCCTCCAAAGTGTTTGGATTACAGGCATGAGCCACCACGCCTGGCCTAAAAAAAAAATCTTGTTCATTGCTGTAAGTTTGACGTCTTCCTAAAGCATAATGAGATTTTCTGATGAGACTGGTGGTGATATTAAAAGGTGTGGTTAATAAATGTATAATGAAATGTATCAACATTCAAAAGGTCTGCATAATTCAGTGAACCAACATTTCTCAAGTGGTCAATGAATGATGTTCAAAATTATTCCTGGGCAAATGATCCAAAGTGCAAAATAGACTTTTTTTTATTTTTTTATTTTTTTTATTTTTAGTAGAGGTGGGATTTCACCATGTTGGCCAGGCTGGTCTTGAACTTCTGACTTAAAGCAATCCTTCTGCCTTGGCCTCCCAGAGTACTGGAATTACAGATGTGAGCCACTGTGCCTGGCCTCCCCTCATGGGTTTTAATGTAGCAGAGTATGAAATTTTTATTGATGTGGTTTCAGATCCCACATTGCAAGTAATTTTAAAGGAATCATCACTTGTTGGCTGGGTGTGGTGGCTCACTGCTGTAGTCCCAGCACTTAGGTAGACTGAGGCAGGTAGCTGAGGTCAGGAGTTCAAGACCAGCCTGGCCAACATGGTGAAATCCCGCCTCTACTAAAACTATAAAAATTAGCCGGGTGTGGTGGCAGATGCCTGTCATCCCAGCTACTCAGGAGGCTGAGGCAGGAAAATTGCTTAAACCAGAAGATGGAGGTTGCAGTGAGCTGAGGTTGCACCACTGCACTACAGCCTGGGTGACAGAGTGAGACCCTGTCTTGAGAAATCATCACTTGTTGAATTTTGGCGTATCAGAGAAAAACATCCACAATAACACCCCTCCCCCCCTTTTTTAAGATGGAATTTCACTCTTGTTGCCAAGGCTGGAGTACAACGGTGTGATCTTGGCTCACTGCAACCTCCATCTCCCAGGTTCAAGCAATTCTCCTGCCTTAGCCTCTTGAGTAGCTGAGATTATAGGCATGTGCCACCACACCCAGCTAATTTTTTGTACTTTTTAGTAGAGACAGGGTTTCGACATGTTGGTCAGGCTATTGAACTCCAGACCACAGGTGATCCGCCCACTTCGGCCTCCCAAAGTGATGGGATTATAGGTGTGAGCTGCTGCGCCTGACCACTCCTTGCTTTTCTTGTTTTTTGTTTTGTTTTGTTTTGTTTTTGAGATGAAGTCTCACTCTGTCACCCAGGCTGGAGTGCAGTGGCACGATCTCAACTCACTACAACTTCCACCTCCTGGGTTCAAATGATTCTCCTACCTCAGCCTCTCAAGTAGCTGGGATTACAGGTGTGCACTACCATGCCTGGCTAATTTTTGTATTTTTAATAGAGGCAGGGTTTCACCATGTTGGCCAAGCTAATCTCGAACTCCTGACCTCAGGTGATCCACCTGCCTCAGCCTCCCAAAGTGTTGGGATTACAGGCGTGAGCCACCATGCCCGACCCACTCCTTCCTTTTCTAACTGCACATCCATGTGTCAATGCCTTCCAGCCAAAGATTACCAGGAACACAGCTATAATTGGAAAAGTTGGATTTGTTAATCATTGTAGTGAGGGAGAACATACATATAGGGAACTGTTGGGCACCTTAGTAAGATAATTTTAGAAAAGACTTGTAGATTTGGGCTTGTGTTAGGTGATTTTGGGGACAGTTTAAGAAAGTGGGATTTTTTTGCTTTGGATTGGATTGTTAGGAAATGGGGATAATTCTTTCTTTCTTTTTTTTTTTTTGAGACGGAGTTTCGCTCTTGTTACCCAGGTTGGAGTGCAATGGCGCGATCTCGGCTCACCGCAACCTCCGCCTCCTGGGTTCAGGCAATTCTCCTGCCTCAGCCTCCTGAGTAGCTGGGATTACAGACACGCGCCACCATGCCCAGCTAATTTTTTGTATTTTTAGTAGAGACGGGGTTTCATCGTGTTGACCAGGATGGTCTCGATCTCTTGACCTTGTGATCCACCCGCCTCGGCCTCCCAAAGTGCTGGGATTACAGGCTTGAGCCACCGCGCCCGGCCCGAAATGGGGATAATTCTATGATTGGGTATCATAATCTTTTTCCCTTCAAGTTTTAATGCAAGCTAATTATTTTATTCCTGTGTCTTTCCTATTGTTTCTTCCTTGTATTTGCCCTTTTCCTTTCCTACTTGGTGGGATTTGGCTTTCTGTTCAAGGATCTTTTTGTGGTCTTTGTCCAGTTTTAGCCTAGTGATAACCACTTTGCTGGGTGAATGCCCACAGGGACAGCTGTGCCATTAGCCTTTTTCCGCTGTACCCGTTCAATGTAGATGACATATTTCTTCCTGTAAACCTGGACTGTTTTGTCAATTTTCTGACTTTATAGTGTCCTCACACAACCTGAACTTCATCATCCTTCTGGATGGTCTTGGATAGAACGTTGTACTTCTGTCTCAGCTCTTTGGAAAGAGGTGAAGACATCATCTTCCTGCGAGTATGGGAAGGTGCATTGAAATGCCTTTTGCAGTTCTTGCTTCGGTCAGAAGTCACAAAGGGATTGAATTTCATTTTGTCTGCTCCACCTTTGATGATGGCTGCAAAAGGCTTAATAAATCTTATTTCTGGGAAGGTGTAGTGGGTTGAATGGTGGCCCCCAAAAGTATGTCTGCATCGTAACCCCCAGAACCTGTGAATGTGAGCTTATTTGGAAAAGGATCTTTGTAGATGTAATTAAGGATCTCAAGAGGAGATCATCTTGGATTACCTGGATTACCTAGGGGAAGAGAAAAGCAGAGAGAGATTTGAGACAGGCACAGAGAAGTCCATGGAAAGATGGAGGCAGAGATGGAAGTTATCCAACTAAGGAGTGCCTAGAGCCACCAGCTGGAGGCAGCAGGGAAGGATTCTCACTGGAGCCTTCAGAGGGAGCATGGCCCCACCTAACCCTTAACTTTGGACTTCTAGACTCCAGGACTGAGAGAGGCTACATTCTGTTTGAAGCCATCAGGTTTGTGGTACTCTGCCACAGCAGCTGCAGGAAACGAGAAGAGAAGGGTGCGGTGGAGCCACCCTGTGGCTGTGAGCAGTGACTCAGATTGACTGGAAAGGGAGGATGTCTGGTCATTTTGGAGAAGTTCCTGTTCCTGTTTTTGTTTTGGTTCATCACTGTCACAGGGTGGCCTCGTTTGATGTAGATGTTCTGTGACATTATGTTCAACAGGAGATCATGAAGGCCAGCTGTGTGCCAGGCCACCTCCTGAAAGAACCAAGGCCTGGCTGGGCATTGGGCGCTGCTTTTTTTTCTCTCGTATGTGAGGCTGCGTGTTCTTTATGGACTTCAACCAACACAACACATCCCAACAGACTGAATGCAGAAGCTAGGAGAATTCAGCTCTTTTTTATTCAGCCAGGTGTTAAAAAGATTTGCCAAAATGTAAAACAACGCCATTTTCTCCCTTTTTATTTTTATTTATTTATTTTTTATTTTTTTCACTTTTTAATTTTTATTTTTTGGCGCCATGACTTTTTCTTTTTCTTTCTTTTCCTTTCCTTCCTTCCTTCCCTTCCTCCCTCCTTTCCTCCCTCCCTCCCTCCATCCCTCCCTCTCTCTCTTTCTTCTTTCCTTCCTTCCTTCCTCTCTCTCTCCATTTCTCTCTCTCTCTCTTTCTTTCTTTCTTTCTCTCTCTCTCTCTCTCTTTCTTTCTTTCTTTCTTTCTTTCTTTCGAGATGGAGTATTGCTCTTGTTGCCCAGGCTAGAGTGCAATGGCACAATCTTGGCTCACCGAAACCTCTGTCTCCCAGGTTCAAGTGATTCTCCTGTTTCAGCCTCCTGAGTAGCTGGGATTACAGGCATCCACCACCATGTTTGGCTAATTTTGTATTTTTTACTAGAGACAGGGTTTTTCCATGTTGGTCAGGCTGGTCTCGAACTCCTGACCTAAGGTGATCTGCCCACCTCTGCCTCCCAAAGTGCTAGAATTACAGGCATGAACCACTATGCCCAGCCCAAAAAAGGAATTTTTTCATAAAAATTTTATGAGAACATGCAATGGGGGTTTTTAACTGTTGTGCTTTTATATTTTTTATTTTTTGTAGAAACAGGGCCTTGCTACGTTCCCAGGTTGGTCTTGAACTTCTGGCCTCAAACAATCTTCCTACCTTGGCCTCCCCAAGTGTTGGGATTATAGGCATGAGCCACTGCAACTGGCCTATTGTTATTTTTAAATTTATTTAATATGTTCATGCATAAAACATCTTTCAGTTTTAATTTCTAGCGTAGTAAATTTTGGTAAATATAACCCAAATAAACACAAGCTCATTCAGTCCTCAGTAATTTTAAGTGTGTAAATATAACTTATTATTTATTTATTTATTTATTTATTTATTGAGATGGAGTTTCACTCTGTCACCCAGGCTGGAGTGCAATGGCACAATCTCAGCTCACTGCAACCTCAGCCTCCCAAGTTCAAGCGATTCTCCTGCCTCAGCCTCCCTGAGTACCTGGGATTACAAGTGTGTGCCACCATGCCCGGGCTAATTTTTGCATTTTTAGTAGTGATGGGGTTTTGCCATGTTGGTCGAGCTGGTCTCGAACTTCTGACCTTGTGATCCACCCACCTCAGGCTCCCAAAGTGCTGTGATTACAGGTGTGAGCTACCAAGCCCAGTAATATAACTTATATATTTTTAATCGTGTTAAGGGACTAAAAGACCAAAAATTTTGAGTACCACTTAACCTAGTTCATTGTCAATCTTTGTAAATGCATGTGTGCTTGTCTAGTTATTGGAGATGGTGTTCTATATATGTCTACTAGCTCAAGCTTGCCAAGTGTGTTCTCATCATCTATATCTTTTTTTTTTTTTCTTCGAGGTGGAGTCTTGCTCTGTTACCCAGGTTGGAGTGCAATGGTGTGATCTCAGCTCACTATGACCTCTGCCTCCCAGGTTCAAGTGATTCTTCTGCCTCAGGCTCCTGAGTAGCTGGGATTACAGGTGCACACCATCACACCCGCTAATTTTTGTATTTTTAGTAGTGATGGGTTTTTGCCATGTTGGCCAGGCTGGTCTTGAACTCCTAACCTCAGGTGATCTGCTTGCCTTGGCCTCCCGAAGTGCTTGGATTACAGGCGTGAGCCACTGCGCCTGGCCTTCATCATCTATATCTTTACTAATTTTTTTGACTTCCTGACCTATCAATAATTTGGGGATGTGAATTGAAATTTCCCACTTTGATGGTTGGTTTGTCAAATTTTCTCTGTAATTTTTTCAATTTTTACTTTACATATATATTTTATGTAATTTTTATTTATTTTATTTTTTAAAATGTTTTTGAGATAGAGTCTCGCTCTGTTGCCCCAGGCTGGAGTGCAGTGGTGCGATCTTGGCTCACTGCAACCTCTGCCTCCTGGGTTCAAGTGATTCTCCTGCCTCAGTCTCCCAAATAGCTGGGATTACAGGCATGCTCTACCACAACTGACTAATTTTGTATTTTTAGTAGAGACAGGGTTCTGCCATGTTGACTAGGCTGGTCTCGAACTCCTGGCCTCAAGTGATCCAGCCCTCAAAAGTGCTGGAATTACAGGCGTGAGCCACCATGCCTTTACATGTTTTAAACATATTTGATTAAGCCAGATTATGTGGCTTACTCCCTGTAAACTAGGGCAATTTACTTATTCCCTCAGGACCTCATTTTTCTCACTTGTCATCTTCGGATAATAATAGTACTACCTTATAAAGTAGTTATCAATAAATACTCGCTACTGGTTTTTTTTTTTTTTTTAAAGATGGGGTTTCACCGTGATGGCCAGGCTGGTCTTAAACTCCTGACCTCAGGTGATCCACCCACCTCGGCCTCCCAAAGTGCTAGGATTATAGGCTTGAGCCACCACGCCCAGCCAATACTTGCTACTGTTATCTTCACTAGCAGTGTTTAGTGTAGGAGCAAAAAAGGACAATGATTGGATTCATAAAGTTGGGGTTTTGGCTCTGGGAGTTGGGGAAGAAAGATAAGCGGAAAAGGATATGAAGGAGGTTAGTGGGCGTATAGGTTGGATAGGAAAAGAAGTGAAACCTGAGCTGTGAGGAGCAAATGCAGTGGAAGGTTAGTGAGAGGCAGGAGATACCATGGGGAGTGGGACTGAGTAACCTGGAGAGACAATCATTAGGGCCCATGTGAGGTCCAATTCAAGGTCCAGGAATGAGGGGAGTGAACAAGTTATCCTCAAAGAACAGGGTGGTACTGGTATGAGAAACCAAAGTCTTCTATGCTGGCTTGACCAGTAGATAAACAAGGGGCGGTGGAGCAGCATAATGACACAAATCTCCCAGCAGAAGGGATGAATTGAGAGCTGTGCTGGCAGCTGGGTGATGCCAGTCCTGCTTAGGCTATTGGGGCCCTGGGAGAACCCACCACCTTTCCTGGAGACAAAGGCAGGGGAGCCAGACCTTCTTCAGGGTAGCCAGCTTTCAGTCATGGCAAGAAACAGAGGAGTTTCCTGGGGGAGGGGTATCGACAGTGTTGGGGGTAGGTTTACTGTGCGAGCAGTGGGTCAGTGGGCCAGTGGGTCAATGGAGAGAAAACATAGGGACTTTTTATCTGGAGCAGTGGCTGAGGATGGGAAGGCTGGGAGGCGTGCTGGCATAGAATGGCCAAGACTCCAGATGATATTCTAGACAATATGGCTCAGCCTAGAGACCAAAGTTGCATTGCTTTCTTTTCTTTCCTTTTTTTTTTTTTTTTTTCTTGATAGGGAGTCTTGTTCTATCCCCCAGGCTGTAGTGTAGTGGTACAGTCTTGGTTCACTACAACCACTGCTTCCCGAGTTCAAGCAATTCTCCTGCCTGAGACTCCCACGTAGCTGGGATTATAGGTGCCTGGCTAATTTTTGTATTTTTAGTAGAGATGGGATTTTACCACGTTGGCCAGGCTTGTCTTGAACTCCTGGCCTCAAGTGATCTGGCTGCCTTGGTCTTCCAATGTACTGGGATTATAGGTGTCAGCCACTGTGCCTGGCTTTTCCCTCCTCATCTTAAGATCTGCTTCTAAGTGTTGGTTTCTTTTATTTTTATTTTTGAGACAGAATCTCCCTCTGTCCCACAGGCTGGAGTGTAGCGACAAGATCTTGGCTCACTGCAACCTCCACCTCCAGGGCTAAAGCAATTCATGTGCCTCAGCCTCCCAAGTAGCTGCGGCCACAGGCTCGGGCCACCAGGCTTGGCTAATTTTTTTGTAGTTTTAGTAGAGATGGGGTTTCGTCATGTTGTCCAGGCTGGTCTCCAACTCCTGGCCTCGAGTGATCTGCCCACCTCAACCTCCCAAAGTGCTGGGACTACAGGTACGAGCCACCATGCCTGGCCTAATGTTGGTTTCTTTTTTCTTTTTCTTTTTGAGACAGAGTCTTGCTCTGTCTCCCAAGCTGGAGTGCAGTGATGCGATCTCGGCTCACTGCAACCTCCACCTCCCAGGTTCAAGTGATTCTTCTGCCTCAGCCTCCCAAGTAGTTGGGACTACAGGTGTGTGCCACCACGCCTGGCTAATTTTTGCATTTTTAGTAGAGATGGGGTTTCACCATATTGGTCAGACTGGTCTGGAACTCCAGACCTCTTGATTCACCCGTCTTGGCCTCCCAAAGTGCTAGGATTACAGGTGTGAGCCACCGCGCCCGGCCTGTTTCTTTTTTCTTTTTGAGATGGAGTGTTGTTCTGTCACCCAGGCTGGAGTGCAGTGGCACGATCTTGGCTCAGTGCAACCTCCATCTCCTGGGTTCAAGAGATTCTCCTGCCTCAGCCTCCTGAGTAGCTGGGACTACAGGCATGTGCCACCATGCCTGGCTAATTCGCCATGTTGGCCAGGCTGGTTTCAAATTCCTGACCTCAAGCAATCCGCCCGCCTTGGCCTCCCAAAGTGCTGGGATTACGGATGTGAGCCACAGTGCCTGGCCAAGTGTTGGTTTCTTAATGGTTTTTGGCAAGGAGGGGCCATTACAGATAGGTCAAGGAGAAAGAGGACTTTCTAAATAACTGCTGCTCTGCTGAAGAATAGTCTGTCCCACAAGGTAGTGACTTCTTCATCATATATTGTTTGTTTTTAAAGAAGTGGGATGGACATCTGTCAGGGATGCCAGCTTTCAGTCATGGCAAGAAACAGAGGGGTTTCCTGGGAGAGGGGTGCAGACAGTGTTGGGGGTAGGGCTGGGCTGCAGAACTTCTAAAAATTATAACTAGGAAATATCTTAAATTTCAGCGTATAGTATTTGGCTACGACCCCCTCTAGTGGCCATGATGCAGAATTAACCATAATACTGTATAAATATTTCAGAACTGAATTCAAAATTTCAAACCTCAAGACTAGGGTTTGTGGCTTTTAGGGAATATCCAAAATTCCATGTGGATAATTCTGCGTGAAATCCATCACAGTGTCTTGGCTTTTACTGTTTGAATCACATTGATGATTTTTCTAAATTGGAGGCAGCTGCATCAGGAAGACGTCGTTGGCTGGTAGACTTCTGTACCAGGCACATAAAATCTAGGAGAGCAAAACAAATCTGATTCCTGTCTTCATGATGTTTACATAAATAAACAGCCAATAAGAAAGTAGCAGACTCAGATTAACATTATGGCAGGAAATAAGCAGTGTGTGGTGACAGGGACTAAAGAGGCTGACCTACTTGCATAGGGCGTTCAGGGAAGGTTTCTTTGAAGAAATGACATTTAAATGAGAAGAAGAATAATAATATTCCAGGCAGGGAAAACAATAAATGCAAAGGACCCGTGATAGGAACGGCTCATCTAGGAGTGGATGGAAGACTGATATAATTGGAAAATGAAATTAGCAAATGGTATAAGGCGAGGGCCAGATCATACCAGTTCTTGAAGGCCATGGGAAACCTCAAAAGCCATGGGAAATTCAGTTATAACTTTCATCCCATCTTAACAGATTGTATGTATGTATGTATGCATGTATGCATGTATGTGAGATGGAGTCTCACTCTATTGCCCAGGCTGGAGTGCAGTGGCATGATCTTGGCTCATTGTAACCTCTGCCTCCCAGGCTCAAGTGATTGATTCTCTTGCCTCAGCCTCCTGAGTAGCTGGGACTAATGGCGTGCGCCACCATGCCCGGCTTATTGTTGTATTTTCAGTAGTGATGGGGTTTTTACCATGTTGGCCATGGCTGGTCTTGAACTTCTGGCTTCAAGTGATCTACCTGCCTTGGCCTACTGAAGTGCTGGTATTACAGGCATGAGCCACCATGCCCAGCCTGTATTCATTTAAAAATTAATTTTATTGAAATTATCTTTACCCATACTTTGCTTATAAATGGAAGAAATATTTTTTAAAAACTTGAATTTGATTTCATATTAACTGATTTGATCTGTTGGTTTCTAAGACCATAGATTTCTGTTGTTCTAAACTTTCTTTCTGAACCAGCATTTGGTAGTGACAGGTTATTGAATTGGAAACCACAGATTCTTTGTTGAAAAACATAGAACATCATTTTCTTGAAGACAACATCATCAAGGCACTGACCTCTTTCTAAGGAGGAACTAGAGAGAGTCTTCTCCTTTTGTGAAGACAGCTTCTGTGCTTGAACTACTTCATCCAAAAAGAGACTTACTAGAATTAGCCAAGCCCCAAAGTATGAGAGGTTTTCTGCAATGTGAGAAACTTAACATTGTTTTACTTTGTCATGCAATTTCAGAAGTAAGTTAAAATTTTAAAGCTCAATGCATATTAGTCAGCCTCTTTTGATCTAAGTATATCTTAATTTAGTAGCACTGTGAGAAATGAGGACGATGAATGCTAGACAAAGCCAACACTATCAAGTTTATAAAAAAAAAAAAAAAACATTCAGCATAATTTCAAGGTTGCATGGCATGCGTACAGCCAGTGGGCCCACTGGGCTACGTGTAGGCACACTGTGTGGTGGTGCCAAGGGGATCAACTTACCTACCTGTGCTGTGTGTCAGCACCCGACTGCTAGATGGTCTGACAGACTGATAGTGAAGTTGACTTTATCAGATAATGCAAGATATGTGCATATGTTCTTCTTCTTCTTTTTTTTTAAGATGGAGTTTTGCTCTTGTTGCCCAGGTTGGCCTGCAATGACATGATCTTGGCTCACTGCAACCTCCATCTCCCGGTTCATGTGATTCTCCTGCCTCAGCCTCCTGAGTAGCTGAGATTGCAGGCATGTACCACCATGCCCAGCTAATTTTGTATCTTTAGTAGAGACAGGGTTTCTCCATGTTGGTCAAGCTGGTCTCGAACTCCTGACCTCAGGCAATCCACCTGCCTCAGCTGGGATTACAGGCATGAGCCACTGTGCCCAGCCCAGATATGTTAATTTCTCAGTCAGAAAGTACAGTACTGTCCTGTGGCACAAATGGGCAATTGTAAGAATGGTACTTGTTGAGAAGGAGGAAAGGAAGAGGGAGAGAAGAGGCATCAGTGGGATTGAGTCTGGCATCGAAGGTGACGTGGCATGAAGAAAAGAACATTAGAATTGCCTACTGCCAATGCCACCCAATTGAAGTTGAAGATTCTGTTAGTATACATGCACTTAATGAGGCCAAGACTCAACCAGCTACTCAGTCACCTATAGGGAGTGGGAGCAATAATTCTACAACTGGGTATCTTCAATGTCTAGCCAGGATTAAATTAAATTTGGTTGCAAATTAAATATTCTAAAAAGAAATTATTTAGCTGGCTGTGGTGGCATGCACCTGTAGTCCCAGCTGCTTGGGTGGCTGAGGTGAGAGGACTGAGCCCCAGAGTTCAAGGCTGCAGGTGAGCTATGATAAAGCCACTGCACTCCAACCCGGGTGACAGAGCAAGACCCCGCCTCAAAACAAAACAGAACAAAACGAAAAACCAAAAAACCAATATTAGTACAGCTTGGAGTATCCGAATCATCCATATAACACCTTTGTGAGCACTGCCATGTGATTTTAATGCCCAAGTTTGCACTTTTATATATGATCAAGATCATGCTAAGTGATGATAGTTAATTTTATTAGTTTCCATAAAGTGCACATTTAACACAAAAATTAAATTTAAGCGGGGTGTGGGGGTGTGCCCCTGTAGTCCCAGCTGCTGGGTAGGCTGAGGTGGGAGGGTCGTTTGAGCCCAAGAGTTCCAGACAAGCCTGGGCAACATCATGGGACCCTATGTGTTAAAAACAAAACAAAACAACAACAAAACAAATGGTGCTGGAACTGGTAGAGATTTATAGGTTAATAAAAAAAGGAACAAAAATATTAAAAAAATAAGTAAATATAAAAATTTGCCTTTTGTTGTTCGTTCCAACTAAAACCATTCAGTCTTGCTCAGTCAGCTCATGCTGTGTTTGTCTCTGGGATACCATATGGCTGGATTGGCCATATTGTAAAGATTCTGTCAGTTAGCATATGCTCACTTAATGAGACCAAGACCCAGTCAGCTACTCGGAAGGCCTGTGGATCATGTTACCCACAGCCCTCAACCTAGGTAATGAGCGCATGGTTAGAGCACCAGAGCCTCTAGATTCAGTCAATGTGCTGGCTAATCAAGCTGTTTCTTTTTTTGAGACGTAGTCTTCCTCTGCTGCCAGGCTGGAGCACGGTCTTGGCTCACTGCAACCTCCGCCTGCTGGGTTCAAGTGATCCTTCTGCCTCAGCCTCCCAAGTAGCTGGGACTACAGGCGCTTGCCACCACGCCCGGCTAATTTTTGTATTTTTGTTAGAGACGGGGTTTCCTCATGCTGGCCAGGATGGTCTCGATCTCTTAACCTCGTGATCCGCCTGCCTTGGCTTCCCAAAGTGCTGGGATTACAGGCGTGAGCCACCGCGCCCGGCCAAGCTGTTTTTATAGGTCAAGTTGAAAGTAAATGCTGAGCCTGGTGCGGTGGCTCACGCCTGTAATCCCAGCGCTTTGGGAGGCCAAGGTGGATGGAGTTGGAGATCAGCCTGGCCAACATGGTGAAATCCCATCTTTACTAAAGATACAAAAAATTACCCGGGCATGGGGGCATGCACCTGTAATCCCAGCTACTCTGGAGCCTGAGGCAGGAGAATCGCTTGAACCCAGGAGGTGGAGGTTGCATGAACCGAGATTGCGCCATTGTACTCCAGCCTGGGCAACAGGGTGAGACTCCGTCTCAAGAAAAAAAAAAAAAAAAAAAAAAAAAGAAAGTAAATGCTGGTAAAGTAGCAGACAGTTTGGAGGAGGGAGGCTACAATATCTAGGTCCTAAAGGTATTCTCTCTGCCAGGAATACTCCAGACCTACCAGTTCCCATGACTTCTACTTTCTCAACTGAAATGTCACATCCTCAAAAGGAAAAATTAAAGGATGCTATCCTTAAAAGGAAAACAAATGGAAATAAAAATACAGTTCTTGAAAGAGAAGTCAATAGCTGGGACAAACTCTAGATCAGAAGGGATTAGAATATTAGTAGATTGGAAAAAGAGAGCTGAGGAAATTTAAACATTTCTAAATTCGATCATTGAAAAAAGTCTAGAATTAAATAACATGCATCCTGAAATGAAAGTGCATCCCAAATACCAAGCAGAATATATGAAAGGAAGTCCACACACTGGCCACATTGTGACATTGCGTCAGAGATAAATAGAAAAATCTTAGAAGTGATCAGAAGGGAGAAGAAGACCAATTATCTACAAAGGAATGACAACTACATTGACAGCTGGCTTCTCATCAACAGTGATAGATGCCAAAAGACAAAGATGTGAAATTATGAAAATATTTGTTGAGAAAAAAATAACCACCAACCTAGAATTGTATGTCCTATTAAACTATCACTCCAAAATAAGTGTAAAACTTGCCACAGGCTCTCATTAGAGAGATGGTTAAGAATTTCCTCAAGGAGAAAAGTGCAACCAGAGGGAAAGCATGGCATACAAACGCAAGCAACTGACTGACCAGAAGGCTAAGCACAGGTGCAAATGAAATGTATAAAGATATGTATTTATGTGGCTGAACAATCCCCCATAAAACATATATTTGTATGTTTTAATCAAAAAGATAAAAATGATAACTCCCCTCAATAAAAAGATTACGGCTGGCTGCAGTGACTCATGCCTGTGATCCTAATACTCTGGGAGGTTGAGACAGGAGGATTGCCTGAGGCCAGAAGTTCCAGGTTACAATGAGCTGTGATTGTGCTGGTATGCTCCAGCCTGGTTGACAGAGTGAGACCTAGTCTCTTAAAAAACAGAAAAAAGAGTGTGTGTGTGTTCAATGCATAGTTTATTCTAAGCCCTTTAAAATATTGCAGTCATTACCCTGCTTTAGCAATAATTAACATTTTGCCTATTTTTTTTTTTGAGATAGCATTTCATTCTTGTCACCCAGAATGGAGTCCAGTGGTTTGATCTTGGCTCACTGCAACCTCCGACTTCTGGATTCAAGCAATTCTCCTGCTTCAGCCTCCTGAGTAGCTAGGACTACAGGTGCCTGCCACCACGCCCAGCTAATTTTTTTTTATTTTTAGTAGATACATGGTTTCACCATGTTAGCCAGGATGGTCTTGATCTCCTGACCTCAGGTGATTCACCCACCTCAGTCTCCCAAAGTGCTGGGATTACAGGCATGAGCCACTGCGCCTGGCCTTCATGTGCTTTGTATAATCAGGAAAAGGATACAAATAGGAAGTAATTTTAGAATTTGTGGGAAGGGGTAGGCACTCAGGTGCGCAGTATGTTGCTCCATGTGCTTTAATATTTGTATCAGGTATTTTAAAAAAAGTTTTAAAAAGCAAACTGACAGGTCTTGCTTGCCTCAGGTATTGACATAGGACTGTACTCCCATTTCATTGTTTAGAGATTGCTCCTTACTCTTGAATTCCTGGCTTGCCATTTTGATTCCCTAATTTACTTCCTTAATAGTAATGTTTTCAAGTGTTCTGCTTGTGAACAAGTCTCAGAGTTACTGGCTAAAATTCAGAAGTTGAAATGTATCTTAAAGGCTAACAGGAATGCAGAAGTAGCACAAAGTGGGGCACTGAATGGAAAGCAATCCTTGCCAAAGATGATAAGATCAAGAGGTAAGAAGGAGAGAAGATGCTGCTCTGAGGCTTGGTCTAAGGAAGCATCAGTAGGAGCAGGGAGCCACATGATAATTAGACTCAGATATTGCAAGAGGAGTCTGAGAACTTCTCTGCCAAACTCAAGGCTTATGCAGATGCCTAGGACATAGACAACATACGTCCAGGACAAAAAAAAAAAAAAGGCCGGGCTTGGTGGCTTATACCTGTAATCTTAGCACTTTGGGAGGCTGAGGCGGGAGGATCCCTTGAGCTGAGGAGTTTGCAACCACCCTGAACAACATAGTGAGAACTTTCTCTCTCTCTCTCTCCCCCCCACCTCTCTCTTTCTCTTTCTCTCACTCACACACATGAGCTATTGAGGATCAAAACAGCTTATAGACTTTGCTTCCAGCTACTCATGGAAAAATTGATCAATCCTCTGCAAGTAATACATATCGAACAAGAGTGCATTTATGTATATTTACCATAATCAGCTGGGGCTAAGTAAAACGGAGTGTGAGATATAAAGTCAGACATTCTTATTGATTTCTACTTTGTCATAGTTACATGGCTGTGTCAAGTCATATCCTTTCTTTAGCTCTACTATTTGTAAGATGAGTATGATAAAAAAAAATCAACCTACCACCTTCGCAGGGCTATAGTAAGAGTACTGTGAACTAGTAAAGAGCATGGGCTCTGGAATTAGGTAGGTATGAGCTCAAGTCTTTTTTTTTTTTTTTTTTTTTAGTTTCACTCTTGTTGCCGGCTGGAGTGCAATGATGCGATCTTGGCTCACTGCAATCTCCACCTCCTGGGTTCAAGTGATTCTCCTGTCTCAGCCTCCCAAGTAGCTGGGATTACAGGCATCTGCCACCATGTCTGGCTAATTTTGCTTTGTATTTTTAGTAGAGACAGAGTTTCACTATGTTGGTCAGGCTGGTCTCAAACTCCTGACCTCAAGTGGGTGATCCACCCACCTCGGCCTCCCAAAATGCTGGGATTACAGGTGTGAGACATTGTGTCCAGCTGGGCTCAAGTTTTTATTGTGATACTTACTTGAATATATTGGGTAAGTCTTAATGTCTTTAAACCTCAGTATCTTCATTTGTGAAATGGAATTAATGATGGTCCTTCAGGAGTGACTAGAGTATGCTGAAATTTTTGTACAATGTGGATATGTGGCAATTAATATTTGCTATTAAGTAAGTCAGAAATGAGTCAATGTATATAGAAGTACTTTGAAAATTGTAAAGAGTTATATAGTTATTAACGATGATTATTTTTACCCCAATTCTTATTTTGGTACTTTAAACTGATTCTCTCTATTATTTCCAAAGTCCTGAGTTAAAGCACCCTCAAGGAACTCTGATGATACGCAGGATGGTTGATCTCAGTTGGACTGAACAAACCATTGAGAGATGAACTGCCTTTGATAGAGCCTACTTGATGCTGATTACACAGCTGATTATGTATGCCGACTACATAAAGGCCTTAAGAGGGCCTAGTGCTCTTAGGGCATCCCAGTGCCTTTTAGAACTACACACCTTAAGTGTCCCAACAAATGGGATCCTTTGACAGAGAGTGGTAGAAAGAGCAAAGAACAAAGAACACGTGAGAACCAACATACCAGTTTTGTTCTTTTCTATATTTGCGTAGGTTACTTCTAGACAGGGCAAGCATAAGTATTAGTTAGATCTTGTCAGAAAAACAGAACCAATAGAATCTATCATCTATCTATCTATCTATCTATCTATCTATCTATCTATCTATCTGTCATCTATCTATCAACCATCCATCTATCTCTATATCTGTACCTTGGCTCTCAGGTCTTCAAACTCAGAATGAGGCTTACACCACTGGCTCCTGGTTCTCAGGCTTTGGAGCTTGGACTGGAACTACACCACCAACTTTCTTGGGTCTCCAGCTTGCAGACTGCAGATCATGGGACCGCTCAGCCTCCATACTCAAGTGAGCCAATCCTTCATATAAAACCTCTATCTGGCCGGATGCAGTGGTTCATGCCCGTAATTCCAGCACTTTGGGAAGCTGAGGTGGGTGGATACCTTGAGGTCGGGAGTTTGAGACCAGTCTGGCCAACACGGTGAAACCCCATCTCTATTAAAAATACAGAAATTAGCCAGGTGTGGTGGTGGGCACCTGTGATCCCAGCTACTCAGGAGGCTGAGGCAGGAGAATCACTTGAACCTGGGAGGTAAAAGATGCAGTGAGGCAAGATTACTTCATTGCACTCCAGCCTGGGTGACAGAGGAAGACTTTGTCTCAAAAACAAAAACCAAAACAAACAAAACCGAAACACGCATCTGAGCCCAGAGTTGCAGAGGCTTGCTGAAGAGGAATCCAGGGCAAGGTGAAGTGGTTGCAGGCTAGCTAATGCCTCCATGTCAAAGAGATGAACCAACAGATACATAACATTGTGTGTGAACTGCAAAAGTGCCTGCTTCCACCTTTTCCACATAAAAATTAAAACGGCTCTGTTTCACTTCTGCCTCTGAAACCTAATGTAGAAGTGTCTCTTGAGACCCACTTTAACTGGAAACAAATTGGGAAAAAAATTCTGGGAAATGTAGCTCAGGCTAGTCAAGTTGACGCATTACAGAGGCATTATATACATATCATTTTTGTCTCTTACACAAATGCTACCATACTGTATATATTCTTTTGTACGTAGCTTAGAGGTCCTACCAAATTCTTTTTTTTTTTTTCCTGAGATGGAGTTTTGCTCTTGTTGCCCAGGCCTGGAGTAAAGTGGCTCAGCTCACTGTAATCTCAGCTCACTGTAATCTCAGCTCACTGTAATCTCAGCTCACTGCAGCCTCCACCTCTGTAAGCAGCTCTCCTGCCTCAGCCTCCTGAGGAGCTGGGATGACAGGCATGCACTACTCCCAGCTGATTTTATATTTTTAGTAGAGACAGGGTTTTGACATGTTGGTCAGGCTGGTCTTGAACTCCTGACCTCAGGTCATCCACCCACCTCGGCCTCTGAAAGTGCTGGGATTACAGGTGTGAGCCACTGCACCCTGCCCAAATTCCTATGTACAGATTTATGCCCTCTTTTTGGGGGGTGGTGGCACAGTATTCCATTGTGTTTGGTTGTTTCAATCCTTTGCTATTTCAAACAGTGCTGCAATGAATAGCCTTGTGCACAGGTCATTTTGCATGTCTGTACGATAAGTCCCTAGAAGTTCAATTTCTCAGCCAAATTGTTTCTCCATTTAAGATACTTACCTATTGTCTAATTGTTCTTTATAGAGATTATGTCAATTGCCTCTCCTATTAAGTAAAATATAACAGTGCCTGGTTTCCCATACTTTTGTAACACAGTATATGACCAAATCTGTTTATCTTTGTACATTTTATAGGTAAAAATATATATTTCAGCATGGCAATGTGATTATAATTTGCGTTTTTCTTATGAATGGGTTTGATTTGTAGGGGATACTCCTGGATAGGGAAAGGAAAGGCAAGAATAAGTTTAGAAATTTCAATTTGAGTTAGATTCAATGTCCTTTTAAAAAGTTATCTTTAAAATACTAGCCCCTCTTCTTCCAAAACACATTGGACATTAAAGAATTTCTCAGTAGTAACAAGTGACAATAGTCATGAGAAATAGTACAATTTTACTATACAGCTCTGTTACTATTATTATCGAGATGGAGTCTGGCTCTGTCACCCAGGCTGGAGTGCAATGGCACCATCTCGGCTTACCGCAACCTCCACCTCCCAGGTTCAAGCGATTTTCCTGTCTCAGCCTCCCGAGTAGCTGGGATTACAGGCATATGCCACCATACCCGGTTAATTTTTGTATTTTTTGTAGCAATGGGGTTTTGCCATGTTGGCCAGACTGATCTTGAACTCTTGACCTCAAATGATCCACCTGCCTCAGCCTCCCAAAGTGCTGGGATTACAGGCGGGAGCCACCGTGCCCAGCATTACAGCTCTATTATTTTAGTGGAAAGCAAAGAGTAGAGTTCAAACTAAAGTGGCTAAATCTGCTTTTATTCCAGTTTACAGTAGAAATATACTATATATATTTGGATTGAATGAGAAAAATCTTGTATAAATATCTGGTTTACTGCAATTAAACATTTTTAGAACAATTTTGGATTGTATTAGTCTGAAAAACAAGGCATAGATACTAGAAAACAATTTTTAGACTATCTCTGAATAATCATTAATAACAAAATATGAAATCTATCTCCATCCCAGGTGTCCTGTGTAGATCAAAGTTATCTAACACAAGTTTAGGGTTAAGTATCATAATCTGTTATTGTAAGAGATGGCCGGATTCTCTCACGTTTTTAGTTCTTTCATTCTTAGAAAAAGATTTACAATTTGACTGGAAAGTAATCGATAATCAAAATATGTCATTAGGTATAGCTGGCAAAATTAATGGTTCAATTTATAACTGAGGTATCTGCATATGACTTGTATATTTTATTGTTTCCTAGTTGAAGATTATTTGATTTAGTAGAAATTTTTTAACATTTCAACTTTCATTCTCTAAACTCTGTCTTCTTCCTAGAACTCTGTTCTATTCCATGAGAACAAAACAGCTCCCTCCTGGGAAAGCTCTTTTCAAAAGTAAGTGCATATCCGGGCCACATAGTTGGTATTTATAGTGGTGTTACATCTGTTAAAGACATTCAGGCCTGGTGCAGTGGCTCACGCCTGTAATCCTAGCACTTTGGGAGGCCGAGGCAGGTGGATTGCCTGAGCTCAGGAGTTTGTGACCAGTCTTGGCAACATGGCGAAACCCTGTCTCTGCTAAAAATACAAAAAAATTAGCTGGGCGTGGTGGTGCATTTCTGTAATCCCAATTACTCAGGAGGCTGAGGCATGAGAATTGCTTGAACCTGGGAGGCTGTGAAGGTTGCAGCGAGCCAAGATCATGCCACTGCACTCCAGCTTGGGCAGTAGAGCAAGACTCTGTCTCAAAAACAAAAACAAAAACAAAACAAAAAAGACATTCAGAGATACTGTTAATGGATCTGTGCGAAGTTGATAAGTCCTCTGGTAAGTATAAGAGATCAGAGATAAGTTCACCTGAATGGAAGGCACACATGAATACTTAGCCATCATACAAACCTATCTGTTTTGCCTTTGAAATCAAAATTCCTTTTGACTGTGGTTAAGTGGGTATATTAGCCTGTTCTTGCATTGCTGTAAGAAACTACCTGATACTGGATAAGCTATGAAGAAAAGAGGTTTAATTGGCTCAGTTTCACATGGGTTTGGGAGGCCTCAAGAAATTTAGAGACTTACAATCATGACAGAAGGCAAAGGGGAAGCAGGCACATCTTCACATGGTGGAACAGGAGAGAGTGTGAATGAGGGGGAAGTGCTACACACTTTTAAACAACCAGACCCTGTGACAATTCACTATCATGAGAACAGCAAGGGGGAAATCCACCCCCATGATCCAATCATCTTCCATTAGGCCCCTCCTCCAACACTGAGGATTACAATTGAAGATGTACAATTGAGATTTGGGTGAGGACACAGAGGCAAACCATATCAATGACTTCCTCATCCTAACACTGAGCTACCTCTTGTTAGGAGAGTCAAGAATTGCGAAGGTTTGAGATTTTATTCTACTTTCAAGATAACAAGATAGTCTGCCACTGTTTCCTGGATGTCGGAAGAAGACATGAATCTCCTGAGCCCAAAACAAAGAACTTTATACTCATGGTAAGTAGGCTGCATAATCTTCATGTTTCCACCTGTTCCTCCTGCCCCCAAGTTCCACGGTGATAATGTGGATGCAGGCCCAGTGAATGTTGTGCACAGTGGGTTTGTGGCACAGCTGAGGAACCGTGAGCTTAGGAAACCAACAGTCTTATAAGGGGGTTGCTTGCAAACCTGCCCAAACTTTGCCCTGGAAAGCAACATTATCTCTATTATCCTGGACAGGAAACAAATCTGCCCTCCATCCTGGAGGAAGACACTATCTTCTAAGGCCATTCACTTGAGCGGATAACCTAGAGTAAATAAAATCTATCACAGATGTGCAGAAACACAAGGGACTAATGGAGTCTGCCAACAAGACGTAGGAATACTTGCCTGACCTGTTGCAGATACCAATTCCTATTCCCTCTTCTGTATTATGTTTTCTATGGTTCTCCATCCTAAGTATCATCTTCTGCTAGTGGGTAATTCCAACATACGTAAATAATTCATTGGAAGTACTGGATTATGAGCACGGGATACAGAGAACTGTACTAACTCTCTGCATATGTCTCAGGTAGAATTATCAGAATAGAATAAAGGAGGCCAGGCATAGTGGCTCACGCCCATAATCCCAGCACTTTGGGAGGCTGAGGCGGGTGGATCACCTGAGGTCAGGAGTTCGGGACTAGCCTGGCCAACATGGTGAAACCCCATTTCCTCCAAAAATACAAAAATTAGCTGGATGTAGTGGTGCATGCCTGTAATCCCAGCTACTTGGGAGGCTGAGGCAGGGGAATCACTTGAACCTGGGAGGTGGATGCTGCAGTGAGCAGAGATGTTGACACTCCACTCCAGACTGGGTGACAGAGCGAGATTTTGTCTCAAAGAATAAATGAGAGAGCCCTGAGTTTCTAACTTGACTTCTCAGGGAAGCTTCAAATGTCCATACATCTTCTTGGATTTTTAAGTGATATCCAAGTAGGTGAGACAAAGATTCTCTGGGATCTAATAGGGCAATGAAGGCAGATATTTTAATGAAGGTGAGAAATTGTGGGCTTGGATGCAGGTGGCACTTTCTGATAGTCATTGATGAGCTTAAGAATCTCAAAGAGATTCAGGAAGTTTAAAAGACCTTGTAGAAAAAATGGGTTTTCAGGGACAGAATTATGGTGTCCATAAGAAAACACATCACATACACCAACCCCTTGAAACAGCTAACCTTGGCCTAAGGATGCAAAACAGACTTTCTTGGAATTCTCAGTAAATCCCTAAGGTAATAGGGTAAGCTGAACACAGTGAATATTTAAAGAAAGGATCTCTTTGGAGCTTCTGCCAATAAAATATTCTCTAAGTCAAGGAGTAGTCTCACCTCTCAGCTTCTTAACAATCAAAGTGCTGGTCAGGGTAGCAGGCTTTGGGCATCCTCAGTGTTAAGAAAAGACCAGTCCTTGTGTATCCTCTAGGAAAGTGCTCTTTTCTAACGCTTTAAAAAATTAATTTCCCCCAGTCTTGATCAGGGGACTATAATTTTTAAAAATTCTACACTTCACTTTAAAACTACTTACTCTGCCAATCTAGATGAAAATGGTGACTGTCTTCTACTGAAGAATGGAAGGCTTCTTACAGCTGTGTTAAGAACAGGCAAGGATTTGTCTGTTTCTTTGTTGTTTTGCAACAAATTAGAAAGAAATTGTTAACAATAACATGTAAAAATATTAGAGAAAATGTTGAAAGGAGAAAATAGCCACCCATAATCATACGCTATGCCTGAGCATAGCAATTACTCTTTTTGTTTTTGAATGTTGCCTGTTGGTCGTTACTTAAATATGTACATATTTTGGGCATAGTTGCAAGAGATATTTTTGGCAAGTATCAAGTCAATTTACGTATATCTCATGCTAGGTCTTTAAGAAATGTTTTTTTTTTTTCCTTTTTCTCCCTTCCTTCCTTCCTTCCTTCCTTCCTTCCTTCCTTCCTTCCTTCCTTCTTTCTTTTCTTTTTCTTTTTTTTTTTTGAGACAGGGTTTCACTCTTGTTGCCCAGGCTGGAGTGCAAAGGCATGATCTTGGCTTACGGCAACCTCTGCCTTCCAGGTTCAAGTGATTCCCTTGCCTCAGCCTCCCAAGTAGTTGGGATTACAGGCATGCCCCGCCATGTCTGGCTAATTTTGTATTTTTAGTAGAGATGGGGTTTCTCCATGTTGGTGAGGCTGGTCTCGAACTCCCAACCTCAGGTGATCCACCTGCCTCAGCCTCCCAAAGTGCTGAGATTACAGGCATGAGCCACCACACCCAGCGTTTTTTTTTTCTTTTAAAAGTCATCATATGCTGATAATGTGTTTTAAAAGCCATGACTTACCTTAACTATCATCTTACTTCATTAGAGGGAATATATTTTCTTCTGGTCATAGACACTTAGACCAATCGCTTTTTGGGGTCATTCCTAGTTTTGATAGAGAAAGACCATTATCATCCCCCCTTTATCTAGTGTGACATATAAACATGCATTCAGGTAACCAAAAAATCATAATCGTCTATTAAAGTATAGGTTAAACAGAAAAGGGGCTAAAACAATAGCCCATTTTCTGCTGCTTGAGATTGTGATCTTATCTGTCGTAAGATAATGTTTGCCCACGAACATTATCAAGAGGTATCAAAACACTTCTCAAAAGTGTTGATAGCTGGGGAGCCTGTGCTTGGTTAAATCTTCTGGACCTTAGCTGATACCTCTCTATGGGAGTAATCAGTGAAAGCTTCAGACTGTCATATTACTTGCGGCTCTTCATTTTCATCTTTATTTATTTATTTATTTTGAGATAAAGTTTCCCTCTGTCAGCCATGTTGGAGTATAGTGGCATGATCACAGCTCACTGCAGCCTTGACTTCTCAGGCTCAAGTGATCCTCCCACCTCAGCTTCCCGAGTAGCTGGGGCTCCTGGTGTGTGCCACTACACCCGGATAATTTTTGTATTTTTTGTAGAGATGGGGTTTTGCCATGTTGTTCAGGCTGGTCTTGAGCTCCTGGACTCAAGCAATCTGCCCCGTTGCAAAGTGGGATTATAGGCATGAGTCACTGAGGCCAGCCACACTTGTGGTTTTTTAATCTGTAAGGTTAAAAAAGGCATAAAGGGCCAGGCATCATGGTTCATGCCTGTAATCCCAGCACTTTGGGAGGCCAAGGCAGGCAGATCACTTGAGATCAGGAGTTCCAGACCAGCCTACTGTAGATGGTGAAACACTGTCTCTACCAAAAATACAAAAATTAGCTGGGCGTGGTGGTGCACACCTGTAATTCCAGCTACTCAGGAGGCTGAGGCAGGAGAATCACTTGAACCTGAGAGGCAGAGGTTGCAGTGAGCCTAGATTGTGCCACTGTACTCAAGCTTGGGCAACAGAGGGAGACCCTAACACAAATAAAATAAAATAAGCATAAGGGTAAGCAATGATAGATGCGGTCGAGAGGAGTTTTACGAAAGTCTTCACTTGTTGGTGGTCCATTTTACCTACCCAAGACCCTTGGCAATGACTTGAGTCTCTGGCTCAGGAGAGCTCTGAAAACATCACCTAGGCAAATGCATTGTTGGATGGGAAGGCTGTCATGGCAGATTGCCATTTCCATTTGTGTTCACCCAAAAGTTGTTTTCTCATTTCCCTGGGCACCCAACTGGTCAAGGTTTGCCAGATTTCTTTTCTTTTTTAGACCAAGTCTTGCTTTGTTGCCCAGGCTGGAGTGCAGTGGCGCAATCTTGGCTCAGCCTCCCAAGTAGCTCGGATTATAGGCGGCTGCTACCACGCCCACCTTTTTGTATTTTTAGTAGAGATGGGATTTCACCACATTGGCCAGGCTGGTCTCAAACTCCTGACCTTGGGTGATCTGCCCATCTCGGCCTTCCAGAGTGCTGGGATTACAGGCATGAGCCACTGTGCCCAGACAAGTTTTGTATTTTTTTTTTTTTTTTTTTTAGCAGAGATGGGATTTCACCACGTTGCCCAGGCTGGTCTTGAACTCCTGACCTCAAGTGATTGGCCCGCCTTGGCATCTCAAAGTGCTGGGATTACAGGTGTGAGCCACCACACCTGGCTGAGATTAGCCAGCTTTCTTTGCAGCCAGGCCCTTTTGTGTCTGGCTTATTTCACTTAGCATAATTGTTCTAAAGTTTATTCCTATTGTAGCATGTAGCAGAATTTCTTTCCTGTTTACGATTAAATAATATGGCCATGTGACTGAGTTCTGGCCAATGGGATGTGAACTCATGTGATGTGTGCCTCTTCCAGGCCTGGACCATAATAACCTTTTACAGGTGAGCCTCCATGCTCTTCCTCTTTCCTGCTTGATGCAGAAGGGGGTGACATCCTTAGAAGCTCTGACTTTCCTGGAAGGGGAAGCCATAAGATGGAAACCTGTTAGGAGAGAGCCATCCTCTGATTAGGAACACCAATTTTGCACTTTAGCAAGAATTAGATTTCCATTATGTTAGGCAAATGAGACTTTAGGGTTGTATCCATAACAGCTGCTCATGTTACCCTAATTAATCTAATTATAAAATGAAAGTTATTTGATTTGTATAATCACACACACACAGAGATTGTTTTTGTTCCTCTGTAAACCTATGACGGTGGCAGAGAGGATACTAGCTAAAAATATTTTGAAGTTAAAACACAGCTGGGGACTGAGATACTGCTCAGAGAAGAAAAGTGTCTGTAAGATAACAAGAAGCAGCACAAAGTAATGCTTAAGCAAGAGGAGCTGGGGTCAGACTGTCTGGGTTTGAATCCTGGCTCTGTCACTTGTAATCTGCAACCTTGGACAGTTGAACTTTTTTTGCTTCCATTTCCTCATCTATAAGATGGAAATAATAACAATAATATGTATCTTATAAGAATCTTGTAAGATTCAAATGAGGTAATATGTGTTAAATGCTTACAGCAGTACCTGACAAAGGAAGCACTCCATAAATGTTAATTAATTATTATTACCAAGTAAAAACCTTGTGTCAAGCAGGGAGGGGCCCAGAGTCTAGAGGAGGTGGGGGCGTGGGGGGTGTGGGGAGGAGAAGCTGCTGCTTCTCCTGGCTAGCACCACCTCTCATCAATGTGATTCCCAACTAGGCAGGTTAAATCTTGTGGCAAGACACCTCCAAACGGAAGAGCACCTTAAGCTTCTGGAAAGAATATCCCTGCTTCCTGATCATCTGCCATAGGCATCTCCTGCCTCCTGTGGGTGCTCCTGCCTTGGTCAGCACTAAATGGAAGGTTGCACATATTTCCTCCTCTTTCTCTACAGATCCCTTCTGTTCTCCATGTCTTCAAGATGGAGAAGCAAAGCAGATATTTAGGGAGCCACAGACCTCTGTCATTATTTATTTATTTATTTATTTGAGATGGAGTTTCACTCTTGTTGCCCAGGCTGGAGTGCAACAGCACAATCTCGGCTCACTGCAACCTCTGCCTTCCGGGTTCAAGTGGTTCTCCTGCCTCAGCCACCTGAGGAGCTGGAATTACAGGCACCTGCCACCAGTCCCAGCTAATTTTTTTTGTATGTTCAGCAGAGACAGGGTTTTACCATGTTGGTCAGTCTGGTCTTGGACTCCTGATGTCAAGTGATCCACCTGCCTTGACTTCCCAAAATGCTGGGATTACAGGCATGAGCCATTGTACCTAGCCTGTCATTGTTTATTATTGGTTTTACCTCAGTTAGCCTCAGGTAAAATGAACTGCCTTCAAGACAACTTCAGTAGTAAGCTAGAATCCTATTTAAAGTCAGTAACATATGGAATCTTTATACAAAATATAGGATTGAGAGACCCAGAGTAACAATTTGTTAGGTAGAAAATAGGCATAAGTATTTAAAAATTTGTATTTTTTATTGTCATAATACATAACAAACGTTTACTACTGTAACCATTTTGAGTGTAGGTTATACACATTCACCATGTTGTGCAGCCACCAGCATGGTCTACTCCAGAACGTGTTCATCATTGCAAACAGAAACTCCACACCCATTCAGCAGTTCCCCATTCCTCCTTTCTTCCAGCCCCCAGTCACCTCTACTCTACTTTCTGTCTCTATGTATTTGCTTATTCTTGGTGCCTTGTATAATTGGAATAATGCGGTATTTGTCCTTTGTGTCTGGCTTATTTCACTTAGCATAAGTGAAAAATTTCTAAAATTTATCTCTATTGTAGCATGTAGCAGAATTTCTTTCCTGTTTATTGTTAAATAATATTCCATCATAGGTGTATACCACATTTTGTTTATCCATTCATCTATATGGGGTGTTTCCACCTTTTGGCTATTGTGAATAATGCTGCAATGAATATTGGTGAATAAGTACTTGTTTCAGTCCCTGCTTTCCAATCCTAAGTATATTCCTCGGGATATATATTTCCAGGGATATATATCCTGGGGAATATACTTAGGATTGGAAATGCTGATAATTCGTGTTTTTAATTTTTTTGAGATGGAGTCTGACTCTGTGGCCCCGGCTGGAGTGCAGTGGTGCAATCTCCGCTCACTGCAACCTCCTCCTCCCAGGTTCAAGCAATTCCCCTGCCTCAGCCTTTTGAGTAGCTGGGATTATAAGTGCGTGCCACCATGTCTAGCTAATTTTTGTATTTTTAGTAGAGACAAGGTTTCACCATATTGGCCAGGCTGGTCTTGAACTCCTGACCTCAAGTGATCCACCTGTCTTGGCCTCCCAAAGTGCTGGGGTTACAGGTGTGAGCCACCACACCTGGCTGGTTCATGTTTTTAAACAGGGGATTTGTACATGTGTCTCATTGACAGGAACTGTGTCACACAGTGTGTCCTTACTGCAGGGGAATGTGGTGGGGCTAAGAAAATGAGGTTTTATTTTTTTTCCCCAGTCTTTTTTTTTTTCCTTTGAGATGAAGTCTTGCTCTGCTGCTCAGGCTGGAGTGCAATGGCATGGTCTCTGTCCACTGCAACCTCTGCCTCCCGGGTTCAAGTGATTCTCCTGCCTCAGTGTCCAAGTAGCTGAGACTACAGGCACGTGCCACCACTCCCAGCTAATTATTGTATTTTTAGTAGAGATGGGGTTTCACTTTGTTTGCCAGGCTGGTCTCAAACTCCTGACCTTGTGATCACCTGCCTTGGCCTCCCAACATGCTGGGATTACAGGTGTGGGCCACCGCACCTGGCCTCCCCAGTCTTTATAGTAGATAAAGGCAAGATAATATGGGCTGGAAAAAGGTGGTGAATGAGTCCATCTACAGTACCTGCCACAACTGACATCCTAGAGGATGAATTTAGAACTAAGATTCTATACTCCCCAGCAGGGAATATAGAATTCTTCCCGATAGTACCTATGTTGTTGGCATTCTATAAATTCAAATTCAATGACGTCCTTTTTTCCTGGATCTAATTTTGCATGATTTTATGACTTAAGGGAACTGCTTCATCTAGTTTCAGTGGGAATTTAGATAAATCTGCTTTTGATAGGTAATTACCCATGGTTTGGTTTATATAAAATAAGCTTTCCAACAGAAGGGGGGCACTCAACTGTAGATGAAGATAATTAAATGATAATTAAAATGGGGGTGGTTTAGCAATAACAACGCAAATGGGGAAGGGGCAAGACGGCATACTGTAAAGGAAACCATTTCTGTTGGAATACTCAGAATTAAATACATCTAGTTCTGTTTAAAGATTACTATTCAAAAATGATTGTTCAATTACTCTAGTATTTGCTGTCTAACTTACCCAAAGACATTTATTTATCACCATAAGCTTGGGGATAGGATCTAGCCATTGCATCTGTAGACTCCAGAAATTCAGAAAGAAGATTCAGCCTTATCTTTGATATAATTTTTTTTTTCAGAGATAGAGTTCCTCTCTGTTGCCCAAGCTGGAGAGTGTAATGGTGAGCTCTTGGCTCACTGCACCTCTGCCTCCCGGATTCAAGTGACTCTCCTGCCTCAGCCTCCCGAGTAGCTGGCACCCGCCACCATGCCTGGCTAATTTTTGTAGTTTTAGTAGATGGGGTTTCACCATGTTGGCCAAGTTGATCTTGAACTCCTGACCTCACATGATTTGCCTGCCTTGGCCACTCAAAGTGCTAGGATTAAAGGTGTGAGCCACAGCACTCAGCCTGATATAAATTTTAAATGCTCCATTACTTTTTATTTTTTTTTGAGACGGAGTCTTGCTTTGTTGCCTGGGCTGGAGTGCAATGGCATGATCTTGGCTCACTGCAACCTCTGCCTCCCAGGTTCAAGTGATTCTTCTGCCTCAGCCTCCCAAGTGGCTGGGATTACAGGCACCCACCACCCTGCCCAGCTATTTTTTTATTTTTTAATTTTTAGTAGAGACAGGGTTTCACCATGTTGGTCAGGCTGGTATTGAACTCCTGACCTTGTGATCTGCCTGCCTCAGCCTCCTAAAGTACAGGCATAAGCCACCAAGTCTGGCTTAAATCCTCCATTATTAAGAAGGAAATCACCTGGGTAACAGGCTTATCAGTAATGGATTCAAGAATGGAATGAAGGATGGAAAGAGCAAAGCATGCATTAGGCATTTTGTACGTGCCTGTCACCTATATAGCCAAAGAAAGAGAAGAATGAGGGTATTAGCTAGGATTCAATCTCTGATGAAGGTAACAGAGCCCCAAAGTAACAGTGTGCTGAACAAGATGGAAGCTTATTTCTGTCTCTTGAAGCTGGCCCAGGGCAGGTATAGTGGCTCTGTCCACAAGATCATACAGAGACCTTGGCCTTTTCTTCCCTGTTTCTTTGCCATTCCAAGCAGAAGGGTAGAAGCAAGGGAATCCCATCCCTTACTCTAAAGGGTATGGCCAGAAATCACACCCCATTGTGCTCAGGATTTAGACTTATGGCCATACCTAGCTACAAATGAGTCTGGTTTTTATTTTGGATACCCATGTGTCCAGCTAAGAATTAGGGGTGCTATTATTTAAAAAGTAGAGAATAAATTTTGAGATGCTGTTGTAGGCTCTTTGTGTTGCTATAACAAAGTATCTGAGACTGGGTAATTTATAAAGAACAGAAATTTATTTCTCACAGTTCTCACAGCTGGGAAGTTAAAGATCAAGGTACCAGCAGGTTTGGTTGTCTGGTGAAGGCTGCTCTTTGATTCCAAGATGGCACCTTATTGCTGCATGCTATGGAGGGGAGGAATGCTGTGTGAGGCTTCCTTTATAAAGGCCTTAACCCCACTCATGAAGAAGATGCTCTCATGGCCTACCCACCTCTTAAAGGCCCCACCTATTATACTATCAATTGGCTATTGTATTAGTCCATTCTCACACTGCTATAAAGTACTACCTGAGCCTGGGTAATTTATAAAGAAAAGAGGTTTAATTGGCTTACAGTTCTGCAGACTGTACAGGAAGCATGGCTGGGGAGACCTCAGGAAACTTACAATCATGGTGGAAGGGCAAAGGGAAGCAAGCACGTCTTCAGGTGGCAACAGGAGAGAGAGAGCAAAGGGGGACATGCAATACATTTTTAAACAACCAGGTCTTGTGGGAATGCACTCATAATCATGAGAACAGCAAGGGGGAAATCCACCCCTCTGATTCAGTTGTCTCCCACCAGGTTCTCCCCAACATGGGGAATTACAATTTGACATGAGATTTGAGTGGGGACACAGAATCAAACCATATCAGCCATTACATTTCAACAGCTACATTTTGGAGGGGACACAGTCAAACTATAGCAGATACAGTGAACCATCTTTTGCCACAATGAAACTGTTGCTTTTATAGAAAACAGAACAATTATTTTAAAGCAAATTTGGAAAACTTGAAGCCAGGGGGCTCTCAGGTTTGTGGAGAAACAAATCTCTCTCATCCTCTTGCCATGTTAATAACCCATGACCCCTTATGAGTTTTGGGGCTTTTAAGTGGACACTCAGAGCCAGCTGTTGCCGGTTATTGCTCTGCATTAGCCCCTTGCCAAGCAAGCCAGGCCCTGGGGAATTCTGCTACCACAGAGGACACTCAGAGAACAGTGCTCTCTCTCTGACTGCTTGAGGTATTACAGACTGGATTAATTCTCTACGACTGCCCGTTATTTCCTGTGAAGAGGATGGTGGTCACACCCTTCCCCCTGTAAACTTTATCTGCAACCACTTCTCTTTCTAATCTGATGCACAAAAATTTGAAAACAAGTGAGTAGAAAAACTAGGACACAGCCATGGTGTTGTGGGAGGCACTACAGGGAGAGGAGTCAATAGGTTGGTTGGAGACAGAAAGTTTCTATGAGGCTTCTGGGTGGCCTATGGAGAGAGAGGTGGATGTTAGGGAGAAAGAGAACCAAGAGCCTGGGCGCAGTGGCTCACACCTGTAATCCCAGCACTTTGGGAGGCCAAGGTGGGTGGATCACAAGGTCAGGAGTTCGAGAACAGCCTGACCAACATGGTGAAACCCCATCTCTACTAAAAATAAAAAAACTAGCTGGCCTTGGTGGCACGCACCTATAATCCCAGCTATTCAGGAGGCTGAGGTAGAAGAATCACTTGAACCTGGAAGGCGGAGGCTGCAGTGAGCTGAGATCATGCCACTGCACTCCAGCCTGGGTGACAGAGTGAGACTCTGTCTCTCAAAAAAAAAAAAAAAAAACAAGAGAGGGGAAGAAAATGGATAATGAGGGTGGATGTGCTGGCTCATGTGTGTAATCTCAGTACTTTGGGAGGCTGAGGCAGATGGATCACCAGAGGTTAAGAGTTTGAGGCCAGCCTGGTGAAACCCCACCTCTACTAAAAATGTAAAATTAGCCAGGCATGGTGGTGCATGCCTGTAATCCCAGCTACTGAGAAGGCTGGGACAGGAGTATTGCTTGAACCTGGGAGGAGGAGGTTACAGTGAGCTGAGATTGCACCACTGCACTCCAGCCTGGGAAACAGCAAGACCTGTCTTAAAAAGGAGAGAAAATGGATAATGAGCATGAGCAAAGGAAATAGATTTCCTTTCTAATGAAAGTGAGGTAGGTCTGGGGAAGCTCTCAATCTCACATATCAGAGGTTGAGGCAGGCATACATCTGAGGTGGCAGAGGCTACTAACCTAACATAAAGTGGACCCACAGAAAGGTCGTAAGTGAGGCAATGCTAGGGAATTACAGTAGGACAAAGTATGTCACAGTGTGCAGGAAATCCCAGTGGAGATCCCCCAAATGTTCAGTCTCTTGACATGCTCCAGCATTTTTCCCACTGGGACCCCTGTCCACCAACCTCCACTAAGCTACCCACTTTCCTATGATCCCCTTGTCTCCCTACTTCCCACCTTGATCAGTTCGGATTCCATGATTCATCCCTGACATCACCCCTTGACATGACACTGAATTCACCTGCCTCTCTCTCCACCCACACTTCCCTGGCAAAACCCCAACTCTGATGAACTTAGCACCTCTTATCCTCCATTCCCTGCCTGCACCTGAGCAGCTGGCTAGGCCTGGAGAAAAGCCCACAAAGGATGGTGAATGTCAGGAGCCCACAGCCTTGTCCAGTTGTTCAGCTTATTGCCAGGGTCAAGTTGCTCTCCCTCTTTGAAATGACTACATTATAGCTTTTCTTCTGCCATCAGACTTTGAATATCACCTCTCTCCTTCTCACTTTTAGCTGTTGGTCTGGCTCCTTTTGGGGTTTTTCTTGGAATTTTTATCTTATATTATTTTATTTTTTTGAGACAGAGTCTCCGTCAGGCGCGCTGGCTCACACTTATAATTCCAGTACTTTGGGAGGCCCAGGTGAGTGGATCACTTGAGATCAGGAGTTCAAGACAGAGTCTTGCTCTGTTGCTGAGGCTGGAGGGCAATGGCACAATCTCGGCTCACTGCAACCTCTTCCTCCCGAGTTCCAGCAATTCTCTACCTCAGCCTCCCGAGTAGCTGGGGTTATAAACATGCGCCACCATGCCCAGCTAATTTTTGTATTTTCAGTAGAGACAGGGTTTTGCCATGTTGGCCAGGCTTGTCTTAAACTTCGAATGCACCGTCACTGGTAGCTGCCTGTGCCCTGCCTTCTGGAGAGTTGCAATGAATGTCCCATCCTTGCTCCTATCACTGGTACCATGTATTCCCTGGTCCAACCCTTCTTGCCTGCTCAAGGACTTGCTCCTGCAATCATCCCCTTTCTCTGTGTCACTGTCTGGCCCCCGCTTTCCCAACTGGGTTATTCCCATCAGTGTACAAACATGCGGTAATACTTCCCAGTTAAGAAAATACCTCCCGGCCCAGCACGGTGCCTCATGCCTGTAATTCCAGCCCTTTGGGAGGCCAAGATGGGAAAATCACTTGAGGCCAGGAGTTAGAGACCAGCTTGAACAACATAGTGAGACTCTGTCTCTACAAAAATAATTTTAAAAAATAGCTAGGTGTGCTGATGCTCACTTGAGGCTGCAATGAGGTATAATTGTGCCACTCTACTCCAGTCTAAAAAAGAAAAGGAAAAAAGGAAAGAAGGAATAAAAAGAAAAAAAGAGAAATAAAGGAAGTGCCTCTCTGATCCCATATCCCCCTCCAGCAATGGCTCCATTTCTCAGCTTCTCTGAACAGCAACACTCTAAGCAATCCTGAAATACCAGATTGGGTGGGACGACTTTCCCTGTGGTCCTGGAACTGATGATGAGCGTCAAAGATGGAGACGAAGAAGTGTATTAAGAGATGGTTTAATTGTCTCTGTTTTCCCAGCTGTCACTTCACTCTTCCTATTAATCCTTATATTAATAGGAAATAGTTTATATTAAGAAAAAAAAATAGAGGGGATCACACCAGCTGCCAGCCTAGTGGGGAGAGCTGTGCCCTTCATTCTCCTCCCATAAAGCAAGTGAGGGGTCCCAGAGACCCACTTGTGACTGCAAGTGGAGGAGATGATATCCTTTCTCCAGGTGGGCGTTTGTCTCCCTCTGGCCCTCTGAGTGGGGGACATGGAAGCTGGGGGCGGCCAGGCAGAGGAGAGGCTGCAGCAGGCAGCTTGTCCTCCCTGTTGGGAGTACTAAGTTTTTGTGGTTCAAGGAAACCCAAGGAAAGGTTTTGAGCCCACTGACTAGAACTGTCGGGGATGAAGTGGGAGGAGAAGCTGGGGGGGTGGGGGAAGGTCTGAGCCAAGGTCAGATATCCCACCTCAGGAAACTGGCAGCGGGAGTTGAAAAGAATGGACTCCTTCGGGGCCACACTCCAACTCCAAGAGCTGGTTGGCTTGTGGGAGTGGGTGGGGACGAGATTAAAATTATTGACAAGATTAGCACTTAAAATGGAATAGAGTTAATAATTGAAAGTCACCAGAAAGTTAGGAAATCTGCTCAATATTTCATTAACAGGAAAATGAAATTCAACTGGAAAGTGATTGAAAGCAACAATTGAAGAAAATTAAAGCTGTTTGCCATCTATACCTTACCAAGTCCAGACTTTTGAACAGACCTGTTGCATCTTGTCTTCTCTCTCTCATCTCTTATTTTCTTTCTATTTTTTAAACATTAACCTTTATTTGATCAAGGCTGTACATGTATTGTTTTAAAAAGTCATGTAGTTATAAAAATTAAAATTGAACAGTTTTACAAGGCTTAGAATAAAAAGAATTATCCAACTTCTTCCCCACAGTAGCAACTTCTTTCTATTTTAAAACTGTTTCTTTAGGTTTTCTTAATCTTTATTTATTTTTTTCCCCAAATAACATATGTACTGCTACTTCTTTATTTTTTTGGTTTTATATAGCATCTATTAACTTCCTATTGTGGGAAATGAGGAATTGGTCTTTCACCCTCTGTTTCTTCTTACCATCCTCCTAATCCATCCTTCTTTCCTCCCTTCCTCCCTTCCCCCCTTCCCTCCCTCCCTCCTTTCTTCTCTCTCTCCCCCCCACCTTCCCCTCCCCTTTCCTTTCCTTACCTTTCTTTCATTTTTGATGGAGTCTCACTCTATTGGCCAGGCTGGAATGCAGTGCTGCGATCTCCACTCACTGCAACCTCCACTTCCTGGGTTCAAGTTATTCTCCTGCCTCAGCATCCCAAGTAGCTGGGATAACAGGTGCACACCACCACACCCAGCTAATTTTTTTTTTTTTTTGTATTTTTAATAGAGATGGGGTTTCACCATGTTGGCCAGGCTGATCTTGAACTCCTGACCTCAAGTGATCTGCCCACCTCAGCTTCTCAAAGTGCTGGGATTACAGGCGTGAGCCACCACGCCTGGCCCAGGTTCTAGTCTTTTGATTGGGTGATGGAGGGGCAGTCACCCAGCTGTGTGGGAGTGAGGAGAGGATCTAGGAGTCTTTTTCCTCCTGTGAAGATTTTCACTCATTCCTGCTTTCACCTCCTTCTAGCAACCCCACCTTCCCAAGTACTTGGTATCTTCAACTCCTGGAACCTCCTGAGGTTCTTGGCATGAATTAGACCACCTCTTGCTCCTCTATACTATAGATCCTCAACTTTCAATTTTCTTCAGGCTTCTGAGTCACTTAGTGTTCATCCATCTACTTTCTTTCTTTTCGTTTCTTTTTTTTTTTTTTTTGAGACTGAGTTTTGCTCTGTCACCCAGGCTGGAGTGCAATGGCACAATCTCGGCTCACTGCAACCTCCGCCTCCCAGGTTCAAGTGATTCTCCTGCCTCAGCCTCCTGAGTAGCTGGGACTACAGGCATGCACCACCACGTCTGGATAATTTTTGTATTTTTAGTAGAGATGGGGTTTCTCCACATTGGCCAGTCTTGGCTTGAACTCCTGACCTCAGGTGATCTACTAATCTAGGCCTCCCAAAGTGCTGGGATGACAGGCATTGAGCCACCACACCTGGCCTCATCCATCTACTTTCTAGATTCCAAAATTGTATTGACATCTCTCATATGCTCCTAACACTGCTCTTGTTTTTTTCTGTTCCATAGGTTTATGTATTTTAAACACTTTGTTGTCATTTTAGTGAAAATTTAAGAGGAAACAGAAATAAATGTAGCTGGAGAACCAGCCCATCATCTCGACCACGGCTGGTCTTCCCTGGACACCATGAACCACACTGTGCAAACCGTCTTCACTCCCACCAACACTGGCCACCCCCCAACTATGAGATGCTCGAGGAGGAGCATGAGGTGGCTGTGCTGGGGGCTCCCTGAAACCTTGTTCCCCTGATATCCACAGGGAGACCACCATGTCCAACCATGTCGTCTGGTCCCTGTTCAACACCCTCTTCATGAACGGCTGCTGCTTGGGCTTCATAGCATTCACCTACTCCGTGAAGTCTAGGGACTGAAAGATGGTTGGTGACCTGACCAGGGCCCAGGCCTACGCCTCCACCACCAAGTGCCTGAATGTCTGCGCCCTCATCCTGGGCATCAATATGACCATGGCACTCAGCATCCTTTTCATCAGGAGTTCTATGATAATATTCTAAACAATTTATCAGATGACAAAGGATCTCTAAGACCAGCCGTAGCACCCAAGTACTCGCCTTCCACTGCTGGCCCTGCACCCTGGGCCTGAGTCCCATCTGTGCTCTTTTTCTTACACACTTTTCTACAATGACATTCAATAAAGTGCAAGTGTTCCTGGAAAAAAGAAAGAAAAAGAAATGCAGCTGTTCAGTCCTCTACATTCAGCCCAGAGGCCTTTATTTTCTCAACCCACTTCAACCAGACTTTTATTTCTGCCACTTTTTTTTTTTTTTTTTTGAGATGGAGTTTCACTCTTGTTGCCCAGGCTGGAGTGCAGTGGCCCAATCTCGGCTCACCACAACCTCTGCCTCCTGGGTTCAAGCGATTCTCCTGCCTCAGCCTCCCAAGTAGCTGGGATTATAGGCATGCACCACCACACCCAGCTAATTTTATATTATTAGTAGAGACGGAGTTTTTCCATATTGGTCAGGCTGGTCTTGAATTCCTGACCTCAGGGGATCCACTCACCTTGGCCTCCCAGAGTGCTAGGATTACAGGCACGAGCCACCGTGCCGGGCCCTATCCCTGCCGCTTTGCTGAAACTGTTCTGATCAAGGTCAAAACTTGGCCTAACGCACTGGTCAATTCTCAAGCCTTATCTTACTTCAATTCTCAGTAGTATTGAAATGATGAACCCCCTTCTCCTCGAAGTGCTCTCTGTCTTTCCTGCCATCTCGGTATCCTTTTCTGCAATCTCTTTCTCTCCTGTAACTGATGTGTGCCCTGGGGCTCAGTCCTCTTCTCTACTTATATTATCTTGGTTGACATGCAGTCATATGGGTTTAAGTGCCATCTACTTGCCAATATCTGTTGGCTCTCCATGTCCATGGGTTCTGTGTACATGGAGTCAACCAACTGTGGATCAAAAGTATTCAGAAAAAAATTATACTGAACATGTACAGACTTTCCTTGTCATTATAGCAAGAATGGCAGTTAAACAGTAAAGTGTAACAACTACGTAGCATTTGCATTGTGTTAGGTACCATATCAGTAATCTAGATATGATTTAAAGTACACAAGCCAGGTGCAGTGGCTCATGCCTGCAATCCCAGCACTCTGGGAGGCAGAGACGGGAGGATCACTTGAAGTCAGGGGTTCAAGACCAGCCTGGCCAACATGGCAAATCCCTGTCTCTACTAAAAATACAAAAGTTAGCCAGGCATGAAGACACACGCCTGGAGTCTCAGCTAGTTGGGAGGCTGAGGCAGGAGAATACCCTGAACCCGGGAGGGAGAGTTTGCAGTGTCCTGAAATTGCACTACTACACTCCAGTCTAGGTGACAGAGCAAAACTCTGTCTCAAAAAAAAAGTACACAGAAGAATATGCATTGGTTATATGCAAATACTCACCTTTTGTTTTGTTTTTGAGACTTTCACCCTGTGTTGAGTGCAGTGGTGCAATCATGGCTCACTGCAGCTTTGGCCTCTCCGGCTCAAGCAATCATCTTGCCTCAGCCTCCTGAGCAGCTGGGACTACAGGTGTGACCTCCATACTGGGCTAATTCTTGTGTTTTTTGTAGAGACGGAGTTCCGCCATATTGCCCAGGCTGGTCTCCGACTCCTGGGCTCAACTGATCCTCCCACTTCGGCCTCCCAAAGTGCTGGTATTACCAGGTGTGATGAGCCACTGCACCTGGCCCACGACATCATTTGTATCAGGAACTTGAGCATCTGTGGATGTTGGTATCCACAGGAGGTCCTAGAACCAATCCCCATGGATACTGCAGGTCAACTGTACACATCTTCAGCTCCAACCTCTGCAACACTCTGGAGCTTCACACTTGCATGTGTTTATCCATCTATCTGAGATTTCCCATTGGAAGTCCAATCAGTGTCTCAAATTGGACCTCTTCAAAATAGAACTTGCTTTTATCCTTCAAATCTCCTACCTCAGTCTTCTCCATTTCAGTATATACTACCAAGATGCACCTAGATTTTGCTCAGGTTGAACACGCAGGGGCCATCCTTGGTTATGCTATTCCCCTTACACCTACGTGAATCCAACTTTGTCATCCAGTTTCATCTCCAAATACATCTTGGTTGATTAGACATGATAACTCATGCCTGTAATCCCAGCACTCTGAGAGGCTGAGGTAGGCAGATCATTTGAGCCCAAGAGTTCAAGATCAGCCTGGGCAACATAGTGAGACCCTAAAAAAAAAGCCAGCAAAAAGAAATCCAAAACATATCTTGGTCAAATGACTTCTCACCATGTCCTCTGCCACTCCCCTAGTCCAAGTCACCTCTCTCTTACGTGGACTCCTGTTGCGGTTGCCCGCCTTCTGGTCTTTCTGTCGTCATTCTTTCTCCTTTCCCATACCTGCAGTTTATTTTCTGCATAGCAGTGAGAGTGCTATTTATTTATTTATTTATTTAGTTATCATTTTAGAGACAGGGTCTTGCGCTATTGCCCAGGCTGGAGTTCAGTAGTGTAATCAAAGCTCACTGCAGCCTCAAATTCCTGGGCTCAATCCTCCTGCCTCAGCCTCCTGAGTAGCTGGGACCACAGGTGTGAGCCACCGTGCCTGGCTGAGAGTACTCTTTACAAAAAGCAAGTCGGCCAGGTCACTCCTACTCACAGCCATCCAATGGCATGAATCACACTTTGGATGAAACCATCTCCTTACCAAGGCCTACAAGGCTTCACAAAGATAGGCCTCTACCTCCCTCTCAACCTCACTCTCACCCCATTCTGGCCACACCAGCTTTCGTGCTTTTCCTTGACATGCCCAGCTCAGCCCTGCCTCGGATCTTTGTTTGTTCTTCCTTTGCCTGATGCTTTCCTTGCGGATCTTTGTCATTCACATATCTGCTCAAATGCCATCTCCTCAAAGAAGCCTTCTCTGGCTATCCCATCTAAAAGCCCTCTTCCTCATCAGTCTCCATCTCCTTGGATAGCTGCCTGCTTCCTGCCAGGCGCAGGGCACATGCCTGTAATCCTAACACTTTGGGAGGCTGAGGCAGGCGGATCACTTGAGGTCAGGAGTTCGAGACCAGCCTCACCAACATGATGAAACCCTGTCTCTACGAAAAATACAAAAATTAGCCAGGTGTGGTGGCACATGCCTGTAATCCCAGCTACTAAGGAGGCTGAGGCAGGAGAATCACTTGAACCCAGGAGGCGGAGGTTGCAGTGAGCTGAAATCACATCACTGTACTCTAGCCTGGATGATAGAGTGAGACTCTGTCACACACACACGAAAAGATAGCTGCCTACTTCCTTGAGGTCCTCATTCCCCTGGAGACAGGTCCTCCCAATGTGGACATTGCCAAGGAAAGGGTGTCATCATGACACTTGGTGCTGAATATCCCACAAAAGGAGTACCTAGAAAATCAGTGTGGCATTTTTTTGCATCCTGAGTTTTTAGAGCGAAACTCACACCTGCTGACTAAGAGAGCTCTGTGGTCAGAGTCCATGTCCTCCCTGTATTTTATTTTATTTTAATTGGCCAGAGCAGATAAGACAGAGGAAGGGTGACCTGCCTATATTGTAGATCTTCTAGGGAGTGCAGAGGGACATTCCTCAGGGAAAATGTGTGTAGACTGGGAAGGACATGCCAATCAGGAAAGATCCCAGAAAAATGACTTTTGAAAAAGTTTGCATAAGACCAGACCTTAATGACTTCACCTTCTGGCTCTACTAATTCTCTTCTTGGCTTCACATTGAGATTCAGATTAAGCAGTGGTTGACTCAAGCCGACTGTAGTCAGCACCAGGGGACGTGGACATTGGTTGGGTTTGGAGAGACACAGCTGCAGGAAGGAGGAATTTCTGCCATGCTCCTATCTGGGGGGCATACCTGTGCTTGAGGAGCAGCCAAGATTTCTCTGGGATCTTCTCTTGAGAAAGGGCTGCAAGAGCCCAGATCCCTAGCCATGACCTGACCAATGAAGGCTGTCAGGACCTGGAGTATTCAGTCCATCAGCAAGCAACCTCTCAGCCAAGATGTAGAGTAAAGCTATTGAGTGCAGACCACATGCCAGGTGCTAAGGAATGTGCTCTAGCTGTGTGATCGCAGAAGTCCTGGCACTTGTCCTAGGAGGGTCTATTTTGCTTCCTTACCCCAGTCATTTATTCATTCATGTAACAAACACTTATTATGTACATATTATGTTCCAGGCATTCTTTTTGACCCCTGAAACTGTGGTTACAGGGAAGAAAAAGACCGAGTCATTGCTCTTATAGGGCTTACAGCCAGGTGGAGGGGATGCCAAGTAGACAGACAAATACACGAGACAGGGTGACAAAAGCAGAATCATGAGACAGGTCAGTGATTGTCCAAGTGTGGTCCACAGACCTCTGGGAGTTCCTAAGACCTTTTCAGGAGGCCCAGGAGGTTGAAACAACGGTATTTGTACAAGAATATTGGTATGTTATTTGCCTTTGTCACTCTTGTGGCATAGCAGTTCTCAAATTGGCTCTCTGGGCAGGGTCATGACTGTCACTCTAGGGAGGCACAGTCCCAGGCCTGAGAAGAACCCCAGGGACTTAGTGAATCTGTTCCCGGGCATCTCTCCTTGTCATGGGGCTATGAGCAGATGCCCAGGCTCTAAGGAGACTGTGCTGGCTGGTGCCACCCCCCAGGAGGCTTCTTCCTACTCTTTGAACCCCAGGAAGACTCTCCTGGGGCTTCACCTCTTACTCCCATTTTCATGATGATAGGAGCCTGGGAAGTGAGAGCCGGGGCCATTTGTGACAGCAGTTATGAGAAGCAGAGAACTCTCAGGCCCCAGTCCCCAGCCCCAGTCCTCTCATGCCAGTATTCAGGACACTAAATTGTTATGACTTGGTTTCTCCTGGCAGAATCTTGGGATGCGCAAGGCTGGAAGCTGGCTCACTCCCCAAATGAGTTGTTGAGGCTCTGTGTGACATGATGACGTTTGCTGGACCATCAGCAAATTGTTCCCCCAGTAGACCTGCCTCAGCTCGACAGTCTGTCAGCAGCATTTATTGGGAACCGGCTAGCAATGTGAATTGGTAGGCGGTCCAAGCATTGTGGTAGCCGTTCCCAACAGTTGAGGGCTAAGTTATCTGTCTATCAAATCCTGTCTCTCTGCTGACATCTGGGAAAACCAGGTGACACCCACACACCTGAGGCCTTGGCAGCAGCCCAATTAAAGGTTGCAGTTTTCCTTTAGTTACTTTCTGACCTTGGAGTTTGAGAATATAGGTATTGGGCTTTGCTTCTGATCAAACTGCATGGATGTTTCAAAGTCTAAGCTTTTGAAAATTAACGAAGTCAGATGTGCAAATACATGCTTTACACGTTTTGCTGGGTCACTTTCCGTAGAAACTAGATTGATCCTTGGATAGTGACTGATCACTGAGCACTCACTTATTTCCACAGGCAGAAGGAACCTGTCCAGAAAAAAATCCTGAGCGTGCCACTGGATAAAGGTTTAAATGGGCTTTCTGCCAGTGGACTACATTTGATAGTTACGTGGGTGCAGCCCATGGCAGGAATCCACACAGCTCACAGGAGATCTGTGGGGCCCTGGGATGTTGCAATGTCACTCTGTCTGGGTAAGTGACAGCCAGGATGTGGGATTTGGTGATTATTTTTGGTTTGGTTTGTTTCTAGCTCAGAAGAAAGACTATATATAACATTGAGAGAGGCATAACTTCCAGATTGTCAAGGTTGGTGCTAATAGTGAATGATATACTAATATATGTTACATGGAATCAGAAGCTTGCAAGAGCAATGCTCATGTACAAGATGAAAGGATAAATCTTCTGTTGTGTAATGGGAAAAGAAAGCTGGCAATGTAAATGCAGTCTGAATATTTTTTCCAGCATTGCGTGTGTAATTAGGCATTCAGCAACTTCCTCATCTAAGGAAATTTGACTTTAATGGGAGCTATATAGCTAACTATCGAAGGAGTATTTTGAAAATTTGAGGGTGAGGATGGGAAGGTATTAACTGTAAAGATGTATTATATTCTTGGCCTTCAAATAAAACAAAAGAAAACAAACAACTCCATCAGCAGCAATCTGCCATCATGTAAGCTGTGTAGATAGAATTTAGACTCATATTCTGAGCCTTGGAAATTAAGCCAGAAACAGAATGGTCAGATAATTTTTATCCACTAGTGCATATGCTACATTCTGATTATTTAAGATTTTTCCCCCAAAAAGGGCTCTGTTTAATGAATGCAATTTCTGCGGCATCTGGAAATTGCACAGCTTATGATGCAGTCTTATGTCTTGGGAAATTAAGGCATAACCTTTGGTAAATCCAAAGTTCATCTTTAAAAAGAGAGTTTCAAATGTAGAGTTTAACTAAAGCTGATACAAAAGAGAGCTGATCCCAAAACTTCCAGAGAATCACAGGCCACAGCTAGGAGCAGTGACAACCTGAGGCAGCATGACTGTTCGATTTGACAGCAGTAAAAATGTTTGCTGGAAACCAGTGCAGGAAAGGGTTAGGAAATTAAAGACAGAAACTTGAGTTTAAAGATTAGACACCATGGACAGGTCTCAAAGGCAACTGCTCACTTCCCAAGCCCCAGCTTTCCCTGCGTGGTTCATCTTTGGGACAATCTTCAGAGGTGCCCCTCTTAGACAGTGGCACTGAGTCACTCCCTATAATCTTTGTAGTGTAAATCACCAGGATCTCTACATGGTTTCAACACACAGGGCTACATGGTTAGTTTATTAGAGAAATGAATTCTTTCTAACCAATAATGATTAAAAAAAAAAAACAAACCCTTGTTTTGTGAGAAAATACATCTACCATTCCTCTCCAGGCATTTTACAGAAAATATTTTGAGCTGTCAAAAGGGGGCATCCTTGCTTTTCCAGACAAAAGAAATAATTCGAGTTTGCTCTTTAGAGCAGCCTTGGTGGGAGTGGTGGGCAGCAAGAGTGCCTAGTGATTTTAAAAATAGGACAGGTGTGCTATTAAGGCTACACCTGAGGGCGTGGACCGTGCATAACTACATCCCTGCCAACTCAAAGGGTGGCCCTAGGCGGCGGCAGCAGTAGCAGCAGTAGCAGCAGCTGGAAGCCTGTTACAGGTGTGGGCTATCAGGCCTCAGCTAGGATCTACCAGATCAGAATCGGGGTTTAAAGGGCGCAGGTAGCCCATGAGCATCTCCACGTTTAAGATGCACAGCTTCACAGCTGTGTTTCTCAAACTTCCTCCAGGGAGGGGGACAAGAATCACCTGTGGAGCTTGTTACACACGGGTTCCTGGGCTTGCAACTGTAAACTACTGATCCAGAATTTGCCGCAGAGAGGCCTGGTAATTTGTATATTTAACAAATGTCCCACAGGATACAAGTCATGGATGAAGTGTGAAGAACACTACAAGATAAACTTTACGTTTTTGAAGGAAATAGATCATGATCTAAAAAAGAAACTGCTTCTACCAGATCACGTTTTCCTTTTGAAAAGATGGAGTCTCCCTTTTTCTTGCCACCTACTCTCCTAAAAACAGGGCTAACAAGGGAAGAGGGAAGCAGAGGAAAAGTACCAGCACAGCTGCTGCTCGCGGGATGCAGCAGGAGAGGCCACTGCCCAAGGACTTTGCGAAGCGGGACGCGGCCAGCAGAGGGCAGCAAAGCACAGGCTCTGCACGGGGACCCGCTGCGCGCGCGGTGTGGCCCGGCAAGATCGAAGCGGCCTTCTGCTACTTGCTTCTGGGCTTTCTGGAGGCGTTTGTGGTTTGTGGACCTCAGGTCTGACACTAGATTTCTCAAGTCAGTAGGGGTCACAGTAGACTCTGCGGGGCTGAATGGGAGTCACGTAAGGTCTGAGCCACCAGGGCCCAGTAGAAATGCAAGGCAAACTACATAGTTTATTTGAACTTTTCTAGAGGATACATTTTTATTTATTTTGTTTATTATTATTATTTTTGTATATAGAAGAAGTCTTGCTACCTTGCCTAGGCTGGTCTTGAACTCCTGGCCTCAAGAAATCTTCCTGGCATCCCAAACTGCTGGGATTACAGGCATGAGCCACCATGCTGGCTGAAGCTAATTTTTTTTTTTTTTTGAGCTAGGGTCTCACCATGTTGTCCAGACTGGAATGTAGTAGCAGGATCATGGCTCACTGCAGCCTTGACCTCCTGAGCTCAAGCGATCCTCCTGCCTCAGCCTCCCTTATAGCTGAGACCACAGGCGTGCACCACCATGCCCAGTTAATTTTCTATTTTTTGGAAAGACAACATCTTGCTTTGTTGCCCAGGCTGGCCTCTAACTCCTGGGCTCAATCAATCCTCCCTCCTTGGCCTCCCAAAGTGCTGGGATTATAGGCATGAACCACTGTGCCTGGTCCAAAGCTACAGTTTAAAAAGTAAAAGAAAGTGGGTGAAATTAATTTTTATAATATATTTTATTTAACCTAATATATCCAAAATCATTTCAACATATAGTCAGTACTAATATTGTTAATGAAACAGGGCCAGGCGCTGTAGCTCATGTCTGTAATCCCAGCACTTTGGGAGGCAGGCAGGTCACGACGTCAGGAGTTCAAGACCAGCCTGACCAACATAGTGAAACCCCATCTCAACTGAAAATACAAAAAATTAGCCGGGTGTGGTGGTGGGCACCTATAATCTCAGCTACTCTGGAGGATGAGGGAGGAGAATCACTAGAACCCGGGAGGCAGAGGTTGCAGTGAGATGGTACCACTGCACTTCAGCCTGGGCAACAGTGTGAGACCCTGTCTCAGAAAAAAAACAGTTTACATTCCATGTTTCCCCCACGAACTCTTTGAGGCTCTGTGTATATTTCGGCATATCTCAATTCTGACTAGCCACAGTTCCAGTGCTCAGTGGCCCCTGGGGTGGGTGGCTACCATATCAGGCAACACATTTCTAAGAGTATATCTAAAGCTGGGGAGACGGGAAATTAGGACCAGAAATGGAGAAGAATTAACATCTAGCCCAGGGACAAATTCTGGTGTTTTTATACATAGCATTTACCAAAGGGCAACATTTCAATTCTTTTCTTTTTTTGAGACAGGGTCTCACTCTGTCACCCAGGCTGGAGTGGGGTGGTATGATCATGGCTTGAGGCAGCCTTGACCTCCTGTGTTCAAGTGATCCTCCTGACTCAGCCACCCAGGCAACTGGAACGATAGGCACATGCCCTTATGCCTGGCTAATTAAAAAAAATGTTTTTTGTAGAGGTGGGGTCTCTCTGTGTTGCCCAGGCTGGTCTCAAGATCCTGGGTTTAAGCCATCCTCCTGCCTTGGCCTCCCAAAGTGCTGGGATTATAGGTGTGAGCCACTGTGTGCCAGTTCGTTATTGAGCACCTACTATATGCTAGCAGTTGGGCCGGAGGCTGGAACTATGTAACTCATCAAGTATAGTCCTTGACACTGAGGACCTGGGTCCAGAGAATTTGGGAGACAGCATGGAAACAGAATCTTCTTTTTTTTTTTTTTTTGAGACAGAGTTTCGCTCTTGTTGCCCAGGCTGGAGTGCAATGGCGCAATTTCGTCTCACCTCCACCTCCACCTCCCAGGTTCAAGTGATTCTCCTCCCTCAGCCTCCTGAGTAGCTGGGATTACAGGCATGCACCACCATGCCTGGCTAACTTTGTACTCTTAGTAGAGACAGAGTTTTTCTATGTTGGTCAGGTTGGTCTTGAACTCCCGACCTTAGACGATCCACCTGCCTTGTCCTCCCAAAGTGCTAGGATTACAGGCATGAGCCACTGCGCCTGGCCAGAAACAGAATCTTTCAAATCCCTGAAACACCCACCACAGCAAGTCTATGGGCAAGCTCTGAGGTGGACCCTGGGACAAATCATTTGACCCACCCTGGAGGAGAGACTCTGAATGACAACTAAGTCAGAGGCTTTTGATGCATTTTATTTTTCCTTTCTCATAATCATTTCCTTTCTCATAATCATTTCCAGATTTACTTAGAAGTTGTCTGAAATACACATTTGTCTGGAGAAAGAAAATCTGGCTGAGGTGAGAATCCCTAAGCTGGCTCTAAGCCTCCCTGAAAGGAAAGGCCAGTGTATCATCAGCTAACTGTCACACAGAAATCCCTTCTGGGGCATCCCCTGGACTTTTTACCAAAGGTTGGACCCACCACATCCAAGGTCTCTTATTCCCCCATCAGCGCTGTTCTAGGTTAACGCTATTTTGGGAATGCAATTCTTCATTTCAGTGTGAATTTCCTCATCTTTCTGCACAAATTGAGTGAAATCCTTGGTGCATTTTTTTTTCTTAGATGGATGGAAGCTAAAAGAGAATGGAAGGCCTCCAGCTGTTTGAGGCTCTGTCCTCAACGACAATCAAAATTCTCCATCTTTTCTTGTTCTTGGCACTTTCTGATTGAAATAAGATTCCAGCATTTATCTGCACCTGCAATTTTGACAAGAAAGGAAAATTTAAAAGACAAGTGAAAGAATTCTCCGAGGGAAGTCAATGAGTCGACAGTAGTCAGACGCCTCCAAATCTCTTTTTGCATTCCTCCGTCAATTAAGCTACAGTCACATATTGGAGAGCAGAACTTAAGTCTGTGAGTAGAAATGCAAAAATGTGCGTCGATCAGTAGCTGGAACCTTCCTCTGGAGCGAGTATTACTTGGAGAGCAGCTGATGATCCATTTGGCATGGAAATGGAGAGGATTTTGAGTCAAAGAGGCCACTTTAAATTATAGATTTGAGTTTAGTTGAAGGTCACACTTATCTTGCATGAATAAAATCTTCAGAGATTTTGGAATATACTCAGAAAATGCAGGCAATCTTGAGCACATAAGCATTTCCTTCAGGGGATAAAAGCAGTTTAATATTATTGCCCTCTGCATAATTATCGATCATATTAGCATGGAAGATACTGAAAAGGAAGACAGAGTAACGATCTGATGGACACCTTGATTCTCAGCAGCGAGGACCATGAGCTTGGACAGGAAGTTGCCTGGGGACCTGGGAAGATTGTAAAGGGAATTTGATAGTGGCCATTTCATTTTGGCTCAACAGATGACAAAATGACCCACTGAGAAGGGAAGGATTATTTAGCTAATCCCATATGATATAAATAATCTCTCACCTCTAGGAATTTGGGAATCACCTTCCAAATGTTGATTTGGTTATCTGGATGTGTGTTTAACCTGATTCAAAGCTTCTTGGCAGCTAAGATGAAGAGGGAAATGTGGTGAATTATAAACGCATCATTTGATGGGGAGAAATGTACTCAACTTTCAAGGCAAGTAGGACATTCATAAAGAAAATTATTAAAAACATTTGATTTGGCTGGGCACGGTGGCTCACGCCTGTAATCCTAGCACTTTGGGAGGCTGAGGCAAGCAGATCACCTGAGGTCAGGAGTTTCAGACCAGCCTGGCCAACACCATAAAATTCGGTCTCTAATAAAAATGCAAAAAATTAGCCAGGCATGGTGGTGGAAACCTGTAATCCCAGCTACTCTGGAGGCTGAGGTAGGAGAATCGCTTGAATCTCTGGGAGGCAGAAATTGCAGTGAGTTGAGATCATGCCACTGCAGTCCAGCCTGGGCGACAAGAACGAAACTCCATCGCAAACAAAACAAAACAAAAAACATTTGATTTATAGCTGTAATATTCTTTCCAAAAGCTACTGGTTCATAATACAGATTAATGATTAGGATTTAGGAAATTATAAATACACTTCAGAGGTTTTTGAACCCGTTAATATGAATTAACTTCTAGAATGTCCCAATTCCTCCCCCCAGCACTAATCTAAAGTCTATGTTTTTCCCCTGTCACTTGCTGTGTTAATTGGATTATAGAGATAATTCCCCTCCCATAAAATGTAATCTCTGCAGGTTTTGGAATCTACATTCTGCCGCATTTTGTGGGATTATCTCTCAAAGGTAACAGATTAGAAGCCCTGGTTGGTGCAAATAAACTGAAATTTGTGCTGTAATCCCCTTCAGTGAGGATGGGGGTGGGGGAGGCTTCCAGGTTCTAATGAATGAGAGAATGCTAAACTGGCAACCTTTGTTGTTATTGTTGTTGTTTTTTGACAGATGGAGTCTTGTTCTGTCACCCAGGCTGGAGTAGTGGCGTGATCTTGGCTCACTGCAACCTTCACCTCCTGGGTTCAAGTGATTCTCCTGCCTCAGCCTCCTGAGTAGCTGGGATTACAGGTGCCCGCCACCACACCCAACTAATTTTTTATATTTTTAGTAGCAACAGGGTTTCACCATCTTGGCCAGGCTGGTCTCCAACTCCTGACCTCAGGTGATCCACCCACCTCGGCCTTCCAAAGTGCTGGGATTACAGGCAGGAGCCACCGCGCCCAGCCATTCATGATTTTATAACATCATGTGCTCACCATTGGGAAAATATTGGTTCATGGAGCTATGCAAATATTCAGATTGTGAACACATTCCATTATACAATGTCAAATATACAATACCAAATATACAATATTTAAAAATCACATTGGTTAATATCACCACAAACCTTATTCAGAAAGTTGCTTGGTATTGGGAAGCTGTTAAGCTCATTACGGCAAGTACAAATTTTCCAGACTTCAACATTTTATTTGAAAGCTTGAGTTTTATCATTGGCGACAAATACTGTCAATTGTTTTCCTTGAGGGAACAGGTCCACTTAGTTATTTTGGAGAAAATCTCTGCCTCATGCCCTAGTCTGAAGAACAACTATTTATCAGATCTTTCACAGGAAAATAAAGTCGCATGAAAAAAAGGGCTGGTTCGGCTTTCCGCTCAACAGTGGCACGAGTGCTTTCACTGAGCATCTCTGTCCTGGAATGTGGCTGATGTGCTCTATGTATTCTCCCCATTTTTCCCACTAAATATTAACTCAGGGGTTAAGATTGAATACAATTAATAATTTTTATTGCTTCATCAAGGACGTTTTCAGGGACACTGGTTGTTTTCTTTTTAACTGCTCCTATGTAATAATAAAGAGTACATAGGTGATCACTGGTATAGTTGAATGCCATTGCTTTGATTCATGCTAAGGTATGAGCCATTTTGTCTACCATTGTTTTCATAGCATTAGTGAAAATGTCATCATAGTGAAAATGACAAATAATGTCTTAGTATTATTATGAAATAACTTCTGACCTTTCAGATGGCCCTGAAAATGTCTTGGGTACCATCAGATCTTGGGGTCTGAAAGCAGAGTCTGTGGATGCATGGATTGCACTTTGAGAACTGCTGGGCTTGATTGTCTTGAAGGTCCTCTGTTAAGATTCACTGAAAGTGGTTGGCAAAATATTAAGGGAAATATAGGGAAGTTATAGATTATAGTCTTAAATTGTAGAAGGTCAAAAAGTTTCAATAAGACTGGCTGAAGGCAGCCAGTTCTTACATTAGAACTTTAAGTCGTAGGGTAAAGATTAGGAATAATAAAAGCTTCCTTAGTTAAATCTATTTACTTTATATTATTTTGTCTCTGTTTACTCATATAAACTTTGTGCTGGATGGTCCTCTCAAAAAGAAGTCAAAGAAGAATTACCCATTAATAGTGTTTATCGACGTGATCTCAAGTGGTGACCCTGACATGATCGAGGTTTCTGTCCTGCTCAGCTCTTTTTATTTATTTATTTTTTTTTTGAGATGGAGCCTTGCTCTGTTGCCTAGGCTGGAGTGCAATAGCATGATCTTGGCTCACTGCCACCTCCGCTTCCCAGGTTCAAGCAATTCTCCTGCATCAGCCTCCCAAGTAGCTGAAATTACAGGAGTGTGCCACCACACCTGGCTAATTTTTTATATTTTTGGTAGAGACAGGGTTTCACTATGTTGGCCAGGCTGGTCTTGAACTCCTGACCCCAAGTGATCCACCCCCCCTCGGCCTCCCAAAGTGCAGGGATTATAGATGTGAGCCTTAAGAATCTAAAATGATGACTAATATAGATTCACTTATAATTCCAACTCAGTCCTTCTTCATGTGCATTTGTAGGCAGTTGCGTAGTTCAGGCATTTAGTTTGTAATCCTGGAATAAGGTATAATAAAGGCCCGTGGTGAACAGCATGGATTTTGAAGCCAAAATACTTGGGTTTGAGTCCTGACTCCACCAATTCCTAGCTATGCGGCCTTGGGCAAATTATTTAATCATAAGTACTTAGGATTACTGACCCATGGGAAGACCTATCTCCCTGGCTGTGAGTGTAAAATGAAGACTGGTCATCCTATCCTGAGGCCTGCTGAGGCCTCACTGGGGCTCGTGGTCAGGTGTTTCAGCAGCACATCTGTATGGTGATGGCCATCCCATCACTTTCTACCTGAGCCAGGTTGGGATTCGGGGTTTCCATTCCTTACTTCCAGAAGAGCCTTAACAAGTTGAAAGTCCATGTTGTGTTACAACCATGGCTCTTTAATGTGGCTTGGCAGATCTGTCCCTGAGTTTATAGGGAGCACCCTCCGTCTTCTTCCAGTGCGGAAGAAGATGTTGACAAAAGCCCATACCCTGTTGTCACTTGCTAACTCGTTGTGGTTTGATTTCTGGTCAATTAGGACTGTAAGAGCCACTGATTTCTCTGGTCAACACTTGGTGGTGGGCCACCTAGGCAAGGAGTGTCCTTGTGCTTGCCCAAAGCATTAGATTTTTTTTTTCTGTATTCAGAAATATTTGCAGAATTCATTTTTAACAGTTCCAAGTCCATATCCAAAGATACTAGTTGCCTCCTCTAATTTTTTTTTTTTTTTTGAGATGGAGTTTCACTCTTGTTGCCCAGGCTGGAGTGCAATGGTGTGATCTTGGCTCACTGCAGCTTCTGCCTTTCAGGTTCAAGCGATTCTCCTGTTTCAGCCTCCCAAGTAGCCAGGATTACAGGTGCCCGCCACCACACCTAGCTAATTTTTCTATTTTTAGTAGAAATGGGGTTTCGCCTTGTTGGCCAGGCTGGTCTCAAACTCTTGACCTTGGGTGATCCACCCTCCTTGGCCTCCCAAAGTGCTGGGATTACAGGTGTGTGCCACTGCACCCAGCCTGCTTCCTCTAGTTTTTTATTCTTCCATCAGTTCTTGCCTTGTCTATTTACATATCATAACTATACGGGAATGACCTCAGGATGCTCTTTAACAAGTCGTCACCGTCATAATGCACACCATTGCCTTAATTCCAGCTTTTGAGTGTTGTGTTAGTTCGTTCTCACAATGCTATATGGAAAATAACTGAGACTGGGTAATTTATAAAGGAAAGAGGTTTAATTGACTCACAGTTCTGTATGGCTGAGAAGGCCTCAGGAAACTTAGAATCATGGCAGAAGGAGAAGGGGAAGAAAGGCACCTTCCTCATGGGGGTGACAGAAAGGAGAAGTGCCAGCAGGGGAAATGCCAGGTGCTTATAAAACCACCAGACAAATGAGAACTCACTCATTATCAAGAGAACAGCATGGGGGAAACCACCCCCTTGTCTCAATTACCTCCTAGCGGGTGTCTCCCACAACATGTGGGGATTGTGGGGGATACAATTCAGGATGAAACTTGGGTGGGGATGCAGCCAAGCCATATCAGGTATGGAGGAGAAGGAAACACATACACATCATTTATAAAGTTAGTTCAATGCCAGAAATATTAAAGTCTAAAAACACTTGAGTTTTAAACCAAGAATATACAGGTAAGGGAGAGGAGACAATGCCTTAATATGTTATTCAGTGCCATTAACACATGTGAAAAAGAATATATTAACACATGTGAAAAGAAATACAAACCACTGATAAGTGGTTTGTATTTAAAGCATGTAAAGACCTATCACGACTCAATAATAAAAAGACAAATAACCCAATTAAAAAATGATCTGAATAGACATTTCTCCAAAGAAGATGTACAAATGGCCAAAAGCATACAAAAAGATGTTCAACATCAGGGAAATGAAAATCAAAACTCTGAGAGAGTATTTTATACCCAGTATGGCCATAATAAGAAAGTTAGATAATATCAAGTGTTGATGAGGATATGGATAAATCAGAACCTCATACATTGCTGGTGGGAATATAAAATGGTGCAACTACTTTTGAAAACAGTTTGGCAGCTCCTCAAGAAGTTAAACATAAAGTTACCATGTGACCCAGAAGTTTTACTCCTAGATATATACCCAAGAGAGATAAAAGCATATGCCCACACAAAACTTGTACCTGAATATACATAGCAGCATTATTCATGATCGCCAAAAGCAAAAGGTGGAAACAACCAAATTTTGTGAGTTTCGTTAGCTGGAATTTACCACTGAAAGTCTGGTCATCTCTGGGTTTGTGGAGCAAGTCCATTTCAGATACTGCAAGGTTGAGGATCTGATGTTGGACAGTGATATATTCATCAAAGTCAATCCAAGCCCTGAGGTCTTTTGAAAGCCTAGCCACTGACTTTTCATGGGCGAGAACCAAGACCTTCCTGCTTACACATCTTTCTAACTACAACCAATGTGGCATCATGATACATGTGCTGACATTCATCTTCAGTAGCCCGTGTAAGAATCCTGCCAGTTCTGTGGACCAACCATCCGGTTTTTAAGTGGGACCCTTAATTGCTATTGACAAATCTGACATTCTCAGTATGGGCCTGTGGCCATTTATTTGGCTGCTTTGACTTGGGAGGGTGAAAAATGCACTCAGAAATGTAAGAGTGACCCTGCTGGGGGACTCAGTGGCCTAGAACTTGTTACTAGGGCAATGCTGTGTGTGTCTCTTCCACTGTCAGCCCTGCTTTTTCAGCTGGTGAGAGCAGGGAGCAGTAGATGCAGGAAGGCACATCCTGCAATGTTGAGTTGGAGAGGGAGGCGGAGCTGGGCGGACCGTCCAGGAAGTGGGCGACATGTGTGAGCCAGGAAGGTGAAAGGCACATTTGGAGGGCATGTTATCTCCTTGGGGATAGTTTTCATTTATACAACAAATACTGAGTTCCAGGCAAGGCAGTACTAGAGAGCTATGAGGATTAACCAGCCACTGCCCTCAAGGAGTCCATGTTCTGAAATGTGGGTTAGGTGACCATATTCACTAATCTGCTGATGAAGATGTCTAATTGATTGCATAGTTGGATGCATGGGCATGGGTGCTAAATATTTAAGTCAGGGTGCTTCCAGAAGGCTCTGAAAGTATGGGTCCGGGAAGGGTGGGAAGGACACAGGTAGTGACAGAACTGGTGTCCTCCAACACTGAGGATGAGCAACAGGGAAGGCTTGAGCAGCAGATTTTGGGGGCAAGATCTGCATAGTGACTCATATGCGTATCGAATAGTGATCGCCCCTTTCTGCTTCCTTCTCCAACACCCATTGCACGGTACTCTCCAAGGGCCCATGTTTTGGGGGACTCTGTCATAATCACCCTATTTTTTAGTGCCTAGTGGGCATCACATTGAGAAGACAAAGCTTGGTTTTGAAGGAAAGACCTGAGGCTGTGACCTCAGCCCTGTCAGAGGCTAAGAGAAAAGAGTGGTAAGATAAATTAGCAGAAAAGGAAGGTAAATTAACAGAAAATTTGGAGACAGAAGGCAAGGGGGAAGGGAGAACTCCAGAGACAGGAGAAGCTGGTCAGAAGTTGAGAAACAGGGGCAGAGGGGCCTTGCAGGGGAAGTCTTTGCCAGCAGAAGGCTCTGCTCCGTGATGGATGGGGTCTGTATGGCATTATTCTATTTCCATTTCACCAGACTCTGTTGTTGTTTACACTTTAAAATATTATGAGGTGCAGCAGAGAGAGGGAAATGGTATGAAAAGCAGCAGAAGTTTGACAGTAACAAATATAACTAGGTGGCAAAATGAAAACAAGAAGATAAGAATAGATTAGGATATTAAGAAAAACAAGGTATTTCTTTGTAAAAAAAGGAAGAGAAACTAAAGTCAAAAGACGAATTTAAAGATGAATTTTACTACAGTGCTGGGAATTGGAAGCTGGCACAAGAAAACAATTACTATTCACAGGGGGGCAGATCTAGATTTTTGGGGGCCTGAAGCTTAACCAGTTTTGAGAGGGGGCTTATAAGAGAAAGGCTATAAAATTATGGATACAAAATTAGAAATAAGCCCTGGAGGCCGGGTGTGGTGGCTCACACCTATAATCCTCGCACTTTGGGAGGCCGAGGTGGGTGGATCACCTGAGGTAAGGAGTTCAAGACTAGCCTGTCCATCATGGTGAAACCCCATCTTTATTTTTATTAAAAAAAAAAAAAAGAGAAATAAGCCCTGGAAGGGGCCTCTGCTGGTGGCAATCCCTGAAACTTCAGCCACAGAAGTATCACAGTAAATCCTCCTGTGATTATGTGGCAGGGGCTCCCTGATCTGTCCAGCCCCTCCAGTGCTCCTTCATATGGCCTCCAGCATCAGCTGTCAAAGGGCCCTGTTTGGGGTCAGATGTGGTGGCTCACACCTGTAATTCTAGCACTTGGGGAGACTGAGGCAGGAGGATTGCTTGAGCCCAGAAATTCAAGACCAGCCTGGGCAACATGGCAAGACCCTATCTCAATAACAAATTAAAAAAATAAAAATTTAAAAATTAAAAGAAAAAAGAAGAATCCTCTCTGGCATCCTTCACCAGTGGCTCATTGTCTCTGGGCACAGGAGAGGCTCCATAGTGGGCACATCAAACCCTCCATGGGCCAGCCTGGTACCCCTGTTCCCCCTTTGCTCTTTACAGCTTGCCGGCGTGTATTACCTGCCACTATCAGAGGACTCCAACGATACTGTTCTATTTATTGCCTCTGTCTGGTACATTCCCCCAACTCACACTGTCTACATCCTCATTCTGCTCATTCTTCCAGCGCCCCAACTTCCGCCTTCCTGGGCTAGGTTACCTGTCCAGTCTGGGTGCTCTCATAGCACTTGTTGCCTGCGTTTATCATAGGACTTTCCATGATGCAGTACAACAGATATTGCATTTACCTATTACTCTCCACTGCCTACACTCCCCGGCCGCATGCTCAAATTAAGACATGGGCTCTGGAGCACATGACTTAGATTTAAATTCTGGCTATGTAAACTTGAGCAAGTAGTGCAACCTGTTTGATAGTTACTTGTCAAAAGGGAATAATGATAGTGCTCACCTCAGAGAGCTGTTGTGAGGCTCAGTGAGATCATCCACATAGTGATTCGCCTGATACATGGACGGTGGTCTGTGGTGGTTACTCCTCCAGCTGTGGAGAATGGGGACCGCTGAATTTATTCTTGTATCCTCTGTGCCTAGCACAGTACTTGGTGTTTAGACGACACCATGGAATTTGGCCAAAACACATACTTTGGATTAACCTGGAAGACAGTCCATTTAAAAATTATAAAGTGCTTTCCCCCTCAAAAATGAAAATAGCTGTTTAAAGTAATGGCTAAAGGGGGGGTAGAGCTCAGGAGTAGAACATTGGACAGCAGATCAAAAGTAACGGCAAAAACCGCAATTACTTTTGCACCAACCGAATTAATTTTTAAAAAGAAATCAGGCTAACATGTAAAAATACAAGAATAAAGTAAAACTACCAATAGCTAAGGTAACCATATAATTTATCACACAACCAAGAACACTTTCCAGAATGAACCAGTGTTCCAAAAATTAGACTGTACCGGGCAAACAAGGATGTATGGTCACCCCACCTACAAGGTCCCCTCTCCAGAGACGGCCACAGTTAGCATTTCTGTTACATAGCCATCTAGTCTTTTTTTTCCTATGCTTATTCTATAAATAATATTCTTGAATTTGCTTTCCTTTTACTTAACAATATGTCACAAAATCCTTTTGTGCCAATAAATATAGATCCTTATTCTTTTTAATGACTGTGTACTACTTCATTCAAGTGTAGCTGAATTATCGAATGGAACCTGTATTGATGAATATTTAGATTGTTTCAAATTTTTGAGAATGATAAAATATTTATAAATAAATTTCCATTTGCTTGTTATCACTCTTTGGGTTGGAATTTTGCAGGGACAATATTCAGCTGGCCAATTCCTTTCTGCAGGGTGCTTTGCCCTCCTCCCCTCCTCCACGTCTGTGTCTGTTGCCTCCAGGGGTGTAGTTGCACTCTTGTGGACTGGCTAGCTATTCCCCCATGAGCATATGCAGAGAGAAGCTAGCGTGTCCTCCCTCTCACTTAAATGTTATTTTTAAAAGTCATTTTATTTAAATAACTAGGCAAAAGCAGTAACTGTTATTTTTGACAATTGTATTTAAACAGATGAATTTCATCAAGAGGTAAAGACCCACGGATGCTGATATTTATTAGGTACCATCTCACTGGCCCATCATCCTATCACTGATTGAGTCAAGTGTTTGGCTCCTTCATTCACACATTATTTCATTGAGAAACTACTAATCACAGACTTGTGCGGGTCGTGGAGAAACTTTCTGTGATTTCAATCAAATACAGTAAAACCTGTATTTGACTCTGACAATATGCAGAGTCCACTGGTTCATCAAATAACTTCACTGTCCTCATGATTGGTGTCAGTCATTCACATGTCTCACTTTGAGAAATCCCAGCTCCTATTTCTACCAATGATTGTATTCTGTGTGGAACTCCAAGGCATGCTAGCTCCCTGATATTCTTAAGGGATATCGCTGAGAGAACTTTGCAATCTCCAGACTTGGGCAATCGATAAGAGCACTTCTTGGGAGCGTGGTGTAGATGAAGACAAGCAGAGAAAAACGAAGCGGTGCTGCACTGCATGCAGATGTGGCCTATTGTATTGTCTGTTCTCATGCTGCTAGTAAAGACTGGGTAATTTATAAAGCAAAAGAGGTTAATGGACTCATAGCTCCACGTGGCTGGGGAGGCCTCACAATCATAGCGGAAGGCGAATGGCATGTCTTACCTGGTGGCAGACGAGAAAAAATGAAAACCAAGCAAAAGGAGTTTCCTTTTATAAAACCATCAGATCGCGTGAGAATTATTCACTACCATGAGAACAGTATGAGGGAAGCGCCCCCGTGATTCAATTATCCCCCACTGGGTCCCGCTCATAATACATGGGAATTATGGGAGCCACAATTCAAGATGAGATTTGGGTGGCGACCCAGCCAAACATATTGGCTATCAAACAGAGAACTTAGCAGGTCCCAGCAGATAGGAGGCTGAGGAGTGCTGGGTGACCTGAGGATTTCACAGTTGTTTCAAAGCAGGATAATGAGCCAAGACCTGGGAGCATATTGGTAGAAAGACAACTCAAAATGGAGAGACACATGAGAAGTGTTGGAGGGAGAAGGCCAAGGATGACCAAGCTGCACAGAAACAGACCTACAGCCAGCTCTACCTTAAAACTGGTGAGATGTGATCAAGTGCCAAGGTGAGTGTATCAGTTTTCTATGGCTGTGTAACAAATTACCGTGACCTTTATGTCTTAAAACAACACCTCTTGTAATCTCACAGTTTCCGTAGTTTAGAGGTCTGGGCACAGTGTACTGGGTTCTCTGCTCAGGGTCTTGAAATTAAGTTGTCAACAGGCCTGCATTCTCACCTGGAGCTCAGCATTCCCCTCCACACTTACATACTTTTTTTTTGTTTTAGATGGGAGTCTCGCTCTGTCACCTAGGCTGAAGTGCAGTGATACCATCTCAACTCACTGCAATCTCTCCCTTCTGGGTTTAAGTGATTCTCTTGCTTCAGCCTTCCAGCTAGCTGGGATTACAGGTGCATGCCATCAACCATCATGCCCGGCTATTTTTTTTTTTTTTTGGTATTTTTAGTAGAGACAGGCTTTTACCATATTGACCAGGCTGGTCTTGAACTCCTGATCTCAAGTGATCTGCCTGCCTCGGCCTCCCAAAGTGCTGAGATTACAAGTGTGAGCCACCATGCCCCGCCCCCACTCACTCTTAAAAGACATTCAAAATGTTGTATATAAGAAGGCAACTGATAAGGTATGCTTGGTGCTAGACCTGCTCCATACTCTCTTGCCTGCCAGAGTTTCTGTGGACAGGTCAGTGAATCTCTGTGCTGAAAGTCTCATTCGTCACCATCTTACACAGACAGGACTACGTTTTTACCTTGTGAATGTCCAGCTGCTAAGGGCTCCCTCCACATCCTTCAGTGATAAAAATGAAGGGAGAGGAAGAGAGTGAGATGTCAGGGCCTTTTGGTCCTGAAGAGATGCCCTATTCAGCCAGACACTGCAGGGAAATGGATAGGGAGGGAAGCAGGAATCCTTGTCATCATGGTAACTGGTGGTATAAATTCAGACATGGAGACTTGGGCTTTGGGCACATTTCAGGTCCTAGCCTCTGAAATCCCAGCCTTTGAGGGCCACTGCCTTATGCTATAGGTTGATCAGGTTAAATTCACAGTCACAAAGCTGATGGAGAGACTTCCTTTTGCAACTACTGAAAACTGTCAGCATCAGGGAAAGGTCTTGGTGCAACCAAAAAAGGCAACAAAACTCTGGAATACCGGGATCTGCAGGAGCTTAACGCCACCCGGCACTGGAGAACTCAGAGAACGGTGGAGGAGCGGAGGTGTCTGGTGAAGATTCAGCCTCTGAGTTTTGCAGGCAGCCTAATGCCCGGAGGGTGGCTAGGCTCACTCAGTAGTGATGTGAAGCAATGCCTCACATTCTCCTTGCTAGGCTCAGTATTTAAATAAATGCTCAGTAGAGGACCAGCTTGTTTAGCTCATAGTCTTCACAGTCGCTCATGAACAGTGCTACATTATTGGCGAGTACTGAGGTCAATTGCTTTTTCTGCATGCAGGCCGGGGCTGAAAAATTGGAAGAGGGAGTTCAGTGCTATGCCTGCCCTCTAATGTCCTCCAATCTGCCAGGGAACTATATTCTAAGTGACTTATATAGGTATGGTTATTCACCCACCTCACTCCTTTTTTTTTTTAACAACAGGTGGGAAGCTAAGGCATAAAGAGGTCAGTTGTTTGAGGCCACATGAATAATAAGTGGCAGAACTGGGATCTGAACCAAGTCAGGGTAGGATCAGAATCCTTGTGCTTAGGGGCCAGGCTCTTCTGGCCTCCTGCTGTGCTGTGCGATGTGACGGAATAGAGCATGCACAGAATTTGGCGCACTCTTTTTTCCTACATGCAATTCCTGCAAAATGGGTAACAATGACTAGTGCCTAGAGGCCAGTAAAGGGGAGCATGGGTTGCCTAGGTGGTAATGATGGATCTAAGGGGGTGTCCTTTTCTCTCTCTGCCACACCCTGCCTGCAGGATTACTAATTGCAGTGTTACAGAAATGCCACTTTCCTCTTCAGGGCGATTGGTGCTTTCAGCACCAGATGGCTGTCCTCAGGGTTCACCGCAGCTGAGCATAAATATCAAACCCACCGTTTCTAAGGGGGGCCCGACGATGCCCAGGTGTGTGGTTCCAGAGCAATTTTGTCTCGAGTAAATCAGCAGGTCCATATTAAAGACACGTGTTAATTTATTGCAGCAAGATTTTATGTCTTCGTCAGTCATTAGCAAAATTTTGTACCAGAAATGCTTTCCTCTTTAATCTTAGTGGGATTGACATTACACATAACTTGACTATTAAGACAAGAATATCTTGCAGATAGGGAGGTCATTAATCTAAAGGGTTTTTGCTGTGTGAAATGCAAATGCTCAGTGACAGGTATGCCGGGATCCCCCAAAGCCTTCTTAATCTGCCATAAAGGGATCCAAGGAAAGGTTTGATTATTTTGTTAACACAAATAAGAAGCCCTTGTGCAGCTCAGCTCTCTTTGCAGCTCCAATTCCTTTCTTGTTTGTGCAGATAAACTTTCCAGACCCTGGAGGGTCAGCTCATCAGCAGCTTCTTTCCCTCTGTGTTCCCAATGACAGATCTGGGATTTGGGGTCTACATTCACAGAAGGTGAGGGTAAAACAAAGATGCTGTCTCCGCAATACAGCTCTGCGGTCCTCTGTGACCAGCCCATTCTTGTAGACTCTTCTCCCTCTGCGGGGGCACACCTGAATGCTTCCATATATGTATTCTGGGCTGATGGTGTCATTGGTTAATTCTAGGAGCCAAGCGATATTAACACATCAGTCATCCCTGCAACAAGCCAGGAGTTAGTAGGCTCCAATTCTTACCCAGCTTTGCCAAAGTAGTTGTATGACCTTGACCTTGGGCAAGTCCTCCCTGTTGCCTCAGCTTCCGTAGCTGGGACAATGGATTGCTAAAGTCCTTTCAGTTTTAAATGCTATTATATAATCCTGTAACTTCCACTCCATAATGTGCCAGTCTGGAGATCCTCACTGAAGAGCCTCATAATTAGCTCACTTTGTTCAGTATGTTATACCTCTGATTATTTGTTACACCAGCCCAGACAATGGTGTAGTAGAGTAGGTGTCAAAGGGTTGGCTCTGCTGTTGGACTACCTAGTTCTAATCCTGGCTCTGAGTGATCTTGGGCAAATTTTGCAACCTGTCTCTGCCTTAGTTCCCTCCTCCAAAAGTGAGCATGACAGTAATAGCACCAACTTCATAGGAAACTTGTGAGAATTAAGCTTGGGCTGGGCACGGTGGCTCATGCTTGTAATCCCAGCACTTTGGGAGGCTGAGGTGGGTGGATCACCTGAGGTCAGGAGTTCGAGACTAGCCTGGTCAACATGGCGAAACTCCATCTCTACTAAAAATATATATATGAAAATTAGGTGGGCGTGGTGGCAGGCACCTGTAGTCCCAGCTACTCAGGAGGCTGAGGCAGGAGAATTGCTTGGACCCGGGAGGCAGAGGTGTGGTAAGCTAAGACCGCACCACTGCACTCCAGCTTGTGTGACAAAGCGAGACTCTGTCCCTCACCACCCCCCAAAAGAAGCTTAATACAATTCTTAGTATACACTAAATACTAAATGTTAGCTGTATTATGAATTTTATTATTTGGTATAACTTAGAAACACTATGGGCTTAAATTTCTGTGGGAAGTTTAGCCAGCAAACCACTTCTCCCAGAAAAAAAAAAAAAAAAAAATTGATCTTGATTTAGAGACTGGTATAGAAAGGTGGAGAACCCTTTCCTTTCTCCATACCCTAAGTTTTTCGAGGGTGTTTGCCGTCCATGGGAGGAGGAGGGTGAGGACAGAAACCCTTCTGGGCTCTGCAGTAGTCCTTCCTGTGGCTGGCTCATGCTCTGCTCCCTCCCTGCCTTTCTGGAATCCATGGACCCTCCTCTCCTGCTCCCGGTAATCCCTCATGCAGGTGCTCTGTGTGCAGCTTTCTGCTGCCCCCCACAAACCCGTGGAGCACTCGTGGAACTGCCCGTGGTTTTGTGGCAGCAAGGCATCCTTGTGCCTTTCTTTCCCCTTCACCACTTTTTTCACCACTTTTGTTCCCTCCTCTTTGCCTTTTTTTTTTTTTTTGCCTCCCCCGCCCCACCCTTCATGGACTCCGCTTGGATTCCTCTCTCCATCTTCTCCTCATCTTGAGTTCTCTAAGGACTCGTCCACAGTGGTCGCAGCTTAGTGCCTTGCAAAGAAAATTCTGTCCCTCTGCACCTTTCCGGAAAACTACCAGCCCAAAAAGTTAAGGGAAAAAAATCCATTATCTTTAATAGGATTTCTTTACTAGCCCTGGCCAGGAGGGACCCGAGTTCCCAGGATATCTAAATTAATAAGTGCCCTATCATGGGGTGTGGAGAGGAAGAGGGTGGGGAGGGCGGTGGGCAACCAAACTGAGGTCTAATTTCCATTTAAGCTTTGCGATGAAGGGCGAGAGTCTTAAGCAGAAAATCTAAAAGATGGTCTAGCTAGGAAAAAGAATTGAAAGCATCTGTGAGAATCCCAGGACTGTTTGGAATCCATTTTGAGCGAAGTGGAAATATTTGGATGAGTGAAACGGCTGCTCTCTTTTAATTGGCCTCTGGTTGATCAGGGACTGCTATCTGTGACCATGAGAGGGTTGTCAGGAAAATCAGCGTATAGAACATTTCACTAACAAATTCCTAATTTCATCTGTGCCAGCCACAAAACTTATTGTACTCATTTTGGCTCTCGAACGAAAGAGCAACTGGCGGGTACCTTTGGGGTCTCAGAAGAAGATTTACAGAGGTTTGTTAGTCTATTAGGAAGCAGAGGGAGCGGCTCTTCCTTTCAGCTGCGCACTCTGGAGAAGTCTATTAGAAACTCTCCACGTACGGCTCCAATCTCCTTCCTCTTTGATTCAATCACCCCAAGTCATTAGGCTGGTTGAATGCCACTTTAGACTGCGCACCATAAATAATTAAAACGTGGAAATGTGCAGTCACCTGATGCAGCCCCCACGGGACGTGGCAACACAGAGGATGTCTGACTCTGTGCTGAGCTTCTTGCCGATGGCTGGGATTTTAAATTTTAAAACTACCTCAGTAGTCCCAGCCCAGTCCCAAGCAACAGCCACACATTTCACACCAGCACCATCCTGACGAACTCCACAGAGCTAATCTCGACAATAAAACCTGCCCACCTAGATCTGCTCCTCTTCCTGATGTTATGTTCAAGACCATCCTCCAAATCTTCAAGTTACTGGGCATGGCAGATGGCATTTCCAAAAGGGGCTGTGTGTTAATTTCCTAGGGCCGCTGAAACAAATTACCATAAACTTGATGGCTTAGAATGACAGCAATGTATTGTCTGGGGCCCCAGGTCTGAAATCAAAGTGTTGGTGGGGTTATGCTTCCTCTAAGGGTGCTAGGGGAGAAGGCTTTCATCCTCTTCCGGCTTCTGGTGGCTCCTGGCTTTCTTTGGCTTGTGGGTACACCTCTCCAGTCTCTGCCTCTTCCCTGTGTATCTGTCTCTGTGCCTGCACATCAAATTCTCTTTTTATGACACCAGTCACTGGATTAACGGCCCATCCTAATGCAATGTGACCTCATCTTAACTAAATTACATCTAAAAAGACTCATTTTCCAAATAAGATCATGTTCTGAGGTCCCCAGTAACATGAAGTGTGTGTGTGTGTGTGTGTCTGTGTGTGTGTGTGTGTGTGTGTCTGTGTGTGTGTGTGTCTCTGTGTGTATGTGTGTGTGTGTGTGTGTGTCTGGGGTCCATTCAACCCATTACATTACATAGGTAATCTTTCCTATGCCCTGGGCTCTTCCAGAATCTTGCTGCTCTCCCATGAACAAGTGAAGCTTATGCCCCTTCTTCTTGAACTGGGTGGGCCTTGGCAACCACTTCGACTAACTGAGTATGATGGAGTGACGCTGCATGACTCCTGAGGCCAGCTCATAAAAGACATGCAGCTTCTGTCTGCCTCTCTTGCCACACTTGCCCTTGGATTGCAGCCACCATGCTGTGAGGAAACCCAGGCCCACGGACATGACCACATGGAGGGAAGCTGAGGGTCCCCTCCCCTTAGCCTTGGTTGAGCTCCTAGAGACAGCCAGCGCCAAGATGCCAGCCATGCCACTGAGCCATCTGGGAAGTGGACCCTCAACCTCAGTCAATTGCCCCAGCTGATGCTACAGGAGCACAGATGAGCTCTTCCTCCTAAGCCCTACTCAAACTGCATCTTTTTGAGCAAAATAATGATTGTTGCAGCCACTAATAGTGATATTTTAAGCCACTAGTGATTGGTGTTTTATGTAGGCTTAGACATTCTTAAAATACAGAGCCTAAAACCTTCAGAGCATTGTAACTCCTCTCTCCTCAGCCCCCCTTTCTACCTGTAACTAGTCAGTCCACAGTCTCCTTTCTTACGGTCCCACCTAGCCAGGCACCTAATTATGTCACTCTAGGTTGTATCATTAGCATCTTTTTTTTTCTTTCTGCTATTAAATTTGCCATATCAGTTTCCTTTTTATTAATGTTTGCTGACATAGCATTTTTTCATCTAATTTTTGACTGTTCTGTGTCATTTCTTCTTAAACATGTCTTTTGTAAATAGCACAAAGTTGAATTTCAGTTTTGTTTTTCAGATAGTGTCTTGCCCTGTTGCCCGGGCTGGAGTACAATGGCGTGATCTTGGCTCACTGCAGTCTTGATTTTCTGGGCTCAAGTGATCCTCCCGCCTCAACACCCCAAGGAGTTGGAACTACAGGCATGAGCCACCATGTCTGGCTACTTTTTTGGTAGAGATTGGGGTTTTTCCATGTTGCTCAGGCTGGTCTCAGACTCCTGAGCTCAAGCCATCTTCCCACCTTGGCTCTCAAAGTGCTAAGATTATAGGCCTGAGCCTGGCCTATTGTTAGCATGTTAACTGGCCTCTAGACTTTGATTCCTGCCTTCTTCCAACCTACCAAAAGATCTCTTTGGCATACTTTGGTCTTGCCACTATCATGCTCAAAATTCATTGATGGCTCTCCATTGCTTAGAAGATTTTTCCCGTGTTCTTTAATTGACAGTCAAGACATTAATCTGGCCTTGGTTTATGGAATACTTTCCCTACATTATCTCCCATATCTTCTCCATAAAGATCCTATGCATCCAACAAACTAGTTTATTCACTGTTCTGGATACCTTAAGCTGGGTTTTCTGCTTTCTGATATTCCCTTGGTACCTTTTCAATTTTTAATAATTTTTTTGAACACCTGTTCATGCCAGGCAATGTACAGGAAACTGGAGAACACCACCTCCCTTTCCCATCTTCTTACTTCATTTAACTGAAATCCTACCCATTTGCCAAAGCTCAGCTCCAAACCTCACTTCCTCCACAAAGCCTCCCCAGATATTTAGCCATCCTTTTTTCTGAAATCTCTGATACCTTCTTCTCTAAGCAAATCAAGTGACTGGCAGCTCTGTGGCCACCCCATGCTTTCCCAAGCCTCCTGGCCCTCATGCATGCTGGCTTTTCTTCCTTTACCCTTTTCCAGTGGCTAACTCCCACTAACCTTCATGCTTCAACTCAGGTACCATTTCCTTTCCAGAAGATTTCTTTGACACACTTGGTCTGGCTTAGAAATCCCAATGGATGATGATGCAAGGCCTAGAATGGATCCCAGGGCTCTCTCTGTGGCCCTGGGAGGCATGGCCTGGGTCTTTAATCCTGTATTCCTTGTACCTAGACCACAGAGATCAATGTCTATTCAAAGACTGAAGGTTGACTACATGAGGCATGTAGTAGGAAGATTTCAAAGGCCTTTCAACATAGTGGATTTGGAAAAAAGATTTGGAAAGGAGGCTTTGCTTACTTGTTAAATGTTTGTGGCCGTATTTCAGGTTCCTTGAGTTGATTTTTGAGCTGAGCTCCAGGTAAAGAAAATTTGTACACCCTCTTCTTGGTCCCCAAGCATACTTTGGTTACGAGGAAACTTTTAACTGTTAGACAACCAATTTAGCATTTTGCTAGTTTTTCTTTGTTCTCTGTGTAAAAGTATTATCTTGTCAACCAAATTGTAAATTTTACAAGCATAGGGAGTACCTAGTCTATTTCTTTTTTTCTTTTCCTTTCTTTCCTTTTTTCTCCCTCCCTCCTTTCTTCCTACCTCCCTCCCTCCCTTCCTTCTTGTGTATGTGTGTGTGTAATTCTGATGCATACTGAACTTTGGAAAACACTGCTCTAAAGAATAGCAGGAAACCAATTTGGCCAATTTGGCAAACCCTTAAGAGATCCACTATGGGAATAGGTGTTTTGTTTCGTTAATTTTGGGTTTGCCCCCCATTCATTTGGCCTCAAAATCTAACCTATACCAGTAGTTCTTATTTTAGTTTTGAATTCTAGAAATTGACAAATAAAAATCATATCTATTTATTGTGTACAATATATTGTTTTGAAGTATGTATATACCACAGAATAGCTAAATTGAGCTAATTAACATATCCATTACCTCACATACTTATTTTTTGTGATGAGAACACTTAAAATCTGCTCTCTTCACAATTTTCCAGAATACAATACATCGTTATTAACTATGGTCACTATGCTGTACAATCGCATGTTCTGTTTCTCTTTATTCTTCCAAAGCTTCTATTTTGTATTAGAAACATAAAAACCCCTCAATATTTATTCAGCAGATTTTCGTGGGGAGACGCAACTAACCCTCCAAAGTATTGTTGATTTCCTTTGAAAAATCACTGCTTTCATGTGTACCAATCTAGAAAGCTGTTTCTTTGCTTTGAATGGATAAAAAGCTCCTAGACTTGTTGGACTATGGGAAGAAGTGAATTCTAAAGAGAACTGCATTCTGGGAGAAATTCCCCATCTCACATTCTTTAACTTGGCTTTCCTTTTGGGGATAGGATTGTGAACCTGGAGCTTCCTGAATGTCATTACGTATCCTAGGGTTTAATCACCCAAGACTTCCTCCCTCCCCCTGAATTGTCCCTGGGGACCATGAAGCCATTACCGTGGGAGAGAGGTAGGATCTTAAAAAAATCCAAGGTTTGAGCTATAGTTAGACGACCTCTCTTAGGCTCTAATATTAAATCCGTGACTCTTGAGAGCATTTGCTGGGGAAATCCATCATCCTTTTATTTGTATTTCCTGGGTCTCACTCAACATTATGACTCTAGGGAAAAAAAATACCATGACTAGTATTTGAGAGGCTGGCACCTATAGTATCTTGAGTTAATGTTACCTGCAGCTTTATCCAGGAACAATTCTGCTGTGAAATACTCAGCTGTGAAAGAAACGAGACTACTGAGAAGGATTCTTTTGAGTGTCTCTGGCATGCAGAGAGGCGATGGGGATCTTCTTGTGTACGTGTGGGAAAGTGAGGGGGGATGATAAATCGTCTGCTACCTCTCCTTTAAGAGTACGTCCTTTTATTTCTGACACTTAAAAAGACACTGTCAAAAAGATGTTTTACTGATTTGACTTTCTGTGCAGGAGAACGTGCAACAGTTACCTAGTAAGTGGTTTTATAGGGAGTTTCACCCACACGTTATAATAAACTGAGCCTGAAGATAACATATCTTTTGTGCTTTTACAGTGCTTGGATGATAACTGTGAAAAATTATCTAGTGGAGGTTAGCAAACTGTACCTGTGGTCTTTTTCTCATGACCTCTGTATGATAAAGTTTACTATCTTGGAGCATGATGCATTGTCAAATAATAGGTTTGCTTGTCTGGCCAACAAGAAGTAATTGAGGAGTGTTATAGTTTTACAATCGTGTTTCAATGACTCTGCTGCTTTTGAGTTGTTAGACCTGAACAAAATGGGTCAATGTTGAAAGAATAAAGTTTTTTTTCTCTCTCTCCCCCTCCCCCATATCTCACCTTCCTTCATTTGAGAGTCTTTACGGGGATTTTTTGAAAAGGAGGGCTGGGGTAGGGGCCTTGGCTCTGATGATTCTCTGTCTAGGTATCCCAGGCTTTCAATCTGGGGCTTGAGGTGTAATATTTGGTCTTAGTTTAATGACTGAGAGCAAAATTGGATTTGACTTACCCACAGATATCCACTGAGTGCTCTTGTATTCTTTCTGTCCTTGGGGAGAAAATGGGCTAACCAGCTTATTTTGGTTTAAAGGTGCTTTGAACTCCAGATCTATGCCTTTAAGGAACTGTTTCCCCTGTACATTCCTAAGACTTGTTGGAAGCAGATCAAAGCTGAATGATCTGGGACAGGTAGCAAATTTGCTACATTCCATTTTCTTTGGGGCAGGTCTCACCCAGCATTTTTACAAAGTATGCTCCATATAATACTAGTTCCATGAGCTCTTTGTGATGAGGTGAGTTTGGGAAACATTACACATCTAATCTAAACCCTTTTTTGGTGCCACATAATGAACATTCCGTATTAAAGGCTTGGAGAGGGCCAATAGTAGAGGAACACTGGACTTGGCGTTTCTCCCAATGACCACAGAACCCCAGCATCGTGAAGAGCTGGTGTGCTGCACAACACATTTGGAAAGATTTTAAAAGCTGGAGGTTTTGGTGACATATAAATATAGCCATAGTTCCTTTCAACAGGAGCCCATCTGGAGGCCAATCACTGCTTCGCAGCAACATCCTGCAATATACACATGTATGTACTTATCTTAGAAATACTTTTTTAAATGGGGCTATTACGATTAAAACTTGAGAGCTTCCCCACTCAGAGAAAGAGTCATCTCATTTTTATAGGGGCCAAGGAACTTTTTAGGAAAATAAATAAGATAAATGACTAGGATTCATGTATTTGTACAGGAAAACTTGATGGGCTTGTTTGTGTCTGCTGCTGGTGGGATTACTACGCAATGAAGAAGGAGGCTGCTGGCTCTGGGAGGGAATCTACTCTGAAGAACAGAAGTGTTAGGAGTGTTTAGCTAAATTCTGCAACAGGGCTCTGGAGGTCAAAAGGGAGTGATGCTTCCTCTCTGGCATGCTGGCTGCTACCTGTATGCGTTACCTTGTGGTGGCACCCTCCCCACAGAAAGGAAGGCTGTGTGTATAAAGTTCAAGGAGCCCTAACACTGTGTTGGGGCCCCTCTAAGAGATATAGAGAAGAGGATAGCTGTCAGATAGCTCAGTATCCAGTGACAATGACAGGGCCCTTCTCAGCAGCCAAGTAGTGGGCAATGGTGGCAGCTTGGCTGGTGGCCTGGGGAAGCAGGAAGAGGGGCCTTGGAGATGTGCAGGGGCAGCTGCCTAGTGTGTAGACAGCACACAGGATTAAACTGGGAGTGCTGTGGGTACTGCCCTCCCTTCCCACCAGGGGCCTGGGAATCTTGAAAGCAGGCCTTGGGACTAATAGAAGCTAGTGCCCCTCTCATGACAGGACTTAACTTTACCCACAGGGTGAAGTCCATGGAGATCCTTCCCATTACTCAAGTAACTATACTCCAGGCCAATCCAGTCCCAGCTGCTGCAGGTGGATGAGACAGGTGCTCCAGGGCATGCAGTTGGACCATCATATGAGATCCCACAAGATGGTTGTATTACCTATTTCTGCATGAAAAATTACTTCAAAACTTAGTGGCTTAAAAAATAATAAGCATTTATTCTCTCTTATAGTTGGTCAGAAATTTAGGAGCAGCTTAGCTGGGTGATTCTTTTATTTTTTAGTGTATTTTGTGTATTTTTTTTTTCTTTTTTTGAGATGGAGTCTCACTCTGTTGCCCAGGCTGGCGTGCGGTGGTGGGATCTTGGCTCACTGCAGCCTCTACCTCTTGGGTTCAAGAGATTCTCTTGCCTCAGCCTCCCAAGCAGCTGGGACTACAGGTATATACCACCATGTCTGGCTAATTTTTATATTTTTAGTACAGATGGGGTTTCATGTTGGCCAGGCTGGTTCTGAACTCCTGGTCTTAAGTGATCCACCTTCCTTGGCCTCTCAAAGTGCTGGGATCACAGGCATGAGTCACCACACCTGGCCTTAGTGGGGCAATTCTGTCTCAGAGTCTCTCTTGAGGTCAAAGTGAAGATGTGGTCAGGGCTGCATTCATCTGAAGGCTGGACTGGAGCTGGAGGATCCACTTCCATGGTGGCGCCACTCACATGGCTGTGGCAAAATCCTCAGCTCCTTCCTGGCCATTGGTAGAGGGCACTGGTTTCTGACCCTGCAGATCTCTCCATAGAGCTGCCTGAGTGTCTTTATGACACAGCACCTGGCTGTCCCAGAGCAAGTGATCCAAGAAAAAGAGGCCACAGTGCCTTTTATAACCCAGCCTCAGAAGTCAAATACGTCACTCGCTGTTTGTTAGAAGTTTATCAGTGAGTCCAGCTGACACGCGAGGGAAAGGTAATGAAACTCCGACCTTTGAAGGGAGAAGTGTTAAAGAAATTGTGGATGTATTTGAAGACCACCACAGTGGCGGTTCACTTGTACTTAATCTCCTCAAGTGGTTAAAAGGTTAACAGGAGAGTCAGGGAGCCTATGAAAGAAGGACTTTATTTGGAGAAAGGTGAGGATGAATTTGCTGGCCTGCTGAGAGAAATCTGAGTTACAGAAAATCTTTTTTATTTATTTTGAAGTCAGAAGATGGGCTCCAGATAGGACTGCTTGTTAAATTGGATGAAATTAAAAATAGCTTACACGTTAGGAAAGTGGGGGGATGATTAGTTCTCAGGATATATTAAATGTCCTCACACGAGAGAGAGTCAGCCATTGGGAAGGGCTGCTTTGGCAAACATATGCTGTGTCAAACTCCGCCAGCAGATGCAGAATCTGCTGCTAAAGTTAGCTCCCCGAGAACAGAGCTGGATGAGCTGCCATGACAGATGTCTCTGAAACCAGCACTGAGACAAATATAATTCTTACCACTGGAAAGCAAGGCCCCACGCAAGAGCCTTCTCGCCCTGTTGGAGGGGTTCAAGGGAGGTGTGAAGGCAGATTGAGGACCCCAAATGGTGACTCTTCTGTGATTCTTAAGAATAACGTCTGGTTTTAAAGCCACAAGGTATCCTGGTATTTTGCATTTCTAAATACGGAAATCCCTCATAAGGTGAATTCTCGTTACTTTCAGAGGAACCTATGCTATGTAAAATCCAGGGCCTGATTGGAAGGCTTTTAAAGCATGTATTTTGAGACTTATAGTCTGAAATGTTAGAGGCAGAGGAGATGAGATAAGTGTTCAAAATGCCTAAAACAGTAGGAGAGGAGTTAGAAAACTACAATAATGAAAAATGATTTAAATTATTTCTCTAGTGCAAAAACCAAATGCTTTTCCCCAAAGAAGAAGGAGACCCAGTTTCATGGATGATGACATACAGATGATGTCCATGTGCCAAGCAATTCACTACACGACAGAGCAGGATTTCCCCAAGTGGCCTTCACAGAATCCTGTCCATGGGGATGCCTCACAAAAGAAGAATTCTATAATAAATAAATCCGGGGAATGATGCATCGCAATTCCCCTCTTACAGAGTCACGGAATGCATCAGCATTTTAATGGCTCTAAGAAGCCCTTACATGAAGAAGACTGTTTGGTTTTGTTTAGCACCTTAATTTCCAAACCTATGACCATGGATCTTTCCCTGCTCTAAGTTCTGTTGGTCTCCAGCTCCCATTTCTACCCCTTTAGAATGTCAGCTTCACAAGGGCGGGTCTTTGTCTGTTTCATCTGTAATTATAGCTCCACAGCCCAGAACAGTGCCTGAAACCAGAGGTGAAAGTGCTGTGAAGTGATACAGCGTAAGCTTTGGGGGTCCCTCAGTTGCACAGGCCCCTTCCAAGGCCCTGTGCCTAATTTTGTATTCACAAATTTGTATTGTTTTCCTTAAAAAGGACTGTCATAATTTTTGGCCGGGTGCGGTGGCTCACGCCTGTCACCCTAGCACTTTGGGAGGCTGAGGTGGGCGGATCACAAGGTCAGGAGATGGAGACCATCCTGGTTAACATACCCTGTCCCTACTAAAAATACAAAAAATTAGCTGGGCGTGGTGGCGCACACCTGCAGTCCCAGCTACTCGGGAGGCTGAGGCAGGAGAATCACTTGAATCTGGGAGGCAGAGGTTGCAGTGAGCCGAGACGGTGCCACCGCACTCCAGCCTGGGTGACAGAGCGAGATCTCAACATCTCAAAAAAAAAAAAAAAAAAGACTGTTATAATTTTTATAAGCTTCAGGCCTCACAAAACCTGGATCTACCCCTGTCTGGGACACAATAGGTGCTTAACAAATCATTATTGGATAAATGGATGAACAAATGGTGGGTGGGAACAAAAGTAACTGTTGTTACAAAAGTAATGGCAAAAACTATAATTACTTTTGCACCAAGCGAACAGTGTTCCTTGGAATACACATTGGGAAACTCTATCCTAGAGACAGAAGACTCCAGACAGGACGGTGCAATGGTTAATGTCCGCAGCAGATTGGGGAGGTATGAGAGTAAAATAAAATCTCTGGGAAAGAACATGACTACAAAATGTTGGATCTGGAAGTGAATGAAGTCTGATTGATTTATGATTGACTATTTGCACTGAACAGTGTGTTGTGTTCTCCCCAGTTAGGATTTATCCTATAGAATGTGAGGGAATTTCATTATGAGGGTTTAGAGGACTAACAAAAATCACAACGTAATATTGAATCATCTTACCTAGTTGCAGAGTTTCCTGAGAAGAAAAGTCTGGTGTCCCTGAACAGAGATCCTCAGCAGCTCCCAGGGTTGGCCGTCGCTCTGCCAGCCTGGAATGAGGTCCCTCTTAGGTGCGGCAGATTGGATTCTGACAGTGTAGGGTGATGAACAGAGAGGACCATAAAGGGTTTGGTTCCGACCCTTCCCACCAGTTTCCCCCTTTCAATTCTAAATTCAGGTTTGACCCTTACATAATGAGGCAAGTTTTAACAGCCCCGCCAGCGCTCACACGTCCAGATCAACATTGTCTTTTAATGACAGTGCTTTGGGGAGCAGCGTGTGGGCTCCAATACAGCTGTTACTAATAAAAATGTTTGTGGCCCTCTTTTGGAATTGCTTTTTGTGTCAATTATGAGGCGCATGAGACAGATCCATCCCCTTGGCCATATGTTGTGTTTGACCAAAAATGGTCTTACCCAGTTTATCCTGCAAAATGGCCCAGCATAGTCAGCGAGCTTGATTTTGGAATCATTTGAGGGTTTTTATTCAAACTCAAATCCACTGTCAAAAGACAAAAATTTGCCAGTATTGAGAGTGCTCCAAAATATATGCTACATGATCTGAAAGTAGCTTCCTCAGAGGGGACCAAAACCATTCTGATTGAGGGCAATATCTCTGCAGAGCGCAACGGGGGTCTGGGAGAGCTGCCTACCAGGGGATGGCCTGGGCTGTCATTTGTCAAGTTCTGATAGAGTTTTGAAATCTTCGATTCTGAGTTCCAGCTACTTGTCAGAATCACCCGGAGAGCTTTAAAAATTCTCCGTGCTGGGACCTTTCCCCCAGAGGTTCAGATTCAACTGGTTTGGGGTGGGAGCCAGGCACCACTGACACATGTGTGTGTGTGTGTGTGTGTGTGTGTGTGTGTGTGTATAATTTTAATGTGCAGCCAAGATTAACCTCTATGCTAAACAATCAATCTTATTAACTTTAGTCACAGTTGTTCCTGTTTAATTTTTTTATTGAGATAAAAGTCTGTTGTGACTAGGCCAAGAGGCACCACAGAAGGTTAATCAGATACAGATGGGGGAAATGCTTTGGGGGCTGAATTGTCATCAGCATAAGCCCATGCTGTGTGACATGACCACTAGGGGGCAGACTCTAATACTTATTAATGAGTGTGCAAAGAAATTTGCTTAAAAAAAAAAATTCCAGAAAATAAAAGGAAAATTGGTTGGAGGCTTTGTTTGTAATCATAACACCCTTTCAAGTGACTCATTTTATTAAGTCTTTCAAATGCCATGGTTTCTCTTTCTTTTTTTTTTAAACAGATCTCTCTGTCACCTAGGCTGGAGTGCCTGGTGTGATCATGGCTCACTGCAGGCTTGACCTCCTGGGTTCAATCAATCTTCCCACCATGACTGGCTAATTTTGTATTTTTGGTAGAGATGAGGTTTCACCAGGTTGCCCAGGCTGGTTTCAAACTCCTAGGCTCAAGACATTTACCTGCCTCTGCCTTCCACTGCACCTGGCCCATGATTTCCTCAAAGGGGCCAGCAATGGAACTGCAGTGCTAACTATAGCAGAGGGACGAAGAAAAGTTGCTGATGTGTTTTGAGTATTGTGGTGTGTTAGGGACAGTGTTGCGTGAATTGCATCCATCGGTCCTTTACCTCACTGAATCCTGCAATAACCCTATGAAACAGCATTATCACTTCCTTTTAATAGGTGAGGAGACGGGCCCAGTGAGGCAAAGTCCCTTACACAGCATCACACAGCCAGTAGCTATTAACAGTAGATCAGTTTCAAATCCAGGGCTTTCTGATTTCTAAGTTCATGCTCTTTCTTTAAGCACACAACCCTTCTGTGGAAGGGTGGTGCTTTGGTGTGTACATTTTCATTTGGTTTTTGTCATCACAGGTCAGTTGGATTAAAGTGAGTGGTTTCATGCTATTCTTGTCATTCTTATAAGTGATATGCATCACAGTTGCAGGTGTACCTCTATAGATGTGGAGGGTCAGATTCTGTGCTCAAATACTAGCTGTGAGGTGTAGGGAAGGAGCTCTGGGTTATAAATCTATGTGGAAATGGTCTATTTGCTGCCTTATGTCCCCTGGGAGGGCAGGCGTTGCCTGTCTTGCTAATCTAGTGCTAGGCACATCACAGATACTAAAAAAATGTGTTTAAAATACCCTAGTTGAAGAATGAAGGCATGCACGCATACTTGAAAGTCTTGAGGTCTAAATTACATTCTGGAGCTGAGAATTATTAGCTCTATAATCTTGTCTAAGTCCTGTCTCCTCTCTGGTTGCAGTGTCCTTTTCAGTAAGTTGAAGTGATGGTTCTACATGGTATCTGAGGTGTCTTTCAGATCCAACACCTCTAGAACTCAATTTTTACTCCTGGTTGGATGGATGAACATGACTCTGAGAATCATTTCTGGTGTTAGAGCTCTAGGGACAGAAGGAAATGGTGGGAGAGACCCTCAGAGCCTGAGGTGACTCTTAAGGAACACCCCACACTGCTGCTGATGGCATGGAGGCTGAAAATGAGGAAGGGGAGGGCACAGAGAGGGATCAGCAAAGCATACCCACAACTCTATTTATTTAAATAGAGACGGGGTCTCTCTATGTTGCCCAGGCTGGAGTGCAGTGGCTACTCATCAGTGCCATCCCAGTATCGATCTGCATGGAAGTTTTGACCGCTCTGTTTCCAACCTGGGCTGGTTCACTCCACTTTAGGCAGCCTGGTGGTGCCCTGCTCCTAGAAGGTCACAATGTTGGTGCCGAACTTAGTATGGACACCCAACCGACACAGCACACTACAGCCCAGAACTCTTGGACTCAAGCGATTCTCCCACCTCAGGCTTCAAAGTAGCTGGGACCACAGGTGCCTGCCACCATGTCTGACATTGCTTGCAACTTGAAATCCTTGCTGTTTTGTCTTTCTAAGTAATAACTAGAGGGCAGGGTCCTAGAGGGTAAACTTTCTATGTGAATTAAATATCATTATTGGCCAGGTACAGTGGTTCACGCCTGTAATCCCAGCACTTTGGGAGGCTGAGGTGGGCGGATCACCCGAGGTCAGGAGTTTGAGGCCAGCCTGGCCAATATGGTGAAACCCTGAATATATTAAAAATACAAAAATTAGCCAGGCATGGTTGTACACATCTGTGATCCCAGCTACTTGGGAGGCTGAGGTGGGAGAATCACTTGAACCTGGGAGGTGGAGATTACAGTGAGCTGAGATGGTGCCACTGCACTCCAGCCTGGGCAACAGAGGGAGACTCTCTCTAAATAAATAAATAAAATTATTGAATCTTATCATGATCTGAAGGAACGGTGAGTCGCTTCATTCATTGCTTTACATTTTAAGACATGGTGTGGGAGCCTCAATTTCTCCCATCTTTAGCTTCCCTGATCTTAGGGCTGAGACATCCCCCACACATGGGACTGTCATGGGGTGGAGTCTGGGAGGAGGGAGAGGGAGGGTATTGTTTATTGTCTCTGGTTTAAAATAATGAATTCCCCAAGTTCTGTAGACATTCCTCAGCCTTCAGAAAGCTGGTTTCAGCAGAGCGTGCAGTACATACTGAGCCTTCATCATGCTAAAAAAGCCTGTGTAAACATGCACTGATCACCAATGGAGACTTTTGGAAGATGAATTTTAGTTCTTATGGACTTTCTGATTTGTCTCCAAGCATACTAAAAATAACTTTGCTCCTGGTCCTGTTAATGAACATAATCACAACAACATGCAGAGCATGGCTTTGGGTCATCGAAGGACGAACCTCCCAGGGAGATCCTCTCAAATACAAGTTGAATATAATTGAGAAGACATACTGGTCATTTTTTTCACCCGTGGAGGAGCAGCTTCGTAATTCAAGACCAGCTTCCCAAATTCAGTCCTTATCTCTGCCATAGCTAATTCAACTCTCATTCATTGAAAATATAGTAATATTAGTTAAAAGTTACTGGTTGCTGACAATGTGTGAAGCATGTTCTAAGCATTTTACAGCTATTAATTAATTTAATCATCACAATAAAGTTATAAGACAGGTACTATTATTGTTCCCATTTTATGAATGAGGAAACTAGGGAGAAGAGAGGTCAAGTAACTTACCCAAGGATGCACAGTGAGTGGTGGAGCCACTGGCTGCAGGGTTAGTACTTTAAATTCTTACCTTAAGCCTCTCTCAAAAAACAAGTACCAGGTGTGGTGGCTCACATCTGTAATCCCAGCACTTTGGGAGGCCAAGGTGGGTGGATCACCTGCCGTCAGGAGTTTGAGACCAGCCTGGCCAACATGGTGAAACCCCATCTCTACTAAAAACACAAAGAAAAAAAAAATTAGCTGGGCGTGGTGGCAGGCACCTGTAATCCCAGATACTTGGGAGGCTGAGGCAGGAGAATCGCTTGGAGGCAGGAGAATTGCTTGAACCCAGGAGTGGGAGATTGCAATGAGCCAAGATCGCACCACTGCACTCCAGCCTAGGTAACAGAGTGCGAGTCCATCTCAAAAAAACAAGTACCAAGCACCGTTGTACAATGGGGCAGGATCATGTCCAGAAAGTGGGGTCTCAGAGGGTCAGGCCAAACAGGCTGGAGCTTAGGTGCTTCCCATGCCTGCTGGGGACTAGAGAACAAACCAGGAGTGGAAATGGAAGCCCAATCTTGTGGACTAAGCATGGGAGATGGGAGATGAGGGTCGGGGGCACAGCTCTGCAGGCATGCAGGTCCTCTGAGGCTTTCTCCAGGAATGTGGCATGACTACCAAGGGCCCTGCCACCTTCCACCCCTGCTGCCTGCCATGGTCTCATGGCTCAGGGCTTGGAGTAGAGCCCATGAGGAGAGGGTAATTGTAAGGTCAGCTGGCCATGCCAGGGTAGGCATGGACAGTTTTCTGGAGTGTATTTGCCAATGAGAAATTATAGTCTGCTTGGAGTTCCTGCCTTCTTGGCCCTCTGGAAGCCATGCCTCTGTTCCACTGCTGAGAGATTTTGAGAAGGAGGAAAGATCACTATTACGTCTTTCCCTATTATTGTTATTAGGGGTAGAAGATTCCAGAAAGTTAGGGTTCCCAGGAGCCGTTGGTGCTGGTGGGGCTGGGTATTTCACTGTCCCTCTGTGCCCTGGGAGGCCAACCTCTGCAGAGCACATCACTTGGCTCCTTTGTGCTCTGGGTTAGCCAAAAGGAGGCATCAGTAGGAGGTTGAGGTAGGTGAGAGAGAGCCCGGGGCTGGCAGGGGCTGTGTCCCTCGGTGACTTCAGCTCCTGCCGGGTGGCCTCTCCTCATGGAGGGACTCCAGCTATCACTGGCTTCCAGCAATCCAATTTCCCCCTGGCCCCCTCAGCCTGGGGGATGAAAAAAACCGTGGTCCCTCTCTTGCTGGTCTGTGGGACCCACAAGCCTCTCAGGAGTTTGCTTAATCTCAACCACGCCTCTGTAAGTCATCTGTAAATATTAGGTTGGTGCAAAAGTAATTGGATCAACTGAATAGTTGACTAAACTCTTCAGTCGGCCCCTTCTGCATGGGCTGTGATTTCTGCCAGGTCCCTGCCCAACCTCGCCATCCTCGCCCCGTCCCCTAGGCCGTCTCCCTACCAGGTCTGCCTCTGACCTGCTATAGCTGCTTGGCCTACTCCAGGGATGCTGCCACATGCTTTGTTCTGGAACTTCTCTCCTCTGTCCTGCCACATCCTGAGTTTGTCCCTCTTCTCCCCGCTGCCACACACTTGACTGGCATTCTGCTCTGAAGTGCGTGTGCTGGTTCCCCACTCTGTTATAGCCCATGAAAGCTAGAAACATGTATGTGTTAGGCTCCTGCGATGTGCCTGGCACTATGCTACATGTGTTCATGCGTGGTATCTCATTTCATTCTCATAATTGTTGGATGAAGTAAGTGTTATACTAAGGGATGAAAAAAATAAGCTTCTGTTGTGTCATGGTTTGAGTGTGTCCCCACCAAAACTCATGTTGGCGTTTGATCCCTGAAGGGTGGGGCTGGGAGTTGGGGCCTAGTGGGAGGTGTTTGGGTTGTGGGGACGGATCCGTCTCAAATGGCTTGGGGCTGTTCTAGCTCTCTGGAGACTGGACTAGTTCTGGAGGGAATGTTCACATAAAAGTGGGCTGTTGTAAAGCCAGTGCCTCTTGCTTTTTGCCTCTTCCCATGAGCCCATTCCCCTTCCACATTTTGCCGTATTGTGATGCAGCATGAGAGCCCTCACCAGAAGCCAAGCCATCTGCTGCCCTGCTTCTTGTACTTCCCAGCCTGCAGAAGCATGAGCTACATAAACCTCTTTTCTTTAGGTATCACCTAGCCTCACGTATTGTTATCGTAACACAAAATGGACAAAGACATGTTGCTTCTGCTTAACCAGCATGATTCTCTCCTTTTCTTCTAATAACATCCCAGTTTCCTTTGGAGAACTACTCTCAGCCCTTGTGATTCAGGTGAGATCAGCCCCACCCAGCTCCAGGCCAGTCAGAGACACCATGATTGGCTCAAGTTTGTGCGAATCACCTCTGCTGGACCAGAGTTGACTTGGGTCTTTGGTTGGGATAATTAGAAAGGGGCCCTCTTTTTTCTGGGGTTGCTAAGTAAGGAGATGCTAAGCTTTGCTGGGGGGCTTGCTAACACATGGTAAGAAAACCTGTCTGGGAATGATGCCAGTCCCAGAGAGAAGCAGAGTCCAAGACTGAGACAGAGCCACGTGGTTGGATTCAGACATGCTTAAACTGGACAACCTCTTAAACTTCTGGACTGGGAGGCAAGTAAATTCCCTTTTTAATGTAAGCTAATTTGAGTTGGCCTCTATCACTTGCAACCAGACGAATTTTGAATAACGTAGCAGTTCAGTAACTTGGTTGATGTCATATATTTCATGACTGGTGGAGCTGGGAGTTAAACCCAAGTTTGCCTAAGGAACCCGAGCTCAGTCCTCCAAAGGCCCCTGAGTACACCAATGGCTGTGAGAGCTGCACATGTTCAGTGTTCCTCCCTGGTGGTTTTCATTCGGGCTTGAAGTAGGGTGAATGAAATGAACTGCTTCTTGCCTGGTTGTCTTCTTGCCTCCAAGTTGTACAATCATTGCCATGTCCATTTTTAGTGACTTCACTGGGAGTTCCACAGTCTTCCTCAAAGGAACTTGAGTTCTGTGGTGAGTTGTTTCTCATCATATATTTCCTCCTCTTCCTTAGTAATAGAACCCTGGATGTTTTGTGGGTTACACGGCTATCCATAATAAAGACCATGTTTATTCTCAATCTCCCTTGCAGTGTGGTGTGGCCATCTGATAAATTCTAACCAATAGGTTGCAAGCATAAGAAGTGTGTGCAACTCCAAGGAAGTGTCCTTAAAGAGAAAAGTATGCACATCTTCCAGAAATTACTTTTTTAATGTTGACTTGAAGACAGATGATGGGTGGACTTGAGCAGCCATGTTGGACCATGAGGAGGAAGCTGTATGTTAAGGACAGTGGAGCAACAAGATAGAAGGGGCGTAAGTCTCTTTTATCTTGATCATTAGTTACCATATAAACCCCAAATGGTCTACATTTATATTGGGAAAAATAACCTTCTCTTTCACCTATGTCACTGTTTTGGTGTTGCTGTTATTGTTGTCACTGGCAGCTGAGCCTAATCCAAACTAATACAGATCCTTTCTATAAATCAGGTCCCAGGGAAGGGCAGGAGCCTTTCCTGGTTTTGGGGGCAGATTAGCAGATGGATTCTTAATAGGATCTGGGGGCTTATGAATATCAGAGTGATGACAAAAGGTGGTTTGTTTTCTTCTTCAGAGAGTCTCGCTCTGTCACCCAGGCTGGAGTGCAATGGTGCGATCTCGGCTCACCGCAACCTTCACCTCCCAGGTACAAGTGATTCTTCTGCCCCAGCCTCCTGAGTAGCTGGGATTACAAGTTGACGTCACCATGCCCGGCTAATTTTTGTATTTTTAGTAGAGATGGGGTTTCAACATATTGGTTAGGCTGGTCTCGAACTCCTGACCTTGTGATCTGCCTTGCCTCGGCCTCCCAAAGTGCTGGGATTATAAGTGTGAGCCACCATGCCCAGCCAAAGATGGGTTTATGTGATGCTAAAGATTTATAGAGACTTATTCCAGGGGGCCTGAGGAGATTTGTATTCGTGATTTGTGTTCTTTTTCTTCAATATTACAAACCCCAGCCTCCACAAAATCTGGATCCAGCTATGGTGGAGACTGATGATTTAGTCTTGATTTGCAAGGACATGACCCAGAGACACCTCAGGATATCTGGGGGCTGGGGGAGAGTCTGACCTTGCTCAGGATATGTTCTTTTCTCTCTGTCTTATGCCCATTTACCTGCAGGTTCTCCTCCAAATCTTGTTTCCTCTAGGGAGCCTCCCCTGATGTTGGGGATCACGTCTTTCTCCCCTCACTAAGGTCCTCAGTATCTACTCATTTACTTTCCTGTTTTCAGCTGAATATTGGAGCACTGGCTTTGGAATCAGGAGATGTGGCTTGACTTTTAGCCAGCTATAAGACTTGGACCAAGTAACTGAAGCTCTCTGGTCTTCAGGCTTTTTGTCTGTAATGAGGGGATGATAGCACTTGCTTCAACTGGTTAGTGAGAGGGATTAAATTAGATCAAATATGTGTAATTGCTTTATTGATGATGAAGTGTGATACAATTAAACATATTATGGTTACTAGTATCATAGCTCTAGTCCCCAAGAGATATGCTTCTCTTTTGACTTTCATGCAAATACTGTCTGATGAACCCTACCTAATACTCAATTACTTATTACTGTATTTTGTTCTCTAATCATTTTGCATGTCAAGTTTTATTCTTCTGCGTAGATTGGTAGGACCTTATTTTATAACATTTCAAGCACCTAGAACAGGTCTGGGCACACAGAAAGCATTTTAGGTACAAAAGGGGGCATAGATTGGGTCAGAATTACTATCTAACAAAAGGTAATTTGTTGGTAAGTGTTAGTGTCTTGGGTCTAGCCCTTTGCCATGTCATTGTAGCTGATTGGACTTGGGGAGGCAGACCCACATCAATCAAGCTCACAGATGACTGATGCATACATAGGGGCCAGATGTCAGCTTATTGTTTAGAGTGGGGAACTGCTTTCTGATCACTGAAATGCTCATACATCCTGCCTAGCCCCTTCTGGGTACCTGCATGATTGGGAATCCAGGTTTGTCTGGGGAAGATTGTTTGATGAGCCTGGAACCCTGGTGTGGATAAGTGGACTCTTAAGAAAAGTGTTCAATCTTGCCTACCATGTGGCTTCATGAGTCACTCCTACCTCACAATAACGTCCATTTCTTCAGGGAGTCGGAGGTTCACAATCCCCTGACTTCAACGCCTTCTCTCCTTGAACACCAATGAATAAACAGGGTCAACTTCCCTCTCCTTAGAGTTTCCCTTCTAAGTTCCAGGCTTTCCCTTAGCAGGGTACCATATAATTGATTTTGTGTCTGCTTACTACATTACGATCACAGCCAATTCTGCTCCTCCAAGATTATATTCTGATGACTTCAATCAGTTCAACTGATGCTTGCTTCTATCTATCTATCTATCTATCTATCTATCTATCTATCTATCATCTATCAATCAATGTCTATTGCTTAGAGGTAATTTGAAATTCACAGAATTCAGCCCAGTTATGCTGAATTTCTTGCTTCTGTGCGGTTTGCTTGCGTCCTTGTGGATCTATGTGGCTTTCTGAGGATGTCAGGGAAGATCCCGGTTTAGGGGCTGCTGTTATCAATTAGGGTTTGAAGCTTCTAAACTTCCCAGTCTCTTGGCTTTCTCCTACAAGAGAGTAATCATATCAGTGTGTCATTTTTCATTTTTTTTAAAACTGGTTCAACTCTTACAAAGTAACCTGGATTTCAAATTCTTGAAGACACTCTCCTGTTGGTCTTCCCAGAATCTCTGATGCTGGGATTACCTGTGTGTGGAATAAGTGAATAATGTGAGTGGTGTTGACTGCTGGACCCCATCCTGCATCTTCCGGCCTTACCGGCAGGGACTGACTTGTTGATTTTTATTGCCACCTGTTTTCAGCCCACTTGAAATGAATCATCTGAAAATGTACTGCGGCTCTATCACCAGGCCCTAAGCCATAATCCAATGCAGTTAAAAGGCACTTTCTCTCCTGCTGAGAAATTAACACCTTCTCCTTTGTCCCAACTTTCTGGGATCATTTCCAATAGGTCCTGGCTGGGAGTTAATTAAATCTGTGTTGACACATACTCAATTTCAAGTGGCTTTGCACATACAGGAAACCTGTTGAGATTTTCCCTTTTGGGTCCAAAACCGCTGATCCATCTCTTTACCCCAGTTTTTAGGGTAAGTTTTCCACTTGCCAGGAGATGATGGAATTTAAAGTGGAAAATTTATGGGATTCCCCACTCTTTGAAAATCACAGTCTGCCACTTTCCCATAAAGGTTTCTAAATTTTAAGACCTGTCTTCTGCATAAAACTTCATATTTTCTGTTAAAACAACTGAATTTGTGATCACAGAAAGCTCTCAGAGGCAGAGCAGAGGCAAATAAGTAGGGTCAGAATTCTGAATCAGCAGCAGCTGTTTCAAGAACACAGTACTCAAAAACAGAGTCAGAAGATCTAAATGTAGGTCAAGTAATTTTTAATTCCAATTGGAGGATATTGCATATGAATAGCCAGGAGCTTTTTTTTTTTTTTCATCAAGAATTAGAGATTTGGAGATTTGAGTGGGTTACCAGAAAGTTATTAGCAGCAACATCTAGGGTCTTCTAGGTTCACCCAAGAGGCACGAGTCAGCCTCTTCTCTCTGTCTCTCTGTTAATGACCACCCTTCATCCACTCCCCCAACCTGTCCCTTTCCACACTCAGATATGTGCATGAACGCACATGATGTATGCTTACACATGTGCTGCTATGTGCTTATTTTAGCACTGTTCTTTTTTAATTTTAATTTTTTTTTGAGACAGAGTCTTGCTCTGTTGCCCCTAGAGTGCAGTGGTGTGATCTTGGCTCACTGCAACCTCTGCCTCCTGGGTTCAAGCAATTCTCATCCCTCAGCTTCCTGAGTAGCTGGGACTACAGGCATGTGGCCACCACACCTGGCTAATTTTTGTATTTTTAGTAGAGACGGGGTTTCATTATGTTGGTCAGGCTGGTCTTGAACTCCTGGCCTCAAGAGATATGCCTGCCTCGGCCTCCCAAAGTGCTGGGACTACAGGCGTGAACCACCGTTCTTGAAGCCTGTGCAGCCAGGCACAGTGGCTCACACCTGTAATTCCAGCACTTTGGGAGGCTGAGGCTGGAGGACTGGTTGAGTCCAGGAATTTGAGACCAGCCTGGGAAACATGGTAAGACCCCGTCTCTATAAATAATAAATACAGCTGGGCGCAGTGGCTCATGCCTGTACTGCCAGCACTTTGGGAGCCCAAGGTGAGTGGATTACCTGAGGTCAGGAGTTTGAGACCAGCCTGACTAGCATGGTGAAATCTTATCTCTACTACAAATACAAAAACTAGCTGGGCGTGGTGGCAGGTGCCTGTAATCCCAGCTACTTAGGAGGCTGAAGGAGGAGAATTGCTTGAACCCAGGAGGTGGAGGTTCCAGTGAGACGAAACTGCACCACTGCACTCCAGTCTGGGTGACAGAGCAAGACTCCATCTCAAAAACAAAACACAAAAAGAAAACAATTTGCCAGGCATGGTGGCACATGCCTGTAGTCCCAGCTACTTGTGAGGCTGAGGTGGGTGGATGACTTGAGCACGGAAGTTGAGGCTGCAGTGATTACACTGCTGCACTCCAACCTGGATGAAGAGGGAGACCCTGTTCCAAAATAAGAAAGCAAGCCTGTGCAGGGCACCCCTCCCACTGGGGCGGTCGTGGCTGTGGCACAGGAGACTCCTGCTGTACAGGCCATCACATAGCTAGGTTTGTCAATGCTGCTTATGTAACGGTGGGGAAGAGGTTGCAAACTGGCAGCTGTGGACTGTATTTGTTGAGCCTGTTTGGTATTTTATTTTATTTTTTACTGAGCCAACATAAAAAAATAGAATGTTTTGAATAAAAATCAGGATGTGGCTGGGCACGGTGGCTCACTCCTGTAATCTCAGCACTTTGGGAGGACAAGGCGGGCAGATCACGAGGTCAGGAGTACAAGACCAGCCTGACCAACATGGTGAAACCCTGTCCCTACTGAAAATACAAAAATTAGCTGGGTATGGTGGCGTGCGCCTGTAATCTCAGCTACTCAGGAGACTGAGGCAAGAGAGTTGCTTGAACCCGGGAGGCGGAGGTTGTAGTGAGCCAAGATCGCATCACTGCACTCCAGCCTGGGTAACAGAGCCAGATTCCGACTCAAAAAAAAAAGTCAGGATGTTGTGTTTTCCTTGAAAGCTGGGGTGCCCTGGGAACACTGCTTGGTACCCATGGGCTGTCACTGAGTGGTGCTGCCCCTTTTAGATGAAACTAGCTGGTCCAGTTGGTCAGTTCTCATGTAGCTTACTTCATGTATTTACATTTCTTGCCTTATACAAGAATTTATGGCTCCGCCACAAGGAAATGTCCACACAAATGGCTTGATTCTCTTAAATAGTATAAAATGGTTGCTCATAGCCTCTCTGGGAGGAGAAAAGCTACTAAAGTTATTCTCAGTTATTTATGTGTAAGTCTAGTGTGAGTGTGTCAGAACAACTGGCCTTACGAAAGTGAGTCATGGGTTCAGGATTTTTTGTTTTGTTTTCTTTTGGTTTTGGTGAGGGGATGGGGAAGGAAGAGAAGAGTCTAAAGTCAGGGTGGGAAAGACAAAGGGTTGCTCTGAGGCACTGGGGAAGGTGATATCAGAAGGGAGGTTCCAGCCTGGGCAGCAAGGTAAAACCCAGTTGCTACAAAAAAATACAAAAAATACTTAGTCGGGCATGGTGGTGGCCCCTGCAGTCACAGCTACACAGGAGGCTGAGGCGGCAGGGTCACTTATCTCGAGGGGCAGAAGGCAGAGGTTGCAGTGAGCCGAGATCACACCACTGCACTCCAGCGTGGGCAACAGAGCGAGACTCTGTCACAAACAAAAATAAAATAAAATAAAAATGGAGGCAGGTTGACACCTTTGCAAAAAGGACTCTGAAAAACTGTTAGGTTGTCTGGGATTAGACGAAGAGAGTTACATAAATCCATGGGTTGGTGGGCATGATTATTGAACCACTCCCTCCTGCTTAGGAGACTGAGCCCTCCTTCAAGTACAGAGTCATGGGCAGACACCCTTTTTCATTCATCTCTGTTTTCCATGTTGACATATGTATTAGTCAGTTTTCACACTGCTGATAAAGTCATAATTGCTGGAGATTGGGCAATTTACAAAAGAAAGAGGTTTTTTTTTTTTTTTTTGAGATGGGGGTCTTGCTTTGTTGCCCAGGCTAGGGTGCAGTGGTGTGATCTCAGCTCCTGCTCCCAGGTTCAAGTGATTCTCCTGCCTCAGCCTCCTTGAGTAGCTGGGATTACAGGCACATGCCACCATGCCCGGCTAATTTTTGTATTTTTAGTAGAGATGGGGTTTCACCATGTTGGTCAGGCTGATCTCGAACTCCTGACCTCGTGATCCACCTATCTCAGCCTCCCAAAGTGCTGGGATTACAGGCATGAGCCACCACACCCGGCCAAGAAAGGGGTTTAATTGGACTCACAGTTCCATGTGGCTAAGGAAGCCTCATGATCATGGCGGAAGGCAAGGAGGAACAAGTTCCATCTTACATGAATGGCAGCAGGAAAAGAGAGAATGAGGAAGGGGCAAAAATGGAAAGCCCTGGAAAAACCATCATATCTCATGAGACTTTTTCAGTATCATGAGAACAGTCTGGGGGAAACCACCCCCGGGATTCAGTTATCACCCACCAAGTCCCTCCCACAACATGTGGGAATTATGGGAGTACAATTCAAGATGAGATTTGGGTGGGGACACGGAGCCAAACCATATCAGCATAGTATCTGTCCCACACTGTGGACTCAGTAAATGTCCATGAAATGGGACTGAACAGTGTGCCTGTGCGTGTGTGCATGTGTACCTGTGTCGCATGTGTGAGCACATTGTGTGGATCTGTGTGCACAAATCTGAGTGTGAGAAAGGGCAGGTTAAGAGAGTGGGGGAAGGGTGGACATTAACAGAGAGAGAGAGAGAGAGAGAAGAGGAAGGTGTCTTGGGAGTACCCAATGCATGCCAAGAAATACAGGGCTTTTTCATTAGATGACAATGGCTCATCTAGAAATATTTCCTCTCTCTTCCCAAAGACAAGGAGTAGTAATGGTTAGTGGATTGCATTCTTGCCCCAAGGCCCAAGAATTCTCAGCGACAGCTCTGAGTAATGAAGGCTGGGGTGAGTGGCCTCATTTAGTGAATTATTCATTGGATACTCACCAACCTTCCTCTAACATCCATTTTCTTTAAACTTATCCCTGTTTCTAACGCAGAGCACAGTCAGCACGTCACACGGCACAGATGGTGAAATAAAGGCCATGGGATGGAGTGGGTAAGAACCAGAAGTCAAGCAGACTTGGGTGCAAGCCTGTCCCCTCCCCACACTCTCTCTGTGTGCCCTTAGGCAGGCTGCTTAGTCTTTCCGACCTCTGGCTTCTTTGCAGAAAATGGGGATAGTTAGTATCTACCTCTTGGGTTTAGTAAAAAGTAAACAGTGCCTGGCATTTGGTAAGTGCTTAATAGATGTTACCTATTATTATTCCAAAGTTCAAAGTTGAACAGACTTCCCAATTTGTCTCTTTCTTCCGATAATGGTTTCCTAACTTTGTGGTTTCCACAGAAGGTAATTGGCCTAGATGGTTTCAGGTGAAGTGCAGTACTGGGTTCCCCAGTGCGCAATTATTTTCCATGTTTTGGGGTGTGGACACGCAGCGGTCACCCACGAGAATATTGCAGAATGGACTTCTGTGTGTGTGCTGTGACCTTCTTTCTTTTTGAGTAAGGAGATGGCTTTGGTCCCTGTGGTGTCACACCAACTCTCAGATCACTTTCCCTGGTGAAAAGCCATCTGCTTCAGTCTTCTTTGCAGAAAGCCTCCCTGACTCCCATCGGGGTCTCCCAGGAAGCTTCTTGACCACACTGCTCAAACCTAAGCATGCTGGCTGCCCACATCACAGCAGGAGAGGTTGGCTCAAAACCTCACACCAATTTTCCCCTTCTTCTCTTTGACAAACCTAGAACTTCTCCCAAGTGTAGACAGATGCCCAAGTTTGACCTGAACTAGAGAAAATTCCTTACAGCCCAACATATGAAATCGAAGGCTCTGTCTTACTTCTCCCATCTCCTCTCCTCTACCTCCCCTTCCCAGTCACAGAAAGGGAAGATGAAATGCAGCATTAGCCCTTGTTGCTACAGCCCAGCTCCTCGGATGAGCATGTCAGGCTGGATACTGTAGCTAAACATAAATGAATGGTTATTAATGATGGTCATAATGTTTTCTAGCAGTTAGCTGGCTGGGATTGTAGGATTTTTTTTCCACTGTGTTTTGAAGGGTTAGGTTATTTAAACTTACCATCAAATAGAATCAAATCAAAGTGAGCTAATTTTTCTTAAACACTAATCATTTTAAGGCTATTGAACTAAATATAGAGGCAGTTCATTAAATCATTAAAACAGCCTGCAATAATGCTCACAAAGTCATTATGGAGCTATTCCCTAGCCAGAGAGGTAGTGTTGCCTTAAGCACAGTTTAATCAAATTAGATGGTGGGCTATGTCATGGGGTTTCTCCTATTGATATTCATTAAAAATACATGATTTATCACTAATCTCTGTGAGGTAGATCCCACTCTTCCAAATGAATTTTGTAAATGTCAAGGGGAAGAAAACAGAATGGCGTATTGTTATAATAATTTAAGAGTGGTGTGATCACATTTACATTTTATATACTATGCAATTTAGGAACAGATAATAGCTTTAACAAGGCTAAACTTTTTTCCTTAGTTAAAGTTAGAACAGAAAGGCTGAACCCTGAGGATTAGCCATTATATTTTATTGCAGAATGAGCCCCAACATTTGAATTATCTTTTAGTAGAATGATAGCTTGTCCCATTGTTCAGCTGATGCTTTTCTTAGATTCTTAGGTGGATGGATTTCTGCATAAATGTATGCTGTCCCATTCAGACAAAATAAGATTTCTGTTTTCAGATCCAGCCATGATCTGGCACATGGGAGAAGCAGTTTGTTTTCTGGCCTTTGGGTCTTCCCTGGGTGCCCACATGTCACCCTCCATGGCCCTTCGGCCTCCAGAGCTGCCCTCGAAAGCTTAGTGAAATTTGCCCAGCTCCTTCTTCCTCAGTGGACTGTAAAGGGCTGATAACAGATTAAATATTACCCCACCCAGAGGTATTTGCATTTTAACAGGGATCAAAACTGAAACTAAAGGGATTATGTCCTAATAGTAGAATTTTGAGCATCAGCCAGTGGGTGGAAGAGGATTTTCTGCTGCCAGAGGGACCTTTCCTCCGGCCTTGCAGGGAGAGGAGGATGGTCCAGGGAGGGCAAGGCCAGATTGCAGATGGGTGGACCGACACACAGTAGACCCAGGCTGCTTGTTCTCTTTTCATTTTGTGCCTTTTTTTTCTTTAAACTGTGAAATGAGCTTTCTCTGTTTCAAGAACAGGTATCTTTCTGGGGGGTACACTTTGAAATATTGATGTTGTGACTTGTCATCTAAACATTTTTTCCCCCTCAAACTGGGGACTAATGTTTGAATCTCGAATTTATAGTTTGGTTCAAAACTCTCTGTGTTGCTTATAAAGTACCCCTGAAGGAAGAGGGAGACTTTAAAAAGGTGCAGCGCCTTTTCAATATGAAAACGTGCCTGTGCTTAGCAAGACACATGAGATGTCTGTCTACACTTAAGTCGCTTAACAAAAGCTTCTCAGAATATGCAGCCAGAATGGTCAGAATCAGCAGACAGTGGTACTCGATTTGTACAAGATAGGAGGCTTTTAGTATCTTGGCTATTTAACCTAATCTAAAAAACCCCCAAAACAAAAACACACAGCCTAAATGAAATCCTACTTATTTTACTCTGCTATATTGCAGAATAATGGAATGCCCACCCCTTTCTGCACAGATCTCTAACTTGACTCTTGGCTCAGTGGGGAGCTCTCATAACCATTTCCAATGCCAAACTCAAGATGTAATAGGGACTAGCCATTAGCCACGGAATCTCCTGCCTGTAAAATAATGGAGATGTAAACAGAATGCTACTGAATTATTGGCAGGAACTGACTTAGCTTCTCAAAATAATAAATGAGGGTCCCAGCAAAACCTCTTGTTAAGTAACTGAATGGCTAATTCACCTAGGATATTGTTTCAAAATTCATTTCATTTTTGATAATTTGATGGAAAAGAAAAGCACTGTATTGGTAGTTTTCTCTTGTGCAAGGCTGCACCCAGCTAAGGGCAAGGTGCATTTATTTTGGTGATTAATAACTGCAAGTTCCGTGGCTTAATGGGAATGTGCTAGATATATTTGAAAAGATAATACCTTCTTCCCCACTTCATTCATCAGGTAAACCCCTTGATTACTTGCCTCCCAAATTTGTTCTCAGTAGAACTTAGGTTCTCCACTGACACTTTGGAAACATTATTCTTGCGTATCTGTGGTTGGAGAAGCCCGGGAGGCGCACAGTGACTGATTTCAGGTGGCCAGTGTTGACTGTGCATTGTGCAACTCACAGCTCTTCTCCAAGATGGGTAACAGGAGTCTGGGAGAAGAAACAGAAGGAAAGAGAATATTTTTTTATCTGTCCCTGTGGTCCCCTACTGTCTCACCAAGGACCACAGGGACAGCTTTTCTGCCACTCATTCAATATCCAACATCTCTCAAGGATATTGTCTTTATTTTCATAGGTTTATTAACACTCTGTTAGAAATAAGAAAACTAAACTTGGAGCTCATGGAATTAAGAGAGTTGAACAGGCACCGGTGAGCAACTCACCCTGGCTTTCTCAGGTCTGTTCTGGTTTTAGCACTGAAAACACTCAGGGAAACATCTTAGTCCTGGGCAAGCTGGAATGAATAATGACACTGAAAACTCTTCTGCACTTGTTCTCCTTAACCCCCATTTACACGACCTGGGTGAACTAAGAGTCACTCTATGATGCATATATTCCAGACCGAACATCTTCTTTAAAGCATTATACTCTTACCCTTAATAAGGTGAAACATTTAAACAGGTGTTTAAACTAGTAAAAATAAATTCTTATATTTATAACCCCTTTAATAATTAAAAAAATATTTTCAACTATTGTCCTATAATTTTCAAAACTGGAGTAATAGCCTCATTTAAACTGTAAATTCAAGATTCAAACAGCCTCCAGTTTTAGGGGAAAAAATTGTCTAGAGGACAAGTTCTTTAAAGGAAAGAAAGCTGAGGCTTCAAGCAATAGTCAGTTTTCTGTCTCTGCTCTTGTCTTGCCCCCAGGGTGATGCAGAAGCAGCCTTGCCCACTTTTCTGGGATTTGAAGAGTCTTCATTTAGCTGGTATTCACAGAGCACATGCTGCATTCTAGGGAGAGAGTAAGACAGATACAGTTTTCAAGTGTACTTGGTTGACTGTCTCCCAATGAGTCCAATTCAGAAACATACATTGCCTTAAAAGTCTCACTCTAAGGAAACCTTAAACTCTTTCCATGCTAAGCTTTAGCATTTTGGTATCTTCAAATGAGTTTCACCCAATGCATTAGTCTGTTCTCACATTGTTGTAAGGAAATACCTGAGACTGGGTGGTTTGTAAAGAAAAGAGGTTTAATTGACTCACAGTTCTATAGGCTGTACAGGCAGCAAGTCTGGGGAAGCCTCAGGAAACTTATAATCATGGTGGAAGGTTAAGGGGAAGCAAGCATGTCTTCACATGGCAGCAGGAGAGAGAGAACAAAGGAGGAAGCATGACACATTTTCAAAGAACCAGATCTCGTGAAATCTCACTCATTATCATGAGAACAGCAAAGGGGAAACCTACCCCTATGATCGAATCACCTCCCAGCAGATCCCTCCTACAACATTGGGAATTACAATTCAACATGAGATTTGGGTGGGGACACAGAGGCAGACCTTATCACTCAATAACCAAAAGAATAATTAAGTTCTCCCAGTTTTAACTGATGCCATGATCATTTGAGAGGCTGAAGATAGTGAAATGAGTCTCCTTGCAAAGTGTTTGTGGTGTGTGAGTGTGTATGTGTGTGTGTGTGTGTGTGTGTGTGTGTACATGCATTTGTGTCTTCTAATAATGCTCCTCGTTTTTACTGCCATGTCTCTGTGCACCAGAAGAGTGGTTATGGTCAATTATGTTATTGTTAAAAAGAAATCCATCTCTATATTTAATTATCATAGAACAATATAGACTCTTTGAATATGTAATAGTGTCATTACCCTTCAGATGGTCACCAGCCAGCCCTTCCCCACAATGTTGCTCAGAGTGTGAGCTCCCTGGGATGTACTTAACCTTAGCTCATATTTGCCTCTTTTTTCCTTGCTTCCCCCAAAGATTCACACATGAAGTCTCATCTCAGGCCCTAATCCCACACCCACTCTTGAGCAGGTTCCTGTCAAGTCTTGTGCGTGCCAAGGTCCTGCAGGAAGAAGACACACATACATATTATTAGCAAGAGCATCTATCAATGAGCTCTGTCCAGGTGGCAGCTCAGTAAGGACTCATGGGTGATGGAAATTGAGTTGTCAGGCTCTCTGTTCTCCTGGCTATTAATCCTTTTCTGTCGTGGTTTGAAAGACAGAATGAGGAAACCAGAAAAATAAAAAAATCAAAAAAGCTCTTCAAGCCGGGCCTTCAACTGACCAGTGATAAAGAGTGTTTCAAAAAGATGAATGACGTTAGACTTGTTTGTGCAGAATGGATGACCACTGGACCCCATGGTCTCAGAAGGCCCTTTTTTTTTGAGACAGAGTCTCACTCAGTCACCAGGCACCAGGCTGGAGTGCAGTGGCGTGACTTAAGATCACTGCAACCTCCGCCTCCCGGGTTCAAGCAATTCTCCTGCTTCAGCCTCCTTAGTAGCTGGGACTATAGGCACGCACCACCACGCCCAGCTAATCTTTCTGGATTTTTAGTAGATACGGGGTTTCACCATATTGGCCAGGATGGTCTCGATCTCTTGATCTCATGATCCACCCGCCTCGGCCTCCCAAAGTGCTGGTATTACAGGCGTGAGCCACCGTGCCCGGCCTGGAAGGCCCTTTTAAAACCGAAAGGCAGTGAGGGTTTTTCTTTTGAAAATTTTCCTTTTCCTTTTTTATCTTACTTGTACTAACCATTTTCATGGTCAACAGCACGTGTCACTTCAGGACAGCAGGGATCTGTCTTTGCAGTGCTTACTGTCAGCACGTAGCACAGTACCTAGCATTTGGTAGGTGCTCAATGCATATTTGTTGAATCAATGACTATCATAAGCTTTGGCTAAAAACAGAGTAAAGGTAATATATATTATTTAACTACCTCTGCAGTACTACACTCATTAATGCTAGACAGTAGTCTTAACTATAGCAGGTAATAGAAATTGCATCTGTGTGAAGTATGTTTAATAAAATCTTTACTGTTGGCTGGGTACATTAACCACTGTCAACACTTCTTCATTTGCACTACTTGAGCCTTGAAATTTCTTCTTCTATTCAACAAGTACAAGCATCACTAAGAGACTGGGGAGTGGGCAGGTGGATCGTGTTTAGTATTTGACTCAGCCAGGTGAGTGCCAGGCTCAGTGAAGCACAAACACAAGCTTTCTACTTCTGTCCACCAATATCAAGGGCAGTTTTGCTGAATTTCAGCTTTTTTGTTTTCACTTTGAACCCAGATAAGCTAATTTTGGGCTATGTTTATAACCTCCTGAGTTGTTTTGACTTCCAGATCAGAATTGATGGTATCACAGAAGGGGCCCTGGCCAGAGTCATCTGCACGTGTTCCATTGGTCCCTCGTGAAAATCCCAGGGACAATAGATGGATTTATTTATTTATCTCTCTCTCTTTTTCTCTCCTTCCTTTCCTTTCCTTCCTCCCTTCCCTTCCCTTCCGTTTCCTTCCCTTCCCTCCTTCCTTCCTTCCCTTCCTCCTTCCTTCCTTTCTCTTTCTCTCCCCCCCCCCCCCCCTGGACTTTTGCTCTTGTCACTCAGGCTGGAAGGCTACAGTGCAGTGGTATTATCTTGGTTCACTGCAACCTCCACCTCCTGGGTTCAAGTCATTCTCCTGCCTTAGCCTCCTGAGTAGCTGGGATTACAGGTGCCCGCCACCACGCCCAGCTAATTTTTTGTATTTTTAGTAGAGATAGGGTTTTGCTGTGTTGGGCAGGCTGGTCTCAAACTCCTGACCTCAGAAGATCCACCCGCCTTGGCCTCTCAAAGTGCTGGCATTATAGGTGTGAGCCCTGCACCCAGCCAGGACAATGGCTTTCTAACATCAAGCATAAGAGATATCTCATTTCTGTTCCAGGACTGGGTCCTTTCAGAACACAGCCTACAGTGCTGCATGTCATAGTTCCTGCTTTCCTTACATGGAGGCATAAGATGCAGTGAAGAGAAGGTGGGAGGTGGATTACTCAAGGGAAGGAGCAGCTGTAAAATGAAAATGGAAGGAAGAATTAAATGTAACTTAAATAACAGAGGGAAGGAGAACCCAATGCAGGGGGTTCAGCTTCTGTAAAACTAAACAGAGGTATAGAAAGTTCAGTTGACCCAACACCACTAAGGCCCACTTGGAGCTGTCTTCAGTGCAGTGTATACAAATGCCATTCTGAATTGTGTCTTTTCTTATCACCAACATCCTCATGCAGGACACAAAGACTTCTATCAAGTTTGAGACTGGGCCGGATCTGCCTACAAAGAAAGAGAGTTACTTCTATGTTCCAACTGATGAGACAGCACTGTCAGGAGATGTGAAAATAAATCGCAGTACTCAAAGGCACATAAGCCAAAGAGAATCATGGCACCCATGATTCTCTAAGAAGTCATCAGGTTGTGGCTGCTTTAAGTCTCCTTTCTCACAAGAGAAGCCAAGGTACAATGGTGGAAACTTGGCTTTTCCAGAAAGTCTCAAAAGTTTCTCTCTTACCCCTTTAAGAATAAATGCTAGCCAAGTGCAGTGTCTATGTCTGTAATCCAGCACTTTGGGAGGCCGAGGTGGGTGGATTGTCTGAGGTCAGGAGTTTGAGACCAGCCTGACCAATATGGTGAAATCACGTCTCTACTAAAAATACAAAGATTAGCCAGGCATGATGGCATGTGCCTGTAGTCCCAGCTACTTGGGAGGCTGACGCAGGAGAATTGCTTGAACCTGGGAGACAGAGGTTGAAGTGAGCCAAGATCATGCCATTGTACTCTAGCCTGGGCAACAGAGCAAGACTCCGTCTCAAAAAAAAAATAAATAAAAAAATAAGAAGTTAATAGATACATTTTTTGTAATCATTAAACATCTTAGTTCATAAATATTTTTTCCTTCTGCTCCTCAAAGCTGAATGAGAATAAATGCAATCAGGTCCATGTTCTTGAACTTTGACACTAAAAATGAATGCATAGTCTTTCCATGGTAGATTTCCTTTCTTCTTTTCTAAATATATTTCCCTGAAGATGGGAGAAGAATGTGTCATCTGTTGAAATAGACTTGTTTGCTCTACAAAGTTGGTCACAGAGAGTAATTCAAATACACTATTTTTTTTTTTTTTTTGAGACAATCTCACTCTATTGCCCAGGCTGGAGTGCAGTGGCATGTCTCAGCTCACTGCAACTTCCATCTCCCAGATTCAAGCAATTCTCCTACCTCAGCCTCCAGAGTAGCTGGGATTACAGGTGCGCGCCACCGCGCCTGGCTAATTTTTTTAAGTAGAGACAAAGTTTCACGATGTTTATCAGGCTGGTCTTGATCTCCAGACCTCGTGATCTGCCCGCTTTGGCTTCCCAAAGTGCTGGGATTACAGGCATGAGCCACCTTGCCCGGGCAAAATACACTAAAGTCGACATATAAGAACTATTTTTTATTAATGTGTCTAAAATATGTTTTGTCTTTCTACAGTATGAGGAAGAAAAATTGGTGTGAGAATGATAAGAATAGTGTAAACCCACTTTGAACTGTAACAATTGTACGTACATTTAGAATTAGGGAAATGGTCTATACCAAAAAAGGTGTGGATGGTGATTATCTGGGTGCATGGGATCATGAGTGTTTTCTGATTTCTTACTTTCTTGTCTTCTCTTTCTCGAATGCATATCAATTGCTCTTATGATAAAAAGACATAAAGATTGTTAAAAATAAGCATTTACATTCTGCAGCCATTGTGGATTTGATACATATGTGTTTTCTTGGCTTACCTCCTGAAGTTCTTTGGGTATTACCAGACTTTCCGTCTGCCCCATTTTCCAGTTATAGTGGCTTCCAGCACTCAGGTGCTTCTGGAGAAGAGGAGGACGAGGGTCTCTAGAAGGGAGAAGCTGGCCTGGGACATGGGTTGACAGAGTTCCCTTTGTGCCCTCTTTTGCTATTGTTGATAAAAAAGATTAAAAAACTAAATCCTGTCTCTCTTTCAAAACTTAACCCAGATCCCTTTTTCTTCCTTCTCTTTCTCTTTCTTTCCTTTATTGTTCTCCTCTGAAACTGAAACTTCTTTAGCATAGGCCCTTCTCTTTGTTTGCTGCCATGGTGCTTGGTACAAGGCGGGTGCACAATAAGTGCTTGTTGAATCAAAGCCTAGAGAAGCTAAGTGATTTACCCAAGCTCAGGCCTAGAATTCAGGCTAAATCCGAAAGCCTACTGGCTACGGGAAGCACAAACCTTCTGTGGCAAACCAGAAGGAATGTTGGTGTCTCAAGCAGGAGGGCCCTGTTAATGAACTGACAAGGATATGGGTGATGTTACATAAGTCACCTGGATAGGGACAGACATAAAGGAGGTAAAGGTGGGAATCAACTTGATATCCTTTGGTGCATGTTTGCTGAAGCTCTTTATTACTTCTTCATGGCATTACTATTTAAGAAAAATAATTTTTAAAATAGAGACAAGGTCTTGCTATGTTGCCCAGGCTAGTCTCGAACTCCTAATCTCATGTGATCCTCTCACCTCAGTCTCCCAAAGTGCTAGGATTACAGGCATGAGCCACCATGCCTGGCCAGCGTTACTACTTTTAGTCACTGTTTTCAACTTCTCACAAGTAAGACGGACCAAATCTTTGTAAAAAGTGCAGGTACAGCTGGTATTATACTTTTGTGGAGGCCATTCTTGACACATTTATTCAGAAGGAAAAAAGGTAAATTTATTTATATTAAAATCCCAGTGAACTTGTTTCCATTAAAGGCTCCCAAGAAACAAAGCACCAAGCCTGAAAGCAACGGAGTCCAGATGAGAGGTTTCTTCCCACTGAAACATCTACCCCATGAGCCAACCCATGCAGCCTCCAGATCCAGGAGGGCAGACAAAAAATCATTTTGTTGGATAAAAGTATTCATAGTAATTGCCTTCTCTGGAAATGGAAGAATTTCATTTTTCCATCTGACAAACAGAGAACCTGTTTTCAGTGGAGACACTGGAGTTAATCATCCCAGGATAATGGTTACTTTTGACCAAAGACATAGCCCCAGGAGTGAGGGCTTCATTCCCTTCAAATGTTGATCAGGTCTGAATCTTCGGGATGGTTGTGACATATTCTGTTTCTGTAACTCCCTTTAAGGAAAGCATCCTATAATTTTTAGCCACTTCTTGTAGTTGCTGCTGATGGTGATTTGTATCTCCACTAGAACCATGCTGGGCGGAATTGACCCTTTGCAAGCATTTCTCCATGACACAATGAATAAGAAAATAGAGGGATGGGAAAAGGCGAAAGCCAGCAAGCAAAGAGGAGGCAGGAGATACCGGTGGGGTGATGGAGCCAAGAGGAATTGGCCTCTCTCAGCAATTTGACCCTCACATGCCTTTGCACCCACATTCAATTTGTTTTATTAAAGACATGTTGCTTTGAAAGTCTTACCTGTGCAGCTGGGTTTAGAGACACGAAAGTGCTCCAGGCATGACAATAATTTGACTTCCCTTCAAACCAGTCTTTTTTTAAAATTGCTTAGCTTGTATTTAACAGGATATGGAAAATATTGATTTCCTAGAAATGCAAATTATGGTCACAGGCTAATTTTTTTACTAAATGTACTTCTGGGTGAAGTAGCAACAATGTTCTGAAAGCAACGCAGCATAACGTTTCTTATCCTTCTGTTCTTGTCCCCTTTTCAGAATGTTTTTTCTTTTGAGATGGAGTCTCGCTCTCTTGCTGAGGCTGGAGTGCAGTGGTGCAATCTCAGCTCACTGCAACCTCTGCCTCCTGGGTTCAAGCAATTCTCCTCCCTTAGCCTCCTGAGTAGCTAGGATTTGCAGGCACGCACCACCATACCTAGCTAATTTTTTTATTTTCAGTAGAGATGGGATTTTACCATGTTGGCCAGGGCTGATCTCAAGCTCCTGACCTCAAGTGATCCACTGGCCTTGTCCTCCCAAAGTGCTGGGATTGTAGGCATAAGCCACTGCGCCTGACCAGATTGTAGCACTTGTTCCTGATAGTCACACTGTGCTTAGCATTATGCAGTTTCAGAGTTTCACTGATGGCCGCTGTGAGCTGGCTGACTCTAGGGCTGGAGTCTCTGTTGGTGTGCAGCTTGCACATGAGTGGTGCAAAAATACTCAAGAAGACAGCTTTGGTCAGGAGCATTGCTGTTTATTTTTTTTCAAAGCTTTGTATTTTGAAATAATTACAAACTCAAGAATCTGCAAAACAGTAAAATAATTCTGTGTACTCTTCAGCCACCTTCCCCCAAAGGTGACATTGTATTTTTTATTAATTAAAAAAATATATATATATATATTTTTTGAGACGGAGTTTCGCTCTTGTTACCCAGGCTACAGTGCAATGGCGCGATCTTGGCTCACTGCAACCTCCGCCTCCTGGGTTCAGACAATTCTCCTGCCTCAGCCTCCCAAGTAGCCGGGACTACAGGCACGCGCCACCATGCCCAGCTAATTTTTTGTATTTTTAGTAGAGACGGGGTTTCACCATGTTGACCAGGATGGTCTCGATCTCTTGACCTCGTGATCCACCCGCCTCGGCCTCCCAAAGCGCTGGGATTACAGAAAATATATTTTTTAATCAGAGTCTCATTCTGTCACCTAGGCTCGAGGGTGATGGTGTGATCATGGCACACTGCAGCCTTAACTCCTGGGCTCAAGCAATCCTCTCACCTCGGCCTCCTGAGTAGCTGGGACTATAAGAACACACTACCATGTCCAGCAAATTTTTAAGTTTTTTAAAGAGGCAGGGTCTCACTATGTGTCCCTGAGTGGTCTTGAACTCCTGGGCTCAGGTAATCTGCCCACCTCTGCCTCGAAAGTGCTAGAATTATAGGCGTGAGCCACCCTGCCCAGCCCAAGGTGACATCTTATACAGCTGAAGTGTTATATCAAAGCCAAGAAGTTGACATTAGCACATTTCTGTTAACTAGAGATAGACCTTATTCAGTTTTCACCATGTTTTAAACCTGCACTCCTTGGAACGTGTGTGTATAGTTCAATGGACTTTTGTTCCATGTATAGGTTTGTGTAACCACCACTATGATCAACACATGGAGCTGTTCCATCACCATAAACAACTTCCACATACTACCAGGATTTTTTTTTTAAATTTCCATTCTAAACGACTCTGCTACACCACTCCAGATCTGTTTCTGAAGGAAAAGAACTATATTGGTTTGCTAGGGCTGCCTTAACAAAGTACCACAAACTGGATGGCATAAACAGTAGAAATTTACGGTCTTATAGTTCTGGAAGCTAGAAATCCACCATCAAGCTGTTGGGAGGGTTGTTGATTTCTTCTCAGGGATGTGGGGGAGGCTCTGTTCCTTGACTCTGTCCTAGCTTCGGTGGTTGCTGACGATCTTTGGCGTTCTTTGACTTGTAGAGATGTCTCAGTCCAATCTCTGCCTTCATCTTCCTTCATCTTCTTTTTTTTTTTTTTTTTTTGAGATGGACTTGCTCTGTCACCCAGGCTGGAGTGCAGTGCCGTGATTTCAGCTCACTACAACCTGCGTTTCCTGGGTTCAAGTGATTCTCCTGCCTCAGCCTCCAGAATAGCTGGGATTATAGGTACCCGCCACTGCGCTGGGATAATTTTTGTATTTTTAGTAGGGACGGGGTTTCACCATCTTGGCCAGGCTGGTCTTGGACTCCTGACCTTGTGATCCACCTGCCTCGGCCTCCCGAAGTGCTGGGATTACAGGCATGAGCCACTGTGCCCGGTCTCTGCCTTCATCTTCATGTGGCCTTCTTCCTCTGTGTACGTCTGTGTCCAAATTTCCCTTCATCCCCTCTCGACCCTTTTTTTTAGATGGCGTCTCACTCTGTCTCCAAGGCTGGAGTGCAGTGGCATGATCTTGGCTCGCTGCAACCTCTGCCTCCCGGGCTCAAGCAATTCTCTTACCTCAGTCTCCTGAGTAGCTGGGGCTACAAGTGTGCACTACCATGCCCGGCTAATTTTTGTATTTTTAGTAGAGACAGGGTTTCACCACGTTGGTCAGGCTGGTGTCAAACTCCTGACCCCAAGTGATCCACCCACCTCAGCCTCCCAAATGCTGGGATTACAGGCGTGTACCATAGTACCTGGCCCCAAATTTCACCCTTTTATAAGGACACCAGTCATTCTGGATTAGCGCTCAGCCTAATAACCTCATTTTAACTTGATTACCTCCAGATAGGAGAAAGCCCTATATCCAAATAAGGTCCATTCTGAGATTCTGGGAATTAAGACTTCAAATACATTTTGGGGGAGACACAGTTCAACCCGTAACAAAGACTAATTACATTGCTTCAAGTTACCATGAGTTCTGGGTGAAGTCCACGTTAACTGATGTCACATTTCCAGGTTGCTCTGGAATGTTTTAATGCCCTGTTTAGATTTGAGCCTAGATGACTGCCTGAAAGGTCTGGGTTTAACTATCTCAATGAGTGGATTCTCTGGGATCTAAGAAAATTCCCAACACTTCAATAAATGAAAAGAATACAGGGACAATGGATGTACATATTTGGGAACTCAATAGCCTATAGAAAATTTCCATACTGGATGGTGGGTTTTCACCAAGCATGAAGTGACCACAGGTTATTTCTATATTTTATATTTTTGTATTTCCTAGATAACTTTTTTTTTTTTTTTTGAGAAGGAGTCTCATTCGGTCACCTGGGCTGCAGTGTAATGGCACAATCTTGGCTCACTGCAATCTCTGCCTCCCGGGTTCAAGTGATTCCCCTGCCTCAACCTCCTGAGTAGCTGGGATTACAGGTGCCTGCCACCACGCTCAGCTAATTTTTGTGTTTTCAGTAGAGATGGAGTTTTACCATGTTGGCCAGGCTGGTCTCAGACTCCTGACCTCAGGTGATCTGCCTACCGTGACCTCCCAAAGTGCTGGGATTTACAGGCATCAGCCACTGTGTCCAGCCCTAGACACCTTTTTAAAAAAGAAAACACTCTTAACAATAAAGAAAATGAACAATTCAATTAAAAAATGGGAAAAGGAACTTGAATAGGCATTTCTTCAAAGAAGATAATCCAAATGGCCAATAAACACATGAAAAGGTGCTCAACATCATTAGTCATTAGAGAAATGCAAATTGAAACTACAATGAGATACCATTTCATACTTACTAGGGTGGCTATGATAATATTTTTTTCAAAAAAGAAAATAACAAGTATTGGTGAGGATGTGGAGAAATTGGAAGCCTCGTGTGTTGCCGGAGAGAATGTAAAATGGTGTAGCCACTGTGGAAAAGAGTTGGCAGATCCTCAAACACTTAAACATAGAATTACCATACGACCCAGCAATTCTACTCCTAGATATATAGCCAAAGAATTGAAAGCAGGGATTCAAACACATACTTGTACACCAGTGCTCATAGCAGCATTATTCGCAATAGGTAAAAGAGGAAATAACCCCAATGTCTGTCAATAGACAAATAAACAAAATGTGGTATATATGCACAATGAAATGCTATTTGGCCATAAAAGTGAATAAAATTTTGATATATGATATAACATAGGTGGGCCTTGAAAACATAATACTCAGTAAAATAAGCCAGGCATAGAAGGCCAGATAATATATGATTCTACTTATGTCAGATTCCTAGAACAGGCAAATTCACAGACACAGAAAGTAGAATAGAGGTTACCAGGGCTAGGGAGAAGTAGGAAAGGGAAGTCACTGTTTATGTTGGGGATAATGAGAAAGTTTTGGGTATAGATAATGATGATGGGTGCACAGGCTTGTGAATATATTTAATGGCATTGTATTACACACTTACAAATGGGTTAAAATAGTAAATACAGTCATGCATTGCTTAAGCTCCAACTCTGTGTAGCATGTGACCATAGCGAATACTGCAGGCAACTGTAACACAACGGTAAGTATTTGTGTATGTAAATACATCTAAACATTCAAAAGGTACAGTAAAAATGTGGTATAAAAGATAAAAAATAGTACAGCTCTATAGGGCACTTACCATGAATGGAGCTTGCAGGATTAGAAGTTGTCTGGGTAAGTCGCTGAGTGAGTGGTGACTGAAAGTGAAGGCCTACGATAAAAAGTGTAAAAACAGTACACTTTGGCTACATTAAATTTTTAAAATTTTTCTTCGTTCAGACAGGCATGGTGGCTCACGCCTGTTACTTAGCACTTTGGGAGGCTGAGGCAAGCTGATCACTTAAGGTCAGGAGTTTGAGACCAGCCTGGCTAACATGGTGAAACCCTGTCTCTACTAAAAATACAAAAAAAAAAAAAAAAAAAAATTAGCTGGGTATGGTGGTATGTACCTGTGGTCCCAGCTACTGGGAAGGCTGAGGCACGAGAATTGCTTGACGCTGGGAGGCGGAGGTTGCAGTGAGCTGAGATTGCACTACTGCACTCCAGCAAGATTCCATCTCAAAAAATAAATATAATTTCTTTCTCCAATAAATTAACCTTAGCTTGCTGTAACTTTTTTTACTTTATAAACTTTTTAATTTAAAAAGCATTTTGATTGTTTTATAATAATAGTTTAAAACACGAATACATTGTACAGCTGTACAAAAATATTTCCTTGTTTTTTTTGAGTTGGAATCTTGCACTGTCACTTAGGCTGGAGGGCAATGGCACAATCTCGGCTCACTGCAACCTCCGCCTCCGGGTTCAAATGATTCTCCTGTCTCAGCCTCCCGAGTAGCTGGGATTACAGATGCCCGCCACCACACCCAGCGAATTTTTTGTATTTTTAGTAGAGATGGGGTTTCACTACGTTGGCCAGGCTGGTCTTGAGCTCCTGACCTCGTGATCTGCCCGCTTTGGCCTCCCAAAGTGCTGGGATTGCAGTCATGAGCCACTGTGCTTAGCTGGCATTTTGTTACAGCAGCCCAAATGAACTAAATGCACACCTGAACTCTACTTACCTCCTTTAGAACCTGGAATGATCAATTATCCCCTCACTCTCCTGTACACCGACTTCTGTTTATCATTCTTTCTATGGACACTTTTAGATGCTCAAATCTCTCTCGTCTTAGAAACAGCTCCCCATTGGCCACATGTCCTTTCCAGTACTGCTCCTCTTGCTTCCCTGCCTCAGCCAAGCTTGTTGAAAGAATTGTTCATGCCGGCAGTGCACATGCATGGTAGGTTCCTCTCTCCCTACCTCTTTGCTCTCCGCTGACTGCTCACTCCATTGTCTGGCTTCCTTCTGCATCACTCGACTGAAACCGCTGCTACTACTGTCACTAACAACCTCTTTGTAGCTGTCATAACAAATATTGATCAGTTTTCTTACTTGACTATCCTTGAGTTTTCTTTTAAGTGGATTTATTGAGATATAATTCACACAGTATGTAACACACTCATTTAAACTGAACAATGAGTATATTCGCATTTTAATATATTCACAGAGTTGTACACCCATCCCAATCTATTTTCTTTAATTATTGTCTATATATTTTTAAATTTCGGCAAAATACACAAAACTTGAAATTTACCATTTTTTTTTTAGATGGTATCTCACTCTTGTTGCCCAGGATGGAGGGAAATGGCACGATCTCAGTTCACTGCAACCTCCGCCTCCCAGGTTCAAGTGATTCTCCTGCCTTAGCCTCCCTAGTAACTGGGATTACAAGTGCATGCCGTCACACTTGGATAATTTTTTTTTTTTTAATTTTTAGCAGAGACAGGCTTTCACCATGCTGGCCAGGCTGGGCTTGAACTCCTGACTTCAAGTGATCGACCTGCCAAGGCCTCCCAAAGTGCTGGGATTACACTATTCTGACAAACACTATTCTGCTTTTTGATTCTATGAATCTGACTACTGTAGGCACCTCAAGTAAGTGGGATCATACAGTATTTGTCCTTTTGTGACTGGCTTATTTCATTTAGCGTAATGTCCATAAGGTAGGTTCATCCCTGTTATAGCATGCGTCAGAATTTCCTTCCTTTTTAGGGCTGAGTAATATTCCATTGTGTGTGTGTGTGTGTGTGTGTGTGTGTGTGTGTGTGGTGTGTGCATCACAGTTTGTTTATCCATTTGTCCATTGATAGCACTTGAGTTGTTTCCACCTTTTGGCTATTGTGTAAAAAGCTGTTATGAACACTGATGTACAAGTATCTCTTTAAGTTGCATCTTTCAATTATTTTGTGTGTATACCTTGAACTGGAATTGTTAGATCATAGAATTCCTTTTCTTTTTCTTTCTTTTTTTTTTTCAGACAGGGTCTTGCTGCGTTTTCCAGGTTGGTTTTGAACTCCTGGCCTCAAGCAATCCTCCCACTTAGGCCTCCCAAAATGCTGGGATTATAGGTATAAGCCAACACACCTGGACAATAATTCTATTTTTAATTTTTTGAGAAACCGCTATGCTGTTTACCACAGATACTGCACCATTTTATATTCCCACCAATGGTGCACAAATATTTCAATTTTTCTACATTTTTGCAAACATTTATTTTCTATTCCTTAAAAATAGTAGCCATCCTAATGGGTGTGAGGTGGTATCCCATTGTGATTTTGATTTGCATCTTCCTAATGACTAGCGATGTTGAGTATATTTTAATTTGCTTATTGGCCATTTGTATACGTTCTTTGGAAAAATAATTCAAGTCCTTTGCTCATTTTTGAATTTTGTTTTGCTGTTCATTTGTAGGAATTCTGTATACATTCTAGATATTAATCACCACAATTAATTTTAGAACATTTTCATTACTCCAGAAAGAAAACTCACACCCCTTAGCCACCCCTCAAGCCCCCATTCCCTTCCCTTGGATTTTTGACACTGATGACGCCGAATGCCTTCTCGAAGCACTCTCTTGCTTTGGCTTCTAGAGAATTATCCTCTTCTGGTTTCTTCCTACTTCTCCAGTCACACCTTTGCTTCATTCCCTCTGCTATCTATTAATCTCTGGCATTCTGTAGGATTCCATCCTTGGCCTTCTTCTCTTCTTACTCTCTATTCTCCCTAGATGATCTGGCTTATTTTTATGATTTCTATGATGACTCTTAAATCTCTATTTCCAGTCCACATCCAATCCACCTCCACTTCTGACTGGCTCCACCTCTTTCATAACCCTGAATTCATGAGCTTTTCTCCAGTTCTCAACTGCTGTCATCCTCTATCTCTTGCCTGGGTTACCCTACAGCCTCCTAACTGGTCTCCCTACCTCTAGTCTTGCCTCCTTCAAATACGCATAGTTTTCAGAGAGATTTTCCACCTGTGAAGCTAACTATGGTTCCCAGTCCCTTCAGTGTGGCTTCTCTTGCTGCAGGGTCTCTATAGGCAGTTCCTTCTGCTTGAACACTCCTCTGAACCCTTTCCACATGCCTGGTTGACTTGCCCTTCCTGTATCAACTGAGACCTCACATCCTCCAGAAAGGGAAGGAAGTGCTCTACTGCCCATAGATGGGAGCAGCCCATGTAGCTGCCCCAAGCACCCTGTGGTCCTGCTCATACCCTAATTATCTGCTCATCTTTCTACACGTCCCACCAGGGTGCAAGGTCTCTATGTGGCTTGCCTGGCACACAGTAGGTACTCACCATCTATTGGCTCTGTGAATTTGTGATTATCTGTTGTTTAGCATAAATGGGGAGTGTTGCTCTGGAACTTGGTGGAGAAGATCAGGTTGGAGATTTAAAAGGAAATTTGAGAACTAGCTGTATGCAGGAGACAGTGGAGGCCTTGGATGGCAACCTTATTTTATTTGAATTTTTAAGCAGATTGCGAAGAATTCTTGTATGTCTCTGTCTTCAAAATCTCTGTTTGTGTTTTAAGCCATGAGCCATTAATAAATATTTAGGCAGCTCTGGACAATCCCATTTCTGACTTGAACTTGTTTTGTGCTGGAACTTATTTTAAGAAGGTCCATATCAGTCCGCTTCATGCTCTGCAAAATCACCTCTGCCTGTTGTCCTTTTTGTCACTGGCTTTTGGAGGGATGGCGGTAACTCCCTAGCTGAATGCTATCTGAATTCTTTGGATCACATCAGAAAATGGTTGAATTTCAGTCTCCAATTATTTCAAACTTATTCATGCGTGAGCTACTTGAACATAGCCAGGGACCAGATTGATTTGGGATATTATACTATTATTTCCATAACATAATATCTCCTTACATGGTTACAACCAAGAAGTATGATGATGGGATTAAGTGCTCACTAGGTATATTTAGTCCCTGTGACTCATTTAGTCCACACAGCAACCCTAAGAGGTAGAGATCATGATGTCCACTTTACCATTGTGGCTACTGAGAGCTAGAGAAATTATGCAGTTTGCCTGAGGTCACTCAGTTTGTAAATAGTGGAGCCAGTATTTAAACCTAGGGTGGTTGGACTCAGTCTGCAATGTCAAAAGCCCTGTACTGGGATGCTCTGAAAAGGTACCCTGAATCCAGTCCTGGCTCCCTGGTGTCTAAAGAAGGCACGGATAAAACCCCATAGTGACAAAAGCATGGCAAACACACGCACTCCTAATTCATGATAGGCTTCTACTTCCATCAGCGCTTTTAATCTCTACAAGAACCTCAAGTGTGCATGGACGGGGCCACTATCCCCATTTTAGAGATGAAGGCACTGAGCCGGAGACAGGTTAAGCGACTTGCCCACTGTCTCACAGCGAGGCAGCAGCGCGGCTATTAGAACCCAGGTCTCCTGGCTTTTAGTTAAAAAGCTTTTTTCCATTACAGCACAACCTTGTGGCTTTCAGCTTTCAGACTCTGATTGAACAGCGGCATACGAATTAACTGAGGTTACTATATTATCTCCTAAAATGACGGCTTCCCATTAAAAAAAAAAAAAAGAACAGCAAAAATTCACCAGTGGAACATGTGCAAAATACATTTTCACAAGGTCATTTTTACCCAGAGCTGTTTTAAAAAATTGTTATTCTCCAGTTGGGCTTTTGGTCCATGATCCCATGGTGTGTGCAGTTAAATTGCAATTTAAAAATTTAAACAAACAATGTTTCAGAATTGATTTTTGGTTAATAGTCCTGGTTTGGGAAGATGGTGAGTTTGGAAGATGTGTATTAAAAGGAACTGTGAAATTGACCAACACAGTTAAGGAATTTAAAGATGTTGATCTGGATAAGAACAATTCAAGAAGATATAGCAGCAGTTGGGTTTAGTGGACCTGCATGACAGCACCATTAGCACTGCATGTTGGTAATGTGTCTTCCTCAGTATCTAAGTGCATGATGGATTGCCATGGGGACAGTAACAGTATACACACTTAGCATGTTTGTTGGGATTTGTGTTGGTTTTATATGTGTGTGTGTGTGTGTATATGTGTGCTTATATATATATTTTTACATTTTTATTTATTTATTTATTTTTGAGACAAGTTCTTGCTCTGTTGCCAAGGCTGGAGTACAGTGGTGTGATCCTAGCCTACTGCAAACTTGGACACCTGGGTTCAAGGGATTCTCCTGCCCTGGCCTCCCAAAGTGTTGGGATTACAGGCCTGAACCACCATGCCTTGCCATAATTTTAGCTGTGTCTTTAAAACACCTACAGATATATGTATTAGATCATAATTCAAGATATTATTTGGGGTCTTACTCTGTTTTGCATCTGGATTTGTGATGTTATGTGAGTCTGTGAGATTTGGGGGTATAGAAGCTGCTTCAGGGAGGCAGCAGGAGCTGCCCAGGGTGACTGTCTACCTGCCCACTGCTCTTTGGGGAGCTGGAGCCCTCACTTCATCCATAAAGGTGCTTAGGGGATTCCCAGTTTCTGAGCCTCCTAGAGATCCAAGAAGCAGATGTTAGAGAGGGAAGCCCCGCCTACCTTTCCGGCTTTGTTCCCAGGCCAAATAAAATCAGAAAAATCTTTCTATTTTGAGAAAAGCAACTTATTCTGGACTCATGTTTTCTCCCACACTTGGGCAGGTGAGATAATCTTAATGCAGTTTTATCAGCCTTAACTCTTGAATTCTTGGCTGCTAAACTTAAAAAACAACAACAACAACAACAAAAAACTCAAAGAAGCGTAACCCCCAAATTTCCATACCAAAGAGCAATAGACTCTTATTGGAAGCCTTTATCTCTTTTGTGGTGTTGCTTGTCTCATATTCTGTAACAGAATGGTGAGAAAATCAGCTATACGAGGAGAAAATGCTGCGAAGACAGAAATTTAAAACTAACTCGCTGATAACAATGAAGCAATACACATATGTTCCTTTTATCCTCTTTCTTTAGCAAATATGTTGAGAAGGAAAAATGTCTTACTTGAAACAATCTTTCACATCTTCATCGTGGAAACTCAAATTGACTTTACAATGTTGGCTGCAGACTGGTTTTGCTTTTAGTTTTTGCTTAAGTTCTTAAGAAATACTTTTCAAGATGAACTAAAATACAAAACAAGGAAAATTAAAAGGTACATGTAGGAATGTGGAACACAAACCAGGGTTCATGTCTAGCTAGAAATCCATAGGTGTTTGTGTGTGGTGGAAGTTTTTCTGAAAGTTCCAAAGGTCACCAGATGTGAAGGGAAGTCTGCAGTTACAATTTCACGTCTGTGCTTATGTGCTCTGTGATAAATCACATTTATCTCTCTGAACATTTCAGCCACTTGTTATCATTTTTCAATTATTTTTACTCTGTTCGAGGAGGCTTTCTCTGGGATAATTTGTCTCCTAAATCTCCTGTTTTTTATTTGCCCCCAGTGAGAGAAGCAGGAAGTACAAGGCAGGTCTTGGAAAAGAAGTTGGCTATTCCCCACGAAACTCTGAGCAACTCTTAACTTCCGCCCTACAAGAATTTTTTTTTTAACCTACCCAGAGAATGGGCAAAAATTCAATGAATCAAAGGATAGGAATATGAGTTCAAAATGTGAGAATCTTCCTGAATAGTTTATACTTGGGGAAGAATTAAATATGTCCAAAAAACCCTGTAATAAAAGAGAAATACACAGGGCTTATTTAAAATTTATATTTGTAATTTTTCTAATGATTCACGAGATTTAATTTCTATCTTAAAATATTTATATGAAACTCACTTCTATCTAATTTGTGAATATCGCTATTGTCACACTTAATATGTAGCAGATTAGCCAACTCTACCAAAAGTGGTAAAGTAAGGATAAAATGAGACGTCCATAGGGCTGCTGTGAGGATTAAGCTGCATGAAATTCTTAGAACAGGGCCCGGCATAGTGTAAAGTGTTCAATATTTGTTTATTGTTATTATTATTACTTCTGAATATATCTTCATATTTATTTTTCACACAATTGGGATCAAGTTATACACTCTCTTTTAACACCTACAATCCTTTTACATAACAGCTTGCAGACAGCTTTTTATGTTAATAGCTATAAATATATTTTTAAAAGAAAGAAAAAATGGACTGTACTAGTTATTTGTTGGACTCAACTACTCTAGAAAATGAACCCTACAAATTCACCAGGTCATGCTCTAGATTCCCTTCATGATTTAGTATTTCAAAGACAGCAAAATCAATAACATCCAGATTCTGTGAGCTGACTTGGCAACCAGACCCCCAGCAAACGGAGGTGGTTTGGTCCACAGGAGCCCCGAGTGACTCATGTACATCAAGGCAGGCTCCAGAGCCCCTGGAAGCCCAGTGGTATCCCAGGGTGGGAACGTGGTGGAATTACTTCTCATGCAGAATCAAAATTTTATTATTGTTTGGGGACTTGAGATCCAATCAGGTTTCCTCCACAGGTATAAGCTGGTTCCCACTTATTGAACTAAGAGAATCTAGAAGCCTGCTGGCCCTGCTGCCTGTCCTGTCACTGGTTTCGATCTGAACGCCTTCCTTGGGGGAGCCTATGGTGAGGGGAAAGGGAACTGACCACATGCCTGATGATATTCACCTTCTGATCTGGGTTAAATGATGTCCCTCAAAAGTTAGTTCATGCACAGCTGGCACCTGTGAATGGGACCTAATTTGGAAATAGTGTCTTTGCAGATGTAATCAAATAAAGATGAGGTCATATTGGATTCAGTTGGGCCCCAAATCCAATGGGACTGGAGTCTCTATAAGATGGAAATTTGGACACAGACACACAGGGAGAATGCCATCCTACAATGACGGCAGAGATCGAAGTTACGCTGCTCCAGGCTAACGAATTCCAGAGATTGCCAGCAACCACCAGAAGCCAGGGGAGAGGCATGAACACACTCTCCTTTTGAGGCCCCAAGAAGGAGCCAACCCTGCCAATACCTTGATTCAGCCTTCTGGTCTCCAGAACTGTGAGAGAATAAATTTTGTTGTTTTAAGCCACCCAGTGTGTGGTCATTTCCCAGGGTTATGGCAGCCCTAGGAAATTAATATACCTTCTTATGAATATGTGCATATCGGAGTAGACATATGCAAACGATGGACCCTGAATAAACAAGGAAGGAAGCGGGGAGGAGAAAGGACAGTGTGTAGCTGGCCAACACTGTTTAGTCAGAGAGCATCAGGTATTGCTTGTTAAGGTATTAAGGCTCAATTAAGGCCAGGTGTGGTGGCTCACACCTGTAATCACAGCATTTTGGGAAGCCGAGGTGGGCTTGAGTTCAGGAGTTGGAGACCAGCCTGGGCAACATAGGGAGACCTCGTATCTACAAAAATTAAAAAACAAAATTAGCCAAGCATGGTGACCTGTGGCCTGTAGTCCCAGCTACTTGGGAGGCTGAGGTGGAAGGATCATTTGAGCCTGGGAAGTGGAGGTTGCAGTGAGCCAGGATCACACCACTGCACTCCAGTCTGCGTGACAGAGTGAACAAACAAACAAACAAAAAGAAGCTCAATTTAAATTTCCCAAGAATACGACCCTGAATTTATAGCTGATGATACATATACTCTGATGGAAAAACAAGGCAGTTATTGTCCATATGTGTGAGTGGTAGGGTGTTTATTTGTATGTAGCATACTAAGATGATGCATGCAAAAAACACATAGACTTACCAGGTTTTTTTGTTTGTTTGTTTGAAACGGAATCTCACTCTGTTGCCCAGGCTGGAGTGCCTTTAGTGTGACCTTGGCTCACTGCAACCTCTGCCTCCTGGGTTCAAGCGATTCTCCTTCCTTAGCCTCCCAAGTAGCTGGGACCACAGGTGTGCATCACCATGCCCAGCTAATTTTTGTATTTTTAATATAGATGGGGTTTCACCATGTTGGCCAAGATGGTCTCGATCTCTTGCCCTCGTGATCCGTCTGCCTTGGACTCCCAAAGTGCTGGGATTACAGGTGTGAGCCACCACGGCCAGCCAACTTACCAGGTTTTAAAACACTTCTTTACTCTTTCCTTCTTTGGGCTACTTGAGTGGAAAAATAAGACTAGGACCTGCTTCTTGCTCTCATTTCCTAAGCAAAATTTACTTTCTGTTCATGCAACATAGCTGAGAAAATGACACTTATTTCTGCATCTTTAAGAGTAGTGTGTCTTACTGCTTTTCTCCTGCCAAGCCCATGTCGGCTCACCTCCTCTCGTTATTCATTTTAGGCTCCAGGCAGGCTGAGCTCTGCCCTCTGCTCCCAGCCTTTGACTATGTGCTCCCTCTGACACTCCTCCCAACCCTCTTTTCACCTGTCTCACATCTATTGCACTTTAGGTCTCTGGGAAGCTTCCTAATCTCCCCTGAAATGGGATTCCACAGTATATATCCATACCTCCTGCAGGCTATATCACGGTGTGTGGCGATTGTCCCCTTGTTCTTTCTCCCCGGGACTAAGAGCTCCTTCTCATTCACAAGATCCCATGGGCACCATTTTCTTGGCGCCCTGCTCACTGCCAGAACTCTAGAAGTTGGCACATAATAGGTTGGGGCTTAACAAATATTTAAATTTCTTGACTTAATGTATAGCTTTTTAGAGTTTTTGCTAAATAAGGGAATATATAACGTACTGACACAAAGAGCATCATTTACTTATACATAAATTTAGAATCATCTTCATAATGATAACTACAGTTTATTTGGCCACTGCAGTGTGCCAGGCTCAGTGCTGTATTATTTACATACATCCTTCTAGTACTCACCATAATCCTGTAAGTTAGATGTTATCCCTGTGTTACAGACAGTGAACATGAGGCTCAGAGAGGTTAAGATGCTTGTTCTGACTTCCGCAGGTCACAAGTCGGCTTCCAAAGATCATGTTCTCTTCATCACGACACTCTCTCCCTGTGTTATATACTGGAAGCTATCGTATTTCTCGGGCATCTGCCATGCTCCCAATCCACCAGGCTTTGATGATGACCTGCTGTCCATACCTGGGATTGCCATAAAGTGGCTGCCAAGGCCAGGGCCACAGGAGGAGAAGGAGGCTGGGTTGGGTTAAGGGGGTCCCCAGGAGCTGCAGAAACCACAGTGTCAGCTCCTTTTGCTGCAGAAAGTCTTGGGAATTGTCAAGGCCACTGTATCTTTGGGTTCTCGGGGTATCCGAGCCTTTGGTACTCTCCTACGAGATGGGAGCATCCCTTGTACCTCCTTCTGTCTATCACCCTGATATCTGGGCACAAGGGCTGTGCTGCCTTTACTCCCAGCATGTCACTGGGCTTGAGCCCAGTCACTCCTACATTATCCACCCAAAGTTCCATGCCCTCTCTTAAAGACCCAGGCCCAAGTCTGGTGGGCAGGAGGAAGAATCGAGTGTCCCTCCAGTTGCTGTCCACAAACTCACACTGAGTTATTCTCCTTTAACAAATCCAATGACTTGACTCTTTGCTGGCAAAGATGTTCCCGGGAATCTCAGCCATCTTGGGCCCAGTCATCATCAATTCCCTGGCTCACTCTGGGCTTTGCTTTGGATGCACAGAAACCGGGTGCATATTACACAGCATTGCATATGAACACCTTAATCTCTGTTAGATCAGACTCCACCTACCTAGGCTTCAAGAGCGTTTGAACCCCAGTCAGGGTCCAGCGACCACACCGAAAGAGAAACCGAGAGTTTTTGCTAAATGAATTTTGACCCTAGAGTGACTTTGCTTTTCAATGAGGATCACTAATAATATTAGTTTCCTAGGGCTACTGTGACAAAGTATCACAAACTGGGTGGCTGAAACAACAGGAATTTATTCTCTCACAATTTCTGGAGGCCCGAAGTCTGAAATCGGGGTGTTGGCAGACTTGGCTCCTTCTGTAACCTGTGGGCAAAGGATCTGTTTCCAGTCACTCTCCTTGGCTTGTGGATGGTCTGCTTCTCTATGTATGCCTCTTCACATGGTTGTCCCTCTACATGTGTCCAAATTTCCCCTTTCTGTGAGGACATGGGGCATATTAGATTAAGGCGCTCCCTAATGACTTCACTTTACATTGAGTACCTATTTAAAGACCCTTTCTCCAAATCAGGTAACATTCTGAGGTACTGGGGGTTAAGACTCCAATATATCTTTTTTTTTGGCGGGGTGGGGGACACAATTCAGCACATAACATGAACCAAGCCAAGCCAAGAGCTTGGGCTCTGAGTCAGGCCGTTCGAGTTCATGTCCTGGCTCGGTTCTCTACTCGCTTCGAGCCTTTAGGCAAGTTGTGTGCGCTCAGTGGACCTCTGTTTCCACTGAGTGGTAATAATAGAACCTCCTTCTTTGTGTAGTTGTGAAGTGTCTGTGTGGTTTCGCTTGTCCCATGCTTGGCACAGTGCTGGTGGCCGTAAGCACTCAACGAGCAGATTTCATTACGATGAAAAGGGAGGCGAGAGATTGAGGAAGAAGGCATCAGGAGGATGATTTGGGGCCCACCTGATACGAGCGGACCTACTGTGGGACTGGCTGTTTTCGAAGAAGGTGGGGGCCTGTAGTGTCCTCCTGGAGTACCTGAGGCCCCAAACCCCTGAGTGTTGTCTGTGTTTCCAGAAGATTCCAGGGAATACTCAAACTCACTTCCCTGAGGTTTGACCTATGCCCTAGTTCTAGGAAATCCGAGTCTACGTTTGGGCTTTGGGTTGCTGTTAGCTGTCTCAACGAACCAAAATAAACCCCGTCAACATCAATGGGTTATTTGAAAGAAAGGCTATATGTGTGTTTGTTCCTCTTTCTTCTCCAGAAAATGGCGATGTGCCCTTCATTGAAATTAGAAGAGACTTTTCTACATTCCAGCACCACGAGGCACTCACTCCGCATTCCACTCCTCCATTGCTTTAAAATATATATAAACAGACAACACTTTAGATGCTAGGAAATGATGTGACCTAGAAAGTGAGATGACAGATAAATGAGGGAAGGATCTCCAGGAACACAGTCTTGTCGAGCTGGATCTTGTCAGAGCAGATTTTCTGTGACCATAATAAAGGGCTTTTAACACGAGCTGCGTTGCCTCATTTCCGAAGAGTAGAGGCTACGGAGATTCTTAAAAAGGAAAAATAAATATTGCTCTAATTGGAGCCAGAGGTGAGGCAGGGTGGGACAATGAGCGAGCAAGAACTATTTATGTTGGAAAAAGGAAAGCGTTAGAAACGATTTAGCTGAGAAATTCAGGAAGATGAAGGGCTTGGTCAAGACCGAAGTAGGCCCCTTGTTTGAGAAGAAAGGAGAGAGTCCAGGAATGAAGGGGAAGAATCAAATTACAGGGCAGCAAATGTAAGCTAAATGAAAAGAGAAACCATGGCTTTCCACAGGTATTGAGGCCAGGAAATTCAGTGTTAGGACAGGGTGTGCTGGCTGAATCTCAAAAGCATTGGGAAAATTTTCATGCTAATGAAATGCATTCATGGTTAGTCAGGATAAGATAATAGTTACCTGAGCAGAGGCTGGAAGATATTTCAAAAGATGATCATAAATAATAGCGTTCCCAGCCAGACTGGAGATTTCTAGAAAGTTGATTGAATGTCTTACATTTTTCTTTTGTATTTCCCCATTAGTGCTTCACACGTTGGTTATAGCTGCTTCTTCTTCTTCTTCTTCTTTTTTTTTTTTAAGGCAGATGGTTTACATTCTTCATGGCTAATTGTTACCAGCAGCCCCCTTTTACATTTGGGGATACGGAGGCACACAGATAAAAATAGCTTATTGTTGAAAAGCAGAGCTGAGATTCAAACCCAGCTCTGCCTTGGGTCTAAATGAGCACAATATCTCAGTATATTTCATAGGATTCAGAGGACTTGAGACATGAAGTAGAAATTAGACAATACATGATCTGACCACCTTTCTTCTTATTTTACAATGGAAGACATTAGGTTCAGAGGTGAGAAGGAATGGATCCAAGGTCCTGCAGGAAATGGCACAGCAGGGAGTCATTTGCTAAATAAATGAATTCATGAATCTGTGAAATTTCTGTGGCCGTTAGAAGAAACATATTTTTGTACATCTCATATTTTCAAGTTCTTTCTGAAAAGTCTAAGTATTCTTACATGGCTCATGTTTTAAACAATTTATACCATGGCAAATAATGAAAGAAATTATCCTCACCTACTTTTAACAAATGTCAAATAATAGCACTGGAGAATGTAAAAAAAAAATTCTTATTAATCTTTCTGCCTCTGCTAGTTTCAGTTTACCAGAACTCAATTTATATCCAAATTCCTCTTGGGAGTAGAACTAGATTAATAATGGCAATTTTTAATCAAACAAAAGTTTGATCGAAATTTTGAGAATATTCAACAACTGGAATCTCATTCAACAAACACTTGGTCACCACTGACTCTGCATGCCACGCTAAGTGTTGGGGCTGCGAAGCTGAACAGAGATGCATTCTTATTTTCCAAGATCTTCCAGCTTAATGGAGAGACAGACATACGAGGAGATGTGTCCAAGTGTTATAAGTAGAGAACATATACAAATAAAAGTCTAATCCAGTAGAAGTTATTAGGAAACAGATCGAATGAAGTATAAACATGAGCTGGGTGCGGTGGCTCACACCTATAATCCTAGCACTTTGGGAGGCTGAGGCGGGCAGATCACCTGAGGTCAGGAGTTCAAGAATAGCCTAGCCAACATGGTAAAACTGCATCTCTACTAAAAATACAGAAGTTAGCCAGGTGTGGTTTTGCATGCCTGTAATCCCAGCTGCCCTGGGAGGCTGATGCAGGAGACTCACTGGAACCTGGGAGGTGGAGGCTACAGTGAGCTGAGATTGCACTGCTGTACTCCAGCCTGAGCAACAGAGTGAGACTCTGTCTCAAAAAAAAAAAAAAAAAAAGCATAAAAGAAATATAAATATGATTCATACTTAGAAAACTATTATTTATAAATTAGTGCACCAGGCAGGGCACAGTGGCTCATGCCTGTAACCCCAGCACTTTGGGAGGCTGAGGTGGGCAGATTACCTGAGGTCAGGAGTTTGAGACCGGCTTGGCCAACATGGTGAAACCCCATCTCTACTGCAAAAGAAAGAAAAAATTAGCCAGGCATGGTGATGTGCCCCTGTAGTCCCAGCTACTCAAGAGGCTGAGGCAGGAGATTCGCTTGAATCTGGGAGGCGGAGGTTGCAGTGAGCTGAGACTACGCCACTGCACTCCAGCCTGGGCAAGAGAGCAAGACCAGGTCTCAACAAAAGGAACTAACTAACTAACTAACTAACTAAACTAAATGCTCCAGACGTTCTCTAAACGCACTTGAAATTTTTCTTCTCTTATTCTTTGTGACTATAACCCTATCTTGTTTATTGTACTGATGAGTTATTACTGTATAATAGATTACTTCAAAATATAGTGCCTTAAAGCTACAGCATTTATTATCTCACAGTGTCTGTGCATCTGGAATCTGCAGGTGGCTTAGCTGGGTCCCCTGGCTCTGTTTTCTCACAAGGCTTTCAGGCATTGGCTGGGGCTATAGTCATCTTAAGTCTTGACTGGGGTGGATCTGCTTGCAAGCTCACTCAGGCGGTTGCTGGCAGGATGCAGTCGTCTGCAGGCTGCTGACCAGAGGCCTCCTGGCTCTCCTTGCCATATGGGCTTTCCATAGGGCAGCTCACAGCATGGCAGCTGCCTTCCCTCACTGTGAGTGAGGGAGAGGACAAGAGAGACAGAGCGAGTGAGAAACAGATGAGAGTCAGAATCTTTTATAAGCTAATCTTGGAAGTAACATCTCATAACCTATGCCATATTCTATTCATTGGAGGCAAGTCACTACGTCTATCCCACTTTCAAGAGGAGGGGATTACACAGGACATCAATAGCAGAAGGTCATCATGTGGGTCTATCTTAGAAAGCTGCCTATCCCGTCAATATATTCCATGAGCAGTGTGACGGACCCTGATGGGGGCCATTCTCCCACTGGCCCAAACCAGAAATGCAAACTCACCCTTTGCTCCTTCGCTTCCCTTCCACCCCAGCAAATCCATCACCGTGTCTTCTTGCGTCTATTCCACCTCCAAAATATCTCTCAAGGTCACACAACTGGGGGTCCATTGTCTCCGTTCCCACTGCCACCTCCTTGGTTCAGGTCCTTGTTGGTTCTTGCCTGGATTTAGGATTGAAATAAAAACCTCAACGTTCTTCCTGGCTCCAATCTGGGTACCTCCACACAGAACTGGCAGCATCTTTGTAAGGCACAAATCTGAATAGGTTAGTCCAGTTTAAAGCCCCTCAGTGGCTCCCTGTAGTCTAAGAATAACGCTGGAACGCCTAGCTTGCAGAACAAGGCACCTTGTGATGTGGGCCTCCTTCTCTGAGCACTCCTCTTCCCTGTACTCCAGCTACCTGGAATTATTTGCAGCTTCTAAACTGGCCATGTATTCCCTGCCTCCTTGGAATAACTGCTCCCTTTTCTTCCTCTGAATGGTCCTCACTGAGGACTCTGCTCAGAAGAGATGCCTTCACTGCCCTCCCTAAGGCAGGTTGGGGCCCTCCTGGTGCTCCCATAGACCCCTGGGCTGACTTCCTCCTGGTGTTGCACATGGCCCTGAAATGATTTGTTTTCATGTGTGTCCGCTCAGCCCTCCCAGTCTCTAAGCTCACTGAAATCAGGAACTATGCCTCTTAGTCATTTTATTCCTTGGTCTGTGAGGTGCTTGGTGACTAATAGTTGGATAAATTGTGATGGAAACTCCAGGAGAATTTCTGCTTCTCAGTACTTTCAGCTCCTTTTATGCCCGTTACCAGGAACAGCTACATTAATTCATGCTCTCAGTGTAAAATGGAAATATGGGAGCCCTTGTTTAAAAAGCAGGAAAAAAAAATCTGTTTTCATTCTTCTCTCTTGACCCATTGTAGTGTTTTTGTTTTTATTTTTTTAATTTGCTATATAATGTGGCACACCCTGGAGCAGAGGGATATTTGCAAAGGGCGTGCACCCCCACAGCCACCTGCCTGTACCTGGGCCCTCTCACCCACTTACTCTGAGGGGGGCAGTGTTTCTGGGTAAGGGTATGAGAGCTAAAGGTAAAGAACCCGATCCCCGATCTGGGAGATGGTGGGAGGCAGGACCACGTGTGAGCTGAGGTTCTAAGCCCTTGAGGTATACTCCATTGTCCCATCAGACTTCGCTTACAAAATACAAACTCAAAGATAAAGCTATAGACAATTTGGGCAGGGCGTGGTGGCTCACACATGTAATCCCAGCACTTTGGGAGGCCAAGGAGGGAAGATTGTTTGAACTTGGGAGTTCGAGACCAGCCTGGGCAAGATGGTGAGACTCTGTCCTTACAAAAGCAAATTTAAAAATTAGTTGGGCATGGTGGCATGCACCAGTAGTCTCAGCTACTTGGGATGCTTATCCCAAGCATGAGAATTGATTGTTGGGAAGATCACATGAGCCTCAGAGGTCGGGGCTGCAGTGATCTGTGATTGTTCCACTGCACTCCAGCTTGGGTGACATAGCGAGACCCTGTCTCAAAAAACAGTTACTGATATTTTGAAGATGGTGACCATAGAGCATTAAACCCCTAGCCTGGGGTCCCCTTCTGAGCACAGGGTGCTGTGAGACTGCAAGGGTGCCCGTGAAGCCACCCTGTCAGTCATATAACCTATTGAAATGCCTTCCTGTGGAATTTGGACTATTCCTATTGAATGCCTTCCTATGGAATTTGAACTATTCTCACTGTTTTTGTTTTCTGTTTTCCCTGTATCTACCAGCCATGGTAGGACCAGAGTATGGAAACTTCCCAAGGCATATCTGCAATCATAGGAGGTAGTAGATATAGATTTTCAGGGAATAGCAGGAAAAACTGGAAGCCTTCCTGAGACCCTACTCCTACCATATCCATGAGCACGTATGTCCAGGAAGTCCAGAGTTCTCCACCATGTTTGTTAGTTATTAACAAACAGTATTCTCAAGGTAAAATAAGATTAAGGTAGAATAGAGAGGGAGTATTTATTACTTCTGAAGGTCACCCTCCATTAATTGCTTCTGCCATCCTCTTCACGGTCAAGCTAATCCCCCAACCCTACAAGCTGGATTCTATCCCTTCCTCCCTTCCAATGTCTTTGAAGAGTTTTATGCTCTTCAGTAGTTCCAATGGTGATTAAAAAAAAAAAGTTTTCTGCTCTAGAATGTTCCATATTTGCCATGCCACTCACAGTCATACGGCAGTCTGACTCACGGCCCCACTTCCTGGGTACCTGGACCTGCTCTCTCCATGGCCCCTCAGCGACATCCTAATCACCAAGTTCCGTGAACCCCTTGCAGAGTTCTAGCTTGGGCTGGGCTCCCTGTTAGCAGACACTGTTGCTCTCTCCCTCTGTGAAGCGCCTCTCTTTTTGGCCCTGGGATGACATACTCTGGTCTCCCTTCCTGTTGAGTTTTCTCTCCTTTTTCCTCCTGTGGTTTTCTTTTCCTCTACTTGTATCCTAAGACATGGTTTCACCAAGGTTCTTGCTGGGCTTAATCTGTTTCTTACTGGATCCTGGTTCCAGTTTTGCCCTAATTTTCTTAGAGATTTTGTGAATTGCTTAAATGCTCTGAGCTTCCATTTCTGTATCTCTAAAAGAGGGTTTCTCAGTCTTGGAACTATTCACATTTTGAGTCTGATAATTCTTTGTTGTAAGAGACTGTTCTGTGCCCTGTAGAATGTTTCGTCACATGTCTGGCCTCTATCCATTGAATGCCAGTAGCACCTTCCAGCTGTGATAACCAAAAATGTATCAAGATGTTGCCAAATACTCCCTGAAGGGCAAAATTCCCCTCTGAGAACTACTGCTCTAGTTGAGGAGGTGAAGTAGGTTATTTGTATTTATTTCCTAGGGCTGCCATAACAAAAGACAACAAACTGTTAAATTACTTCAACAGCAGTGATTTATTGTCTCACCGTTCTGGTGGCTGGAAGTCCAAGGTCAAGGTATCAGTAGGGCTGGTTCCTTCTGAGAAAAAAGTCTCTTTCAAACTCTCTCTTAGTTTCCGGAGATTTGCTGGGAATCTTTGGTATACCTTGGCTGATCTCTGACTTTATGTTCACAAGGTATTCCCCATGTGTGTGCCTGTGTGAAAATATCCCGTTTTTATAAGGTCACTGCATTTGTCTGTTTTTACACTGCTATAAAGCACTACCTGAGGTAGATGGTGTGATGGCTCACACCTGTAATCCCAGCACTTTGGGAGGCCAAGGCAAGCAGATCACTTGAGGTCAGGAGTTTGAGACCAGTCTGGCCAACATGGAGAAACCCTGTGTCTACTAAAAATACAAAAATTACCTGAGTGTGGTGGTGCAAGCCTGTAATCCCAGCTACTCGGGAGGCTGAGGCTGCAGAATCTCTTGAACCCAGGAGGAGGAGGTTGCAATGAGCTGGGATCATGACACTGTCCTCCAGCCTGGGCAACAAAGACTCCACCTCAAAAAAAAAAAGTACCTGAGACTAGGTAATTTATAAAGAAAAGAGGCTTAATTGACTGACAGTGCTGCATGGCTGGGGAGGCCTCAGGAAACTTACAATCATGGTGGAAGGCAAAAGAGAAGCCAGGCACATCTTACATGGTGGCATGAGAGAGAGACAGAGTGGTGGGGAGGGCTATACAGTTTTAAACCATCAGATCTCATGAAACCTCACTACCATGAGAACAAGGGGGAAATCTACCCCCATAATCCAATCACCTCCCACCAGATCCCTCCACTGACATGTGGGGATAGCAATTTGAGATGAGATTTGGGTAGGGACACAGAACCAAGCCATATCAGTCACCAGTCATACTGACTTAGGGACCCACCTTGTTCTATTGTGACTTCATATTAATCACATCTACAATGACCCTATTTCCAAATAAGTCACATTCTGAGGTTCTGGAGGTTAGGACTTGAAATGAATTTGGGGAGACAATATTCAACTTATAATATCATCTCTAATGTCCCTTGTGAGCGCTGACATTTTATAATTCTAATAAAAAGAGAGGAAATATTGGTCTTTGTGGACCACAGTGTAGATTCAGATTCTTCCTCCTGTTTCTGTAACCAAGCCTGTATGATATGATCATGAAGTGTTTGTTTTACTTATTTTCCTTTCTCTTTGTCCTTGTTCTTCCTCCATGCATAATTACTTGCATGTAGTCATTTCAGCAGTGTGGTCACTAATTCACTAATAATTGATTAACTTCATATCCTGACCCCTGGGGGTTGCCTGCAAGATTAATGAACTTGTTTTTCTTTCAAAGAACAATGATCCTTAGGTCATGCAGACCTCTTGATGGCATCCAGAAGTTTGATGGCCAAGAGATGCAAGCAGCTTTGATCATCGGGAATCTCGCCTCCCGCATCCCTGTCTTACTCATAAATCCCCCAGTGATGCTCAAAGGCAGGTCGGATTTGAGAGTTTTCCTTTCCTGTCCTCACACTGTAGGAACACCAAATAAACCTTTCTCTGCTCCTAAGTGCTGGTGTGTTAGTGTTTGGGTTATTGCATATCAGATACTAGAATCTAGCTCTTGAGGTTCTACATTTCTTCTTGCACCATCCACATCTCTAGACGCTTCTCTTCTAGCAGCCCATTCCTTTGACTCCAGATACATTTCAGAGCAAATGATGAGGGAATGGGAATTTTGACTGCAGCTAATCTACACAGTCTGTAGGAGGTAAGACTGACAGAGACCTCAAGGAACGTAGTGGGCCACTCTTACAAGCCCATCTCCTGTCCTCGTGTTACTATAGACACACTTCATGGAATTATTAATATGAATTCATTTGCATAGTTAAGGAAATTGTGTTATTTTGGAATTACTCAATGATTCTCTATCACAAAAAGATATGGTGTGGCTCTGCCCACCTGTCCAAAGAGATAGTTTTCAGAAAAGAAATGATGAGCCGCTTGGTTGAGGCATCATTATTTGGCTGATCTTAATGCTTATTTACTTACCTTTAAAGAAAAATCTCTACTTAGTCGGTTAGGAATAGATTCCAGGAGGTGCTGACAAAACACCCTTGGGAGTCCTGATATCCCTTAAGCCACCATGTTCTCAGCCAGACAGAAAGTGGTGGCTGTGGAAGGAAGCACAGCATCCCCAAACCACGAAGCCTTTTTGAAGTGGATCTTCAGTGTGGTTGCGCTCCAATAGCTCTTGCTCAGATGTCAAAGGCATGAGGAGACATCAGATCCACAGCTGTGTCTCAGAGACCTGGTTCTTTGTGAACACAGTCTTCCCAAAATAGAGTAACAGCTCACCCTTCACCCCCTCCCCAGCCATCTGCCCAGCTTGATGCCTTTATTTGCAAATAGAGTTTTGAAGAACTTGGAGCCATGATGATCTCATAGTCTTCTCTTGAATGTTGGAAGACAAAATATTTCTGCCGTGACATTCTGAAGTTTGCAGTTGAGCAATTAGTTGAGTAGTTTCAGTCAGAACTCTTCCCTCTTCATAATGGTGCTTTTGCACTGAGTTGTTTGGAAAGCACCCAAGTGCTCACTCTCCACCCTGTTGCCTTTTTATAAACCTAAACACTAGCGGCATTACAGGGGAGTAGACAAACAGGCTCTCCAAAGGGTGGCCCAACCATCAGGTCCTGGCACCATTCAGGACAGTAGGCATTGACTGAAGGTTCCAGCAGTTCCTGACAGCATCAGAAAGGAAGCAGGGCTTGTAGAATTTTGCTAGAGGAGATAAGTGAACTAAGAAATGGCAAAAGGGCTCTGTTTGATCTAAGGCAGAAGGAGAGGAGGAAAGCTGAGTGTATGTCAGAGATCATATAAAAGAAGTTGGGCACATTGGCAGTCTCTGGAATCCTTTGGTTTTCTCCACTCCTTGATGACTTAAACTAGGCCTCTTCCTATCTTTCCGTGACCTGAATGACCTCTGTCCATTTTAGAGTTTTAGAAACTGAGGTCCACGAAAGACTACTGGCTCAGAGTTCCACAGCTAGTTAGCAGCACAGCTCAGCCCTAAGCACTATCTGTCTGGCCCAGTGTTCTTAATCACTCCTTAAGAAGCAAAGAGAGAGGGCCGGGGTGGCTTTTCCCTGTAATCCCAGCACTTTGGAAGGTCGAGGCGGGTGGATCACGAGGTCAGGAGTTTGAGACCAGCCTGGCCAACATGGTGAAACTCCATCTCTACTAAAAATACAAAAGTTAGCTGGTGTGGTGGCACGTACCTGTAATCCCAGCTACTTGGGAGGCTGAGGCAGGAGAATTGTTTGAACCCGGGAGACGGATGTTGCAGTGAGCCAAGAGTGTGCTGCAGCACTGGCAGAGCAAGAATCCATCTCAGGGGGAAAAAAAAGAAGCAAAGAGAGAAAAGCCAAGAGAAAAGAAAAACTACATGGAGGCTTGGGTACAGAGGGCTCCCAACAGTGATTTCTGTTGCAGCCACCACTCTTGTCTGAGATGAATATTATTGAGAACTTGTCATCCATATTCCTAACCGGTGCTAGGCACCATGGAGTGCATTCCATATTTTTTATAATTGATAAATAATAGATGTACATATTTTCAGGGCACATGTGATAACTTAATACATTCATATAATTTGTAAAGATCAAATCAGTATAATTAAATATTTGCTTTTTCTTTATGCCAGAGCCACTTGAGTTATTCTCTTTCAACTATTTTGAGATATACAATAGATTCTTGCAAACTATAGTCACTCTACTAACAAACATGTGGTCTTATTTCTTTAATCAAACTTTTTATTTATTTTATTTTATTATTAGTATTTTTTGAGATTGAGTTTCGCTCTTGTTACCCAGGCTGGAGTGCAATGGTGCAATCTTGGCTCACTGCAACCTCCGCCTCCTGGGTTCAGGCAATTCTCCTGCCTCAGCCTCCTGAGTAGCTGGGATTACAGGCATGCACCACCATGCCCAGCTAATTTTTTGTATTTTTAGTAGAGACAGGGTTTCACCATGTTGACCAAGATGGTCTCGATCTCTTGACCTCGTGATCCACCCGCCTCAGCCTCCCAATTATTTTTTTTTCTAGGTTTATTTGGATACATTAATCAACCTCTTTTCATCTGCCCCTCACCCCTCTGACCATTCCTAACCTCTGGTAACTACCAATCCGTCTGTCTTCAGCTCTCACATATGAGTGAGAGCATGAGATATTTGTCTTTTTGTGCTTGGCTTGTTTCACTTAATATAATGACCTTCGGTTCCATCCATATTGCTGTAAATGATAGGATTTCATTCTTTTTGATGACTGAATAATATTCTGTTGTGCATATGTACCATATTTTCTTTATTCATTCATCCACCGATGAGCACTTAGGTTGATTCCGTATTTTAGCTATTATAAATAATGTAGCAATAAACATGGAAGTGCAGATATCTCTTTGATATATTGATTTTCTTTCTCTTGGGTATATGCCCAGTAGTGAAACTGCTAAATCATATGGTAGTTCTATTTTTAGTTTTTTTGAGGAAACTTCATACAGTTTTCCTTTGTGGCTGTTCTAATTTGCATTCTCACCAACAGTGTATGAGGGTTCCCCTTCCTCCATATCCTAGCCAGCATCCATTATTCCCTGTCTTTTTGATAAAAGCCATTTTAAGTGGGGTGAGATGGATGATGTCTTATTGTGGTTTTGATTTGCATTTCTCTGATCATGAGTGATACTGATCATTTTTTCATATATCTGTTGGCCATTTGCATATATTATTTTGAGAAATATCTACTCAAGTCTTTTTCTCATTTTCTAATTAGATTATTTCAAGGTTTCTTTTTCTATTGAGTCATTTGAGCTTCTTTTTTTTTTTTTTTTTTTTTTTTTTTTTTTTTTAAGGGGTTTTTTT